>NC_092628.1:4941602-5273260 GCF_039555335.1 Amphiura filiformis
TAGAAAGTGAGCAGCATTTTGTCAATTTTCAAATATTATTCATGTATCCTTCTTGTTTTTAATTCCGTATGTTTAAGGTAAATTTATGACTATTTTTGCATTTTTCTCAAAAACTAATAAAACACTGGTAACAAAAGTTATGTATATTGTAGGGGCATGGAATCAAGTTACTACACTGAAATTTCAGTGACTCAAGACAAGTAGTTATTGATTTATTGATCAAATATTGGTTTCCCTCATTTTTGACTGTAACTCCACAACTGTTGTCTGTGCTGAAATAAAATTTTCAGTGCAGTAGTAGTAGTCCTTGCCCTATAATATACATATCTTACTTGTCACCAATGCACTTTAATTTTTGAGAAAATACAAAAATAGGCACAAAATTAGCCAGGGGTGTAGTACCACCTTAAAGAAACTTATGAGCAAACGATAACAGGGGTGTCAAGACTAAACATCAAAAACAATTTCTCGATTACCTTTTGTTTAGTTTTTCTTATTTTTGCATGGCTGAACTTATTGCACAAAAGAAATTCATTAATAAATTAAATATTGCACATATGAAATTAAATAATTTTTAGAGCTTTTTGATTCTTGGCGGTAACATACAAAGGAAGGTGCCCATTAGAGAGTATCAGATATTTGGTGACGGCATTTCTGCACACTGTGTCTATTGTCAGTAACATAATCAAATTAGTAACAATCGCTGCTTTGTTACATTGTAAGAATCGTGTCCACGTCTAAGCAAATTTAAAGGCTCAAAATAAAGCTGAAATAAGTTTTATTCTCTGTTCATCAGAATACTATACTGCACCTGTCATGCTATGGTTAGGCCTACTCAAATGACCCGCCAAATTAATGAACCATGTGTTGCAGTATGCGGGTTATATATGTACGCAAGTTGTGAGCTTGACATTCACAAGAATTCCAGAAAAATGTATATTTGGATTAAAAAAAATATTATCCTGTTTTCTGAGGCTGTGGATCACGAAGGACTCTTCAAATTGTTGAATATATTTTTTTTTTTTAAGTTTTCAAATATTATTTTGGAAAAAGAGTAAAATTCACTGTAAAAAGAGTGAACATGGATGCAATTCACTTTCAAAAGATTGCAAGTTCACTATAGGTACTACATAAAGAGTGATTTTTCACCAGTTTAATTTTATGGTAAAGAAAACAAGCGATTAAGGGATCGGTTAGCAACGTTTTTGTGGGACATGCCTGCATATCAGACACATCAAATTGCATTCGGGAATGTCCTTCTGATATCATTGTATTTTTTGAGATTCGTGATGTAATACAAATTTTATGGCAAATTATTAGAAATTGATATATTTAACAGTCCTCGAAGTAAACTTTATAAATCTAATGATGTACTTAAACTGTATGTAGATGGGAGGAAAAGCCGTCCATCATTTGAAAAATTTGACCTTTCGAATTGAAGATAAAAAAATCAAAATTACTTCATAATTATCTGAAGGACAATGCTCGCCCACAAAATATACTGTGCAAACGTTGCTATCCGATTCCTTAAAGTGTACTACACCCTCGATAAATTTGTGTCTATTTTTGCATTTTTCTCAAAACTAATAACACAGTGGTAACAAAAGTTATGTATATTATAGGGGCAAGGAATCCAGTTACTACACTGGAATTTCAGTGACCTATGATAAGCGGTTTGTCATTTATGATAAGAAAAGAGGTACCACTAGAATGTACCTCGTTTCCTATCATATATACCGAACCGCTTGTCTTGAGTCACTGAAATTTCAATGTAGTAATTGGATTCCTTGCCCCAATAATATACATAACTTTTGTTACCAGTGTGTATTATTTTTGAGAAAATGCAAAATAGTCAAAATTTACCACAGGTGTAGTACCCCTAAGCTTATACTAATTATCTTCATGCATATCGCCGCGATGTCTGCATACTGAGGAATACCAGATTATTAACAACAGGAGAATAATGCCTCAGACAGTATGTGAAATTGGTTAATGGCAATATCCTGTTTTGGCACCCGTGAGAACTTGTATGACGTCACGGAGATTACCTGCTGGGGATCTCAGGACACATACAACCTTCCTTTGGGATATGTCAACTAGAAATGGTTAGGGAGGCCTGAGACGTAAATTATTAGCACAATGAAGTATATGGGAATCGCAGCGATTATGTGTACTGTAAATATGTCCTGGTAACTGGGATCTTTAGGTTAGATAGCATACGCTATTCGCCTTGCTCTTTATAGCGCTTTTCTAGAGTACTATCAATGTATATGATAGAACAATAATCTGATTTTACTTAGAAAACATATTTAGATGTATCCTTTAATTTGTCAAATTTCTAAATTCTATTACATCCTTGAACACAGGTTATCATATGTAATAGTGTAAGAAAAATTTATTTAAAATTGTAAACTCTGATGTAAAATACAAACCTTTAAGGTGAAAGTGAATTTTGTAAATACTGGTCAGAATATGTTCATATTTGGTCACAATGTGTGGCAATATAACAGAATTGGAAACGGCGGCCATGTTGGATTTTTCAAATATCACTCTTGCGCGCAGTTTTAAAGTAACTTCATCAAGTCTAATTTACATAAAAATGGGCATAGTTGTTCTGAATAAATTTGATGTTTTCCGGCCAAAATTTGCCGAAAATTATCCATATTTAACGACCTGAACCTTTTTTTTTTTAATCTCTTCAATGTTTGTTGGAGTGAGTTATTGTGAACAACTATGCCAAATTTTATTAGGATCTAGAAGTACTTTAAAAACTGCGCCCAAGTCTCAAAAAGCCCAAATTTGACATTTTGCGTAATTTGCATTTTAGTCAAAATTTAGATAAATTGCCCCTTTAAATAACTTAATTCTACAAAAATGTTAAAAATTGCCATTCCAAAACAATAAAATAACAAATCAACGGATGTTAAAGTATGGGGAAAATTGACAATTGTCAAATTTCGCGTTCACGAATTTCGGATCACTTGGGCGCCATTTCTAAACCCTAAATCGGACATTTAAAAAGTGTACATTTTTCAAATAATTATATGAAAACCTAAAAATATAATTTTTACCACTATTTCCTCATGTCACATGGCAAGCCTTACCTTAAACTAAGAAAGTATGGTATAGTTATTTAGTCAATAAAAAACGTATGGAACTGAAAAGTTGAAATACTAAAAAGATATTTTTGTATAATCATATTATATTAAGCTTAAGGGGGTACTACACCCCTGGCCAATTTTGTGCCTATTTTTGCATTTTTCTCAAAAATTATAGCGCATAGGTGACAAGTAAGATATGTATATTATAGGGGCAAAGACTACAACTACTGCACTGAAAATTCAGTAACTCAAGGCAAGTAGTTATTGATTTATTGATCAAATATTGGTTTTCCCTCATTTTTGACTGTAACTCCACAACTGTTGTCTGTGCTGAAATAAAATTTCCAGTGCAGTAGTTGTAGTCCTTGCCCCTATAATATACATATCTTACTTGTCACCAATACGCTATAATTTGTGAGAAAAATTCTAAAATAGGCACAAAATTGGGCAGGGGTGTAGTACCCCCTTAAATGGTACTCGTATAAAGTGGATCGTGTTTGGTTTTTGGATGATGTACGTGTATGTACCGCTGACCATGTGACCAATGGCCAATTAGATTAGACGAACACAAAACTGACATGTTAGTGAAGAATAAGATTATTTTTCTGTACTTGACAAATTGAATGGATATGTCATCAATGATAAAATACCGTAATACATTACTAAAAATAATACATTACAGTTAAATATGTAAAACAAGATCTCATTTATATTAATGTAACACATTGAAATAAATAAATAAAATAGATAAATAAATATATAAAACCGTAAGATTCGCCTAATGGCGCACGTGGGCTCCTGTGCCTTATTGGGTAAATTTTGGGAACAAATAGAGAGCATCCTCTGAAATTCGGATCCGTGCCCTTATTTGATTGTGGGATTTTTACGACGGGAGGGCACTTTTAGTTTGCATTTTTAAAGGGAGCCCCCGGGAGCCCATATGCGCCATTAGGTGAATCTTTACGGTAATTATATGAATCAATCAATAAATAAATAAGCATATAAATAATTAAGTAAATAAATAAACAGTGAGATCAATGCTTGCTGACTGTCTTTTTATTGTGTAAAATTCAGTAAATAATGTCGGTGTCGGTTCCGGGAAGACCTTCTCAGTAATTCAAGAGGAGCATAGACTTCGTCATCAACGATGCGCAAATCATTACTGAGCAATTCAACGTGCGCAGTGACGATTTGCGCATGAACGAAGACGTACCTCGCACTGGATTATGGGAATTACTGAAAATGTAACTCATGGACGAAAAACATAAAACAGACCGATAATGAGGGCCGATTGTTCCATGAAATGCGACAGGCAAAACTGCTACGCACTTACTGCGTATTTTTTACGGTCTATCGCGTAAAACTGGACCTTCGTCTAATCAAATGCTTGTAACTTTGCTTCTTGAAGTCACATTGGATTCAGTGGGGTGTCACAATGTGCCGGATTAGATAGTGCATCTATTAAAAAAACAAAGTTATCCCAATATGGTTCAGTTTTGAAATTGTGATTATTTTTCCAAGTGTAAGGATACTTTCTTGGAGCAGTATACATACACATACATACAGTCCCCAAAAAAAAAGAGGCCCCACATTGTTCAAATATATTTTGGTATGTAAAGAAACCTACAATCGTTAGCTTTAATAAACCAAAACAATTATTTCAATCGGCTCATAACTTTTGAAGATATGTCCTTTTAAAGAAATGTATCCGTTTTCACTCTGTCCACGGAGGAGGTTTGGCTACTTCAAAGATTGAAAAGTGCATATACCATTCATGAATATAAAACATTCCTCGATGATAACTTTATAAAATAACAACTTTATTTAAGGGAATGGGCTTTACCGGTGGGCTTATGGGTTATGGATTTTGTTAATTGTCATTAATTTGGGCGAAATTGATGTGGGACGGGACTTCTTTTGCTATACTTGCAATTACTTATGTTTTTCTCGTTTCTTGCTTTCTTTTTATTGACAACATAAGTCATTTCTCTTTTTGGAATAAAAGGTAGCCCTGAAAAGGGCTGTTTAGTTTGACTTTGGTTCTTTTGAAGTGAGTTTACTGTGCTGCTCTGCCCTCTACCTGGTTGCCTCCGTGACGAATACAGGTTTCAGCCCTAGTTATCATTGCATTAATTGCGTTGCGTACCATCTTTAAGGCCTTGTGCGCCGGATACTTGCGAATGCAGCAGTAATACGGGGTTGCGAAGATGTTTGAAGCTAGCTGGTGATCCTCGCTTATAGTGAATGCTTTCCCAATACTAATACTATTATCTATCCATGTCATTAACCGTGTGTTTCGTTTAAATCTTTGATGTAGCCAAACCTCATCCGTGGACAGAGTGAAAAACGGGTACATTTCTTAAAGAGGGCATATCTTCAAAAATTGTGAGCCGATTGAAAGAATTGTTTTGGTTTATTAAAGCTAACGATTTAGGGTTTCTTTACATACCAAAATATATTTGATCAACGTTTCAGAAATAGGAGAAAAAGAGGGCGCAATGTGGGGCCTCTTTTTTTTGGTACACCCTGTACACAACTACCATCCTACATATGCCTACATGCACAAATATTTTATTAGATATCTGCAAAATACATTACAGTGGCGACACAAAGGTGCTCACAGAGCTGGCGGCAAACCAATCATCTAATTATATGCAAAGAGGAGCAAACTTAACGAGAAATGCGAAGGCAATAAAACAATGTGACTACAACAAAAGAAAACAAAGAGTAGACCAAAGGCAAGCATACAGTGGAAAAATGCAGAGAATAACATGTTCAATTTTTTTGTAACCAACAAGGTCACAAAAAGTAGAAAACCTTTCCTACTGAAAAGACAAGTTACAGTTGTATGCCATTTTGCACCTTGTTTGGTCTGAAAACTATTGAAATCTTAATGTTTCAATTTGGCATTAAAGCCATAATGTACGATCTTATAATATGAAATTGGTTATATTTTTTCAAACCTGATTTTTTTGCATATTTGTAAAATGTCCCAACTTGCACCTAAATGGTATCGACCAAATTTGTTGTCGTTGTAGGTCAACAGAGCAAAGTTCGACATATTATCATAATTTAAAAATTAACAGAAAAGGATAGATAAATATCAACATATGTACGTATTAATTGAATTGCAAATTTATTACACATATTGCAATTCCGAATTTGTAATATGTTATCAAAAACAAGATTTTAAAAGTATTTGACGACGGAAAAGTTGAACAAAATAGACAATTTTGCTGCACATCAGTCTCATGTTGTTCCGACTTTGCATTCAAATATATAGGAAGACCACTCGCTATGTAGAAGGTCACTTCGAGACTTACTGTCTATAAGCTGTTATGGTTTTTATAAAAGCGCATTTATAACCGAAGCACGCTGTTCGGGGGTAGTTACTATTTTGATGTGTTTATTTGTGCAGGAGAGAATCGCACTCTAAAAGTTTTAGGCATGATTTTTACATAATATTTTTACTTTTTAACAAGAATTGTCTTTAAAAAGACAAAGTTCACGGATCAGGTGTATAGTACTCTACTTTGGTCTAACTTTCAATATCATTATACTATTACTAACCCACAGATACTAACCTACTCTGCACTGATTTAACAATAAACATGATAAATAAGTGATTTGAGGCATAAATGATACTTGCATTTTGAATCTGGAAAATAATTGTCAAAAAAACTTATTTTGCATAAATTAGGTTTTTAAGCCACCTACAGGAAACAAATTTACATCAAAATGTCCACTGTATCAGCCCACTTCCATGATCAGCGCATCAGATGCTGCATATTTAATTGGTAGCATCTCAAATTATTTTGTTGAATAGTTATCACTAAAGTAAACACATTACACTACATGGTCTTGCTAGTTTTGGGGCGCCCGCTACGGCGGCGTCCCCCATTATTTGGCTTGACTTTGCAAAAACCTTCTAATTTCGGTCTTGCTAGATTTACTTCGTAACTGTTTTGCTTAAAAGTATGCCCAGCTTAGAAATAAAACCACAATATGCTTGGATTTTATTTTATTATTGTTTTCTGATGTGCACGGGATAAAATGTTGTGCGTATATTCTTTGTTTAAAATACAAAATTAATGGACTTATAAAAACACCAAATAAACCGTGACCTTTGTATGGTCAGGTATGGTTTAAACCAGTTTACCGCCTCTTAGAACCCGATAGACGGTGACATTTGACCATTCTAATTATGTATGTTTTGAACATGTTTGCACATAAACTAGTTGTTTACAGTGTGAAGAATCTACAACATGCTCATCTATCAGGGCACAGTTCTTTAACCCCAATACATTTGTGCATTCATTGAATGACCTTTGAAAATGTGAGTACAAAAACTCATACTCTGCAACTTAAGGTCAAATTTTGCACTATGAGTGTTTAATTGAGGTTATTGATAATATGCCACTGGAATGAGGCCATTGTAGTCCATAGTGATTGCAGTAGCAACAGGGCCGTGACCTTTGCACACCTAATCCTTCAACCAAACAAAACAACCACTGACCAATCATGAAATCACTAATTGGTTTATGTGCTTCACTGCTAACTGATTGTGACCAAAAATATTAGAACACAGCTCAGTATCTTTGTGGTGACTATCTCTGATAAAAACATTAATCAACGAATTTCAATTCTGGTCAGCAGAGAAAGGAATAAATTCGAAAGACATGATTGTGTTGAAGGTCAGAAGTGTATTTGCAACCAGAGTTGCCAACCCCGCGATATGGTAGCCCAATTAGGCGACTTTTAACTCGTGGTTCACCGTTGTTGGGCAGTTTAAAGCAATAATGTACGATTTAGGCCTACATCATTTTGTTAGTGTTTACCCAAAATGCTGAATGAAATAATATTTATTGTAATATGCCTAACTGCTGGGAAGGGTTCCTAGCAAGGTAAAGTGAAAGAAACCCCAATGGCTATTTTGTCCGTTTAAAATAGAGTTCTATGGCCGATTTAAAGTCATAATTATGACGTAATTTTGTTATTTATTAATTACTATTTTTAGCAGAATTAATAACATAAAAATGGGCTGTGCCCGTTTCATGAAGAATAACGATCGATCTTACCCTTGATACCTCTTTGATATGAAAGGAGGGTATGATTTTTTTGTATTAGTTTAAGTATTTCCTAGCCTCTCTTAGCCACAGGGTTGGCTACAAAAGACACAAAGTATACCTTAGGATAAACTGGCATGAGTGCGCTGACCCCAGGTTTTCAACATTTCAGGATTGTTTGTGGACGGATGTCGGGTGAAAAACGAAATTATGTTTACATGACTTTGTCGAAATTCGTCGTGTGACAAGAATGAGTGTATAGATGACTAGGGGGGAAGCTTACTTATTTGTATCTTTTATACTATCCATCATATACCCTAGGCCCTGCATAACAAAAATTCAACAATATTCAATATCCAAAGCAATATCCTAACTACAATAGGCCCCCAAAACAGAACTCCCACCCCACATTATCGCAAATTGACACGAAAGCTTCATTCCATGAAGCATTTCTCTCGTATTTGATCATCATATCCCGTCCAGCTCACATTGGGCGCCCCATTCCTTTTTTAAAGGAATTTTTATTGTCAGGATATCCCAGCTTAATAAATGCCTGTAAATATATGAAAACCAATTATTATTTTGTAACAGAAAGTATAACATTGGATATGTTTATACACACATTGCTTGGTTATTACAAGAGTCAATAAACAATCAATTAACTAACAGTGTTCAATTAACTATAGAGAATGGACTTAATATACTGAAGTAAATAGGCTGAATAGGATTCTATGCCTTATCACTAAATAAATAAAATTATAGCTAATTATACTGACCATGGTGACCTCCTTAACCAATCAGCTATGTGTATTGTCAGCATGTGATTGCTATAAACCAATTACAAACATGTTTAAGAATAAGGCTAAAAATTCCCTACACTCAGCAGTCTCTCTGAAGATTAAATGTGCTAAATTGCCCTTGTCATGGGGAGCAGGATTAGATAAAGGCATACAAACGAGGGTATGAGATATTAAATATTATTTCCTAGACTCATAACCACATGGTTGGTGTATTACAATAGCTATTCAAGACACATGGTATGCAAGGGATAAACTGTGCATATGAGATGTGGGTTCAAATGGTTTTAATGTTCACTGGCGTGAACAAAAATATGAAACGAACAATATTGTCATCCCAAGCTAGATTTGGCAAAAACTTTAAAAACCAAACCTTATCACGCGTAGTTTTAAAAATTCTTCCTTGAGATTATAGGTTACTACGTGTTTTATTGGCATGTGTTTCATATGGGTGGAGAAGCAGTATGTGACCTTATCCCTATGACTATTCTGCCCTCTCCATCCACTTCCCAAACATAGCAACATCAGGAAAATCCTCAGTATATAAAATCGCTTTAAAAGTATGAAAATTCTTGCTGTGTATAAAAAAGAGGGAGAATTGATTTTTGGTTCTAAAGTCTACGAATATGTAATTTTCACCACATTTTCTTTGTTGTACTAGGGTTAAATAAAGACCTTTTTTCTCAATATAACCTTTTGAAAATTATCACTCGAATACCAATACTCGGGACAGTCAAAATATTGAAGTGTGGGTATTCGAAACTTTTAATTTATCCATGATTGAAATTTCTTTAAAACATATTTTTGCAGCTAGCAAGTACAAACTCAGACAAAATCCAGTTTTGTTGTTGCCGTGCATGCATACATTATCCTAAACACCAGCACGGAAAATTTTAACCAGTATCAATTGTATTATTTGATTCGGTTCAAGTGAATACAACAAAAGTTGTTTTGCACAATTCATATTTGGAGTTGAATCTATACATTAAAGGGACATTTAGAGCTTTTTCTACAATTAAAGGGACATTTAGAGCTTTTTCTACAATTAAAGGGACATTTAGAGCTTTTTCTACCAAAAAATATTTGTCTAATTGCTCCGTGAATTGATTTAAAAGCATAACTTGGAAGACCAGATTCTTGACTTTGCCACCTGCACAGTACATGCAAGACTAGGTACTTCAGTCCACGGTCCAGTTCATTTAAAACTAAATGTGCCGCTGTACATAGGTAAACCCTACAAGCACAAAATGTGGCAGTACGATAAGGCTGACTACTAGGGAATGAGAGGTTGTTTTTTTAAATCTGCAGACTGGCCTCTTGCAGTCATAATTTCATGACCAAGTAAATGCTTGCATCAACATCACTACTATTATCAGTGATGCAATGGGGGTTTTCATACCAGCAAAACTTGTTTCCAAGAAAACTGGCCACAAGGTGTTTTTGATGACCACTGTAAACGAGCAGTAAACAAGAAGCGTAGCTTATTCAGGAAGCTAAAAAAGAACAACACCAAGAAAAACAAGGATAACAGGTCAAAAGGAGCACAATCATGCAGAGAAGGTAGCTAGAACGAACTATATATAACAACAAGTTGAAGGCAGAACTCTCAGATGGTAGCCGCAGTAGCAAGAAATGGTAGAACATGATGTCGAAAACGTTTTGTGTTTCCTGGGACACAACTCAGCCTCCTGTATGAGACTTGTTTCTCCAAGGGAGTTTTTCCAATCCATATTTGAAGTCTAATCCATCTCTCAGCTATGCACCATCAGCAAGGTCACCGAGATTGTTGTGCAGAACCAACTTAACACTCAATTTACCACCACAGCACAGCTGACATCCTCACCATTTTGATCCAAGAGTGGTCCAAATCCCTGGACAGAGGCAACGAAGTACGTCTCATTAACCTGGACACCATCCTGTAAGCAGCTCATCTAGATTAGCGGCTACCTAACAGATCGTTCCATCAACGTTGTCTTATTTGATCAGTCTACATGTACTTCCTCCATCAATGCATCAGTTCCCCAGAGGTAAATATTCGGCCCACTTCATTGATGACCTTTGTGATGAGTGTGACAGCAACTCCACCTCTACGCAGATGATTGTGAGGTAACATCTAGAAGACAACCCTGAGGCCGTTACTGCTAGCCTAAACAGAGACCTGAGACCTGGATAAAATGAGGATCTGGGCAGACGGATGGAAGGTGACCATCGAGACATCAAAATGTAAGGCAATGACAATATCAGGAAACAGGAATCTAATCAAGATATATCTTCTGCTTGGTACTACCAATCTGGCTGAGAAGGAGGAGCTGGAGATCCTGGGAGTTACAGTTAACAGCAAGCAGACCTGGACAAAGCACATTTCTATTGTCCTATCCAGAGCAGGAAAGAAGCTGTGCGCTCTGAAGAGAGTTGCAAATAAACTTGATGACAGAGGCAGGGCAACCGTTTATAAGGCTCAAGTTCGCAGAGTGATGGAATACGCCTCACTGACTTGGATGAGTGTCAGCGCCACCACTCTAGCACTACTAGACTCTATCCAGAGGAAGGCCCAGTTGGTGCCCACCAGATCTGAAGACACTGCTACCAAAGCCATTTGTAAGAGCTACCCGCTCCAGCTGGAGTAATCGGAGACATATTTGACAACGGTGCACCATTCTTCAAAAGCAGAAAAGCATCTTATTTCACGTGTCTGATGCTTTACTATACCTCCTCACTCTAGTTGTTCCTATTGACACATGTGTTTTTTTATAGTGCCTTGGTACACAGGGACTTGACCTGTGTCAATCCTCACGGGCTTTAATTGTTCACTTTAATAATCATTTTATGTAAATTATTATGCAGCGATTTATAATACGCAGAGGCGTAAATCCAGAATTTAGCTGACCGTTTTGATTCACTAGACAACACATTTAAAAACAATCATGACCCCTATAAAACGCATAAAATGTTTATATTTGAACAGAATCACAGTATATAGTAAAGGGAATTTTCTACACAATTATAGAGGCTGTCATTTACTTCCGAATGGGAGACATGTGGTAGAGGGGGGTCATAACAATCCGGTCACCGATATATTCATGACCCCCCCCCCTTTCGAAAAAAACAGTCGACCTTAATTCCCTGCAAATTGATCAATTAACTTAACATTGTTATTTTGAACATAAAAAGCGCAGCGATTCATAATCTCGCGCCATAATAATGCAAAACAAGACCTAATAAAAACCCAATGCTTATAAACGAGACCATGATTGGGGTGGAAAAAAGTGGGAAAGAATACTGTGATGAAACTTGGTGAAATGAATCGCGTCCGTAAATAAAGACCTTCCTCCTCTGGAATTACCACGGTAACCACCTGCATAATTAAATCTATTATTACTGTACTGAATAAACATAATTTTTCACTTTTTCAATTAAAGGAGACAAGTAGAAACAGTGATCCCGCCTGGGAATCGAACCGCGGACTTCAGGTTTACGAGACCTGTGCCTTAACTACTGGGCCACGGGAGCTTCATGATTAGGCTGGTTGACATTTGAACCCATAAGCGGTCACTTAAACTTATCTTATCTCAGCTAATTGTGGGCGATAGAACAAGCAACACAACCTAAATAAAATAAGCAAGCAGCCTTCGGCAGTTGATCAGATCACGTCGCCAGAGAAAATCATGTGATAAACTGGGACGAATCCAAGATCCATGGGCGCGACCACAACAAAAAGTCTAGTGAAGTGTGGAGAGCTATGGAAAGGAGAAGAGAGGGAACAAGACCATGAACAGAGAAGAGGGGACTTATTTCCTAAGTCACGTCTACGATCCTCTTTTAAAGACTGGATAAGAGACTAAGAAGAATCGGAATCCAGTTTCCCGGTAAAGTGGGTCAGATGACCATATCAGTCATACCTTATGAAGTACTCCGATGCGAAGGACGAAATATTGTAGTAAGTAAAAATTTCACTTGGTATATGGAAATATTTATTCTAATCAACAAACCTATAAATGAGTCTATTCAACATGTAGTAATCTTTGGCAGAATACATTGCTTAATTTTATACCAAATTATTCAACATGTTTAAAGATGCATCGTCTATAGTTTTTTGTCATTAAAGTAATTTTACTTTTACTAGTTTTGAATTGAACTTGGATTGACTCATAACCTTTGTACATTATTCAGAGTTATAGAAAATACTTACCGCAGCCTATTCTCGTTGTATTGAAAGCTTGTCATGCATGAATGGTAAAAGTATTTTTGTGAGTCTGTATTAAGGGATCGGACAGCGACGTTTTTACGTATTTTTGTGGAATACCTGAGAGTACATCAGCCATATAGAATTGCATTTTGAAAACGAGGAATGTCCTTCTGATTTTTTTAATTCGCAATGTAATACACACTACATGGCATGAAATGATCATTTCAAAAATTGATATTTTGCCATTCAACAGTCCTCGAAGTAAACTTTATAAATCTAATGGTGTGTAGCTGAGATTTTTTGTGTGTGTTTTGGGAAAACAATCTATATCTTCAATACGAAGGGTTAATATTTATTATATTTATTACTTATATATTGTTGTATTATGTAGGGGTGGGTTTGGCTGTGGATAGGTGTGAGAACCGTTATTAAAGAAATTTTACATTCACTAGTTTTGAATTGACAGTTAAAGTGGGGGCTCAAAATCCCCACTCCCTCTCTCTCTTTCTTTTCTCTAGTCGACGGTTGCTTCTGTATGGAAAATGAAAAATGTTCAGGTATTGATGCTTTGATCATGTGATTTCTGAACTTCAGTATAAAGCCATTGTTGCGACCTGTTCAGCTGTGGAAAAACCACTCCAGTAAATATATTTTATGAAGCTGTTGTTGTCTGCATACTCGCACTGGCTTACGTTGTATCATGTGTATCGTGTGCAATCACGTCAACACCACGAGGTTAATTGTTATTTAGATTTTCCAGATCGTCTGATCATAGGCCTTCACATGGTCTGATCCTTTTAAACTCGTTGGGTAATGCCGTTTCCATTTCATAAGAGACACGTGTAATTTCAGGGAATCGGTTCATACCAGAAGAAATATACGGGATCAATACAGGGACGAGAGCTGTAAGTTGTAGAATAACTTGTTGTTTAATCTGGAAGGACATGTACGATAATCTAAATCAAAGGTGTGTTCTTTGGAGAATCAATTATTTGATTTGATTCTGAATCCGATAACTGATAAGCATTCAACATTGCACAATGGTCTATTATAGGCTGCAAATATTTGAATTGCATTTTTAGGGTTAGGAAAAAAGCACCCAATGAGAAACGGTGTATATATTTATTTGGTTGGAATGGCTTTCAGCGCCATCTACAGCAACATTTTATAGTAAAATATTTTTGGCAAACATTTTTGTGTTCTACGCTCGTACTTTGCGAATTAATGGCATTAATGACATCAACTTGCCTTGAACAAATTGGGTTATTGAGGTCAAAAGTCAAATGGGGATAAAATTAGAAAATGCTTTTATCAGGTTATAAAATATTACAAGTTGTTCGTCTGGTCCCAAAGATAAAAAGGTCAATGGTCATGTATCAGCATAATTAATAAGGTATAAGTCAAAAGGTACAATATCATTGTCATATGCCAAATTTTCAAAATGCTCCAATTGAATAAAAATAGTATCAAATCATTCGTATCTGTACAAATGATTATGATGAATACAAAAATGTATAATTTGCTAGGAGTCCCGGGATATGAGAGGTCCTCTTTATTCTATTTAGAATCATTAACCCAAGTTCAAAACCCTATATAGGTAGAGTATAATGTAACCTTGATAGTTTCTAGGTTTGTTTGTGCTAATTGATAATGCTTGTGTGCGATGCGTAATTCTTCTTTCCCCTGTATTTTGAGATATTAAGAATAACGATTAAGCATCATTTGATCTCGTGCGCTAGTTTGTAATGTTTGAATGTTTCCATGTTCCAGTGTATGATGCGGAGGCATTGTATGATTATAATTAGGCTGGCGGGTAAGCATCATTAATTGATCTCGTACATTGGTATGAAATGTGTTGTTTGTACTGTTTACCCTGACTGCTCGTATCCTTAAGAACCAGACTTAATTGAGTCATGTTTATCAGGGACAGTCTGTGTAACTCAGTGGTAGAGTGCTCGCCCGACAAGCGAGAGGTCTGGGGTTCAAGTCTCCGCCCACGCAGGTATGTCCGGAGTTTTTACTCTGGTATACCTGACCTGACTATGCATGTCATGTTTCCATTTGTAAATTCTTGTTTAATTATGCTAGTGTGAGATACGTAATTCTTATTTCCCCTGTGTGTTGATATATTAAGAATAACGATTAAGCATCATTAATTTGATCTCGTGCGTTTTTTAATGTTTGAATGTTTCCATGCTCCAGATAATGATGCGTATTAAAGCCTCTTCTCTCGATTATACATACATGTATTTTGCTTGCTTTTGTCAAGACGAATAATTTGAGTTTTAGTTTTTTTATGTTCCAATTGCTATTTCAATTGATTGATTGATTGATTGATTGATTGATTGATTGATTGATTGATTGATTGATTGATTGATTGATTGATTCGAACATTTTGCTAGGCAAATCCAATGAATAAATAACTCACTACTTAAGCTTTCACCATCAGGTCGGACGGCTTGATCACAAGTGGTTTGGTCCATTGCTTTTCCCGCAAAACGGCCTGTTGCCTCTTGATTGTAAACCTATGATCTGGAGAAGATACGTGGATGATGCGTTGGAGATCATTCAGAAGGGCAGCACGGAAAAGCTTACTGATCATCTAAATTACGTTGATACGACTGGGTATATAAAGTTTACCTTCGAAGAGGAAGATCAGGATAAAATCCCTTTTCTGGACCCTTTAATCGTCCACAAAGTAGACGGGTCCATGAAGCTGTTGGTGTACCATAAAAAGGCACACGGACCAATATTTAAATTTCCAATCGCAGCTCCCTTACATCAAAAACTTGGAGTCATCCGTACTTAGATGGAAAGGATGGACAACATAGTGACAGATGAAGAAGACAAGAAGGAGGAGGAATCAAGATCAGAACAGCGTTAACTGAATGTGGCTATCCAAAATGGTCTTTGAACAGAGTAAAACAACAAATGAAGGACAAACAACCTAAAGGAACACAGAAAAAGAAAGATGAAGTTCCATCCAAAGGAATGGTGGTCATCCCCTATGTAGAAAGCTTAACAAAGAGGCTCCAAAGAAATTTAAAGAAACATACCATCGCCACCGCTATGCGCCCTACCAACACGCTTAAAAGCCTATTAGTCCACCCTAAGGACAAGAAGGACATAGACCAGGCGAGTGACGTTGAGACGGGAAGACAGTTAGGGACAAGGCTTAATGAACATAAGAAAGATTCTGAAACAGTAGCAGAAAGGAAGATTACAAGACAAGAATCAAATTTTGAACATCACAAATCAGCCATCATTGACCACATCGCTCAAGAACACCGTGTTGAACAGGAAGGGCTAAAAATTCTTGACAGAGACTCAAACGTATTCACCAGAATAATAAGAGAAGCAATCCAAATGCGCAAAAGGGGGCCAGAACAATCGTCTCTCTCGATCACGTATACGATCCACTGCTCAAAACAAAAACATCATCACTTCTGGGAAATGTCAACAAGCCGTTTCGCGGGAAAGTAGTGGACCAAGCCACTTTTGATCAAGCCTTCAGACCTGATGGCGAAAGCTAAAGTAGTGATTGTTTGTTATTGTTTGATTAGTTAATTTATTGATTTATTGATTGACTGTATATATTGATTGATTAAGTTAATGAGTGATTGAGAAAGTTATTTTTTATCTCAAGTGCCACTAGCAATTATGGCATGTGATAGGTTACGGTATTTGTAAAGCTTGTTTTAAGGAGATTTTTACTAATTCAAAATCTAAGATTCTTAAATGTTCAAATTTACACTGGGTTCGTCGTGGATGGTCACAATTGTCACATTTAATAATCTCGATAAGTTATATTTTAGTAAAACTTCCCTTTGCATTTTACACGATCTGTATTAACCATATTCAATTTTATTGAATTCAATATCACAATACCGCTCTGAATAAACCGTTATGCTGTGCAAAGTTCAAAAATATGAGTCATCAGTAAGTAGGATTCAACAACAAAAAAGGTCAGCCAAAGAAATATTGACAAACAAAAGGTGTATTTCAGTTACCTAGATTTTAGTAGATTTAGATACCAGACTTGTCACGATTATATTACTTATATTGCTTAGTTAACTTTGAATCTTTTGTTATGCACATTGAAAACCTCGTGGCCTATGGAAATAAACTTCAATATGTGTTATATTTTTTCAAATAGACACGTCATAACAATTAAATAATTTACAGACAAATTTGGGTAATATGGTGGAACTTGGTACGAAAGAAAAATTTGAAAGACTTTTTTCTGTTATAAGCACTTCTGTTAAAATGCATTATCTTCATCAGTTGGGATGTACATTGACATCAACTTGGCGCACCCACAAAATGCCAGCTTTCCAGGTATCTGGGTCAGAGATCAAAAGTTCAATGTTGATGTCGTCTGCCATACCCATTTCTTTCAGATGGGTCGTTTATGGGTTTGAGAAAATAAATAAACTGAAATATATTTTAGATTAATTTACCAATTTTTTCTAAGCCGTGCGCTGTAATTTCGCTGTCTGATCAGAATTAAATCACACCAACTAGGCCAGTTACAATCTAATGATTGTTACAGCCACCAATTCTCTTTTAAAGCTCCTCAAATTCCGTTGGGTGAAGGAAGTTTTAGATAACCAAGCAACTAATTTTGAAAGCTGGAGGAGAGCTGGACACCCGGAGCAAACATGCAGGGGCCAGTATGTATTGGGGGTATTTCTTCATCAACGTTCCCAGGGATGACCGCAGGGGAGGCATAGACATCGTATACAAGTCCTCCCTTAATCTCCATTTGACACCGACTGGACTTTCACCTAAGACCTTTGAGCATGTGTTATGGTAAAGACCAAAGCAGGCCCGTACGCAGGATATTCGAGGTGGGGGTGCTGATTTTGAAAAAGTGGACTTTTTTCACAATTTTGTGAAAATTGGACCTTTTTGTGACCAAAAAAGCGTGAAGAACCCGCTCCCCCCTTGCGTACGGGCCAGGACCAAAGCTATCCGTTTAATTACCTGATAGTGATTACCGTCAACAGGCAATATCCTTCTACGTCCAATGGTCTTAAAACGAGTAAGTTCCTAGATGAACTCGAAGTCTTGGTGATATTTACTTATTACCGGGAAAGATGAAGCGATATATGAGCACAATTGTTGGTGCAGGTCTAAAACGATCTGTTATCTGCCTGACTCATAAGGATGGTCATACCATCGATCTGCTGATGGGCTGTCCAGAAGACAATTTGAAGCAATATTGTGTGATTTGCATATAAGAATATATTCCTATTTAAATATTAGTTTTCACTGATTATTGTCCCCTTTTAATTTCGAGCCAAAACAATTGCTATTTCATTCAACCGCCTACAATGCATGTAGCTCGCCTTTCGTATTATGATCATGAATATTGGCATAGCTTTACGAACAAACGAGGCGTAAGACGAATAGCGATATGCACACAGTTTATACGTCAAGGTGGATGGCGCATACAATGCGTGTAAACTCTCGCCGATCATATACCGTATTGTTCCTAATAAGCGCCCAGTCTCTATTAATCGTCAGCCAAAAAGGTTCCAAAATGAAAATGAAAAAGGCAATAAAATTTACCATTACTAATAGTGTAAATAAATAAATCCAAGTAAGGTAAATCATCCACAGTAAAGTGCTCAACCAAGAAGGGAGCTAGAATACATTTAAAATAGACTTGGTGATTTATTAAAGCATTATTTACAATATTGTTTCATGCAAGCCAGCCGAAGCCGACCTACACTCGTCAGAATATGCTTATCACTGGAAACTGATTTATATTTCTAGCGCGGAATCCTCACGCCGCGAAGTGGCGACGGCGAGCGCGAAGCGCCATCACCGAGCGTAAAACGCGCGGAGCTAGTGCTAGATCTTTAGACAGTTTAATTGGCATACATTTACGGTCAAAAATGGTTACATAACATAATATAAGCAATTCAAGTTCATGAAGACAGTCAATACTTGATATATTGATCAGTTGTAGTTGATCAAGAGATGCTTCTTCCTGTGTCTACAAGTGTTTATTAGCTCATTCCTTTTGTTCAGTGAGGAGAGATGAGGCTTAAATATGATGAAGTATTTTTCCTCTAGACAAAGTCTGCATAGTTTGTTGGTAGTTGAATAGGCCTTAGCCCGACTGATTAATTTCCATTCAGTTGAATAAGGTATTTTCTTATCCTTTAATTTCCAAATGTACTCGCTTAATGTTGTTGAATGCCTTTTGTCACTGTTATTAAAGTCACTCTTATGGCAATTAAAGCGTGTTTTGAACGAGTTAGCGGTTAGTCCAATATATGTTTCATGATGTGAATTGTCAAGTCGAGTTACCGTTTTGTATTATGTTTTGCATTTTTGGTATCTACTTACATGTTTTTATGTTTAGGAAGGCTTTGTATCAAATGAAACTTTTTAGATTTGGGTCAAATTAGGCTGTGAGGGTGCTTTACCATTTAACAACCCCTTTCGCAACCATTTTGTTTTATAAGTTAATCATACGAGAGATAATGATCAATTATCCGTATTAAACGCCCACCCTTCATGAAATGTCATGGCCCATGGGCGCTTATTATGAACAATAAGGTAATTATCATGATTATTCCCACATGATATCGCTATGGCTTAATGATGTGAGTGCTCCCTCTTGAAATCGCAAAAATTATATGCAAAATATAGGCCAATATTGTTATTTCTGCTTTAAAATCCTCGACCTTTTGCTAAATATTACCTTTTGCTATAATATGACTATTTATAACTTATATATCAAAGTTAAAGTCTACAGCCTTAGAACAACCAGTAATACACAAAAGCCCCAAATCAAGAATGCGTGCTATGGTTTACACGTAGTTGAATGCGTATCCCCTCGTATACAACTCTTTGTGCAACGGTCAGACATTTGGGATTAAGCTTAAAGCCGAATAGCTGTAAATACCCGTTTGGAGGGATGATATGGATTATTTTAAAAACATACAAGTACTGAAAATAATTGTTGCATATTCACTTTTTAGAAAGACCAATGGAATGTTACTAAGATTTTCAAATGCTGTTTACCCAGAACAGCAATTCTGCATCACTTTGCGGTGTTCATAACGATATCGTCATCTGTGTCCAATTCAGTTCCTATTTTGCTTGCATTTTTCCAAGTTGTCTTACAATTCTTTTTTATATAAATTGTTTTTTTAAAGTATTAATTCACTGTATTTATTTCAACCTATAATTTGACAGCTCGTAATCGGCGAGCCTTATGACATTGTGGATTAATATCAATATATTTTATTTTGAGAATTGCTTTGTGATATCTCGCCAAACGCCATCACGAATTATTAATTGAAAGTCCTATATTTGTTCTTCTTTCTTAAGGGGGTACTACACCCCTCGATAAATTTGTGTCTATTTTTGCATTTTTCTCAAAAACTAATAACACAGTGGTAACAAAATTTATGTATATTATAGGGGCAAGGAATCCAATTACTACACTGGAATTTCAGTGACCCAAGACAAGCGGTTTGTTATTTATGATAAGAAATAAGGTACCGCTAGGATGTACCTCATTTCCTATCATACAAATGTATATACTGAACTGCTTGTCTTGAGTCACTGAAATTTCAGTGTGGTAATTGGATTCCTTGCCCCAATAATATACATAACTTTTGTTACCAGTGTGTTATTATTTTTTGAGAAAAATGCAAAAATAGTCAAAAATCACCACAGGGTATAGTACCCCTTAACACAAAGAATATAGATTAGACAGGTCAAATATATTACTCTTAACGTCGGTATTCTTTTCGACGTAGTAATTACGAGTTGATTGATCTATAATTCAATGTTTTACATGTGCATATCTTTCAAGGTAGCCCTGGCAAGATATTATAGTTGGAGGTGGTCAGGGATGAATGTGATGATGTACGCAGGAAAAGTGCTGTTAATAGCACTCGGTTTACTTGCAACACAGTCAGTAACTCTAGCAGGTTAGTTCGTTTACTTTATAAGTTAATTCAGAATAGAGTGCATTGTGAGTACAAATCTCGGACACGAAACGGATAAAACAATCCGTCTGTGGATAACAGTGGCAATAAACTTTGACTGATCGGAAATTCCTGTGATTTTATTTTGCATTAACAACACTGGCCTCAGAGGCTTCAATGATTCTTTATATTTCTTGTTGTTTTACGTACTTATTTTGCTCCCGTTAGAGAGGCCTACAGGCGATTGTTTGGTGCAACCATGCCTTAATTATGGACGATGTGTAAGTGTTGGTGACCAGAACAGGTGTATTTGTCGACGAGGATGGACTGGAACTAGATGTGAAACAGGTAAGATGAATACCATTGAGGCCTATTGACCTTGACCTATTTTTTCTGTGCTATCTAGGTTACGAAACATCTTAGATGGTGGAATCCTACACTGATAGCCAGAATAGAGTCAAGTGACTCTCTAAGTGGAGTAAGCTAGCACTAGCTCTCAAAAGAAGTCACCTGACTGTCACAAGAGAGTCAGTTGACTCTACCCGAGGAGTCAATTGACTCTACATTCAGAGTCGTCGACAGAGTCTAGAAATTTATGACCCTTCAAGAGAGTCAGACTCTGAAATAGTTTGGCTGTTGACGCCATGGAATGTATATTCTCCCATTCATGGTGGTTCAGCATAAATTTCTTTATCATATCATCTGATGATGGCCTATATGCCGTGAAACTCAAAGTAAAGTCTCCTATTCCGGTCGGTATATACTTTTGAATTTTTGTATCTTGCATGTATATGGAGGAATACCATTATGATATTTGATATAAATAAATTTATACTGCTATTCAGATATTGATGACTGCGCAAGTGCTCCATGTGTGAATGGTCAATGTAGGGATGGAACCAATCAATACACATGTGTGTGTGACCCTGGATGGACAGGCACTAACTGTGATATTAGTAAGTACCTGATGGAACACGGAGCCCGTCATGTAGGTCTTATTGTAAGAACAATAAGGACAGAGATACCGTTGATTTAGGAGGCAGTACATAACGAATTGATTGCCATTCATAAAGTGATCTTTCTAACAAAAAGGTTCTGGTATTAAATAATAACTAACCTACTGGTAATCTAACGATTTACCCGAAAGGCTACTGTTAATGCACAATTGTGTTGTTTCATTAATAAACATGAACAAGTAAAAACAAACATTTTCTGATAAATATGTGTCCATTTGCATACTTAATTTCAACGATGTAAGAACGTTGTAAAGTTTTGAAGATGTTGAACCTCTACTAGCACACAATCACCCGTCTAGCTACAGACTTGTACATCAGGAGCATTAGGCATTTAGTTTAACTTGCCTCCAAACTTATCCATCACACCAATTATGTCTTAATTGTTCTTGGATCTCAGTCGGTCGGTCCAATTACCTGGTTCAAACGTGTACGCTGAATAGCGAATGACTATCTACATGTTTCTTTATATTTCTTGTTGTTTTGTTTACTTATTTTGCTCCCATTAGATGTAAGCAATTGTCGGTTGCAACCATGCCTTAATCACGGCCGATGTGTGAGTGTTGTTAACCAGTACAGGTGTATTTGTCGACGAGGATGGACTGGAACTAGATGTGAAACAGGTAAGATAAATACCATTGAGGCCTATTGACCTTGACCTATTTTGCTGTGCTATCTAGGTAACAAAACATCCTTGATGGTGGAATCCTACACTGATAGCCAGAATAGAGTCAAGTGACTCTCTAAGTGGATTTAACTAGCACTTACTCTCAAAAGGAGTCACCTGACTGGCACAAGAGAGTCAGTTGACTCTACCCGTGAAGTCAATTCAGAGTCTAAAAATTTCTGACTCTTCAAGAGAGTCAGACTCTGAAATAGTTTGGCTGTTGACACCATGGAATGTATATTCTCTTATTCCTAATGGACGGTGGTTCAGCCTAAATATCTTCATCCTGTCGTCTGACGATGGCCTATATGGCGTGAAACTTAAAGTAAAGTCTCCTATTCCGGTAGGTATACTTTAAATTTTTATCTTGATGTACATTAACGGGGCAACCTACGAGGATATAAGAGGCTCGAAGTTTTGTATCTTTGCACCTGGTTGGACTAGAATTCATTTGAGGACAAGGTAAATGTGGTAGAAATTCACAATTTATTGTTTCAGTAATAAATATACCATAACTGAACACAGATATCCGTTTGAAACAACAACAATACTAAGTTCCATCGATATAAGAGTGTTGTAGAAGATATATGTATTTAAATATCTTAAGATATTTTGATATCCTAAAATATTATCATTATGATATTTGATGATATACATATTATTCTTCCTGCTGTTCAGATATTGATGACTGCGCAAGTGCTCCATGTGTGAATGGTCAATGTAAGCACTTGCGCAGTCATCAATATCTGAACAGCAGGAAGAAGAATATTTATATCATCAAATATCATGGGATGGGACCAATCAATATACATGTGTTTGTGACTCGGGATGGACAGGCACTAACTGTGATATTAGTAAGTACCTGATGGAACACGGAGCTATTTTCTTTCATTTATTAAAGAAAGCCCGTCATGTAGGTCTTATTGTAAGAACAATAAGGACAGAGATACCGTTGATTTAGGAGGCAGTACACGAAGTAACGCATTGTTCGTTTGTTAAGGAATTGATTGTCATTCATTCTGATATCAAATGATAACTGACCTAACAGAATACGTCGTAGAAGTGACGTAGTTAATCGGATTAACTACCATAGCAATAGATGAATACAATTTTGACTATACCACCCTGCACTACAACGTTCACGCGGTACCGATGCATTGAACTATAGATGTCAAAGAAAGGCTGATCATTCGCACCTGTAAGATAAGTATCTTTGAATGGAGCGGTATAGAGCGGTATTGTATTCAATCTATGTTTGCTGACATACACAGGTGATTAGTACAATCTGCTTGTAGTGCAGGGCGGTCTATTCAAAATAGTATTCATCTATCGCTATGGTAGTTAATCCGATTATGACGTCACTTCTACGGCGTATAGCTATCAAACGCTTTACCAGGCAGGCGACTGTCAATGCACACACATTGTTTTCCAGAAATAACGCGTTGTTCCTTAGATGCCGAATAGATTTGGCTATTCATAAACTGATACCTTTTGTTCAGCAAATAAGTTTATCAGGATTGTCAATAAAACAGATAATTGGAAGATTCTTGTGAAGAAATCCAATATTTTGGGTTTGTGTTACGTACCTCAATGACAGTTTCGAGCTAAGACTTAGCACTTTCTCAAATTGACTGACCAATTCTTGCACATTGACGGCTGCTTCCGGTTGGAGCTGACGTTGGTGGCGCTGTTAGGAGTTGGTCGTAGATGTGTGGTAGAAAGTAGTTCCCTCGTCTCTGTTGAGTGTTTTGACCCCTCTTTCTTATCCAGATGGCTTCCTTTATAATGTCTCCTCTTTCTGTTCTGTTCTGTTCTCTAGTTGGTCGTAGAGAACAGGGGGTTCGGTGGTGTCTGAGGGGGGATGTGGCCCATCGGTCGTTGGAAAATGTTACAAAATGAATGCCAAATGCACTATTGTATAAAATGTTAGTTTGAAAAACTTTTAAAATGTTCAATATGAAGAGTCCCAATTGCAGCAGTTTGCAGTTCATTTGCAGTGGTGTACCTGGCCTTTTTGTCGGAGGAGAGCAGATCCGACACTTTAAACCACAATATTAAAAATGCTTGTCCAATAACAATTGGTTTTCAGATATCAATAATTGCAGCCCTAACCCATGTCAAAATAGAGGTAGTTGTACAAATGGAGTAGATTCCTATACCTGTACATGTGCTGCTGGATACGCTGGAATCACATGCGATACAAGTAAGTAAAATGTAACGTATTTGTTGCAGGTTTGCATTTCCTGAAGAGGCAGAAAGAAAATATGTAAAGCCATTTGATATCTGTCATCGCCAGTTTGTGTAACAAATCGAATAAATGTTTTTCCTGTACATATGCTGCTGGCAACACGTAGACATATCAAAAACATTCGCAAATCAGTATTTGTACCAGACAATTTACACCACAATATTGACATGTTAATAAATGTGCTTGTCCAATAATAATTGGTTTTCAGATATCAATGATTGCAGCCCTAACCCATGTCAAAATAGAGGTAGTTGTACAGATGGAGTAGATTCCTATACCTGTACATGTGCTGCTGGATACGCTGGAATCACATGCGATACAAGTAAGTAAAATGTAACGTATTTGTTGCAGGTTTGCATTTCCTGAAGAGGCAGAAAGAAAATATGTAAAGCCATTTGATATCTGTCATCGCCAGTTTGTGTAACAAATCGAATAAATGTTTTTCCTGTACATATGCTGCTGGCAACACGTAGACATATCAAAAACATTCGCAAATCAGTATTTGTACCAGACAATTTAAACCACAATATTGACATGTTAAAAAATGTGCTTGTCCAATAATAATTGGTTTTCAGATATCAATGATTGCAGCCCTAACCCATGTCAAAATAGAGGTAGTTGTACAGATGGAGTAGATTCCTATACCTGTATATGTGCTGCTGGATACACTGGAACCACATGCGATACAAGTAAGTAAAAAAGTAACGTATTTGTTGCGGGTTTGCACTGCTTGAAATGGTAGGATGAATATTTGTAAAGCCAATGGTTTTAAATATAAATATTTGCGATCCTAATCCCTGTAAAACTGCAGATCGAATAAACTTGTTCACTTGTACCAGTGAAGTGTTGTGGATACCCTTAGGCATCTTCGAAGCAAGTAATCAATAATTAAGTATTAACTTACTGAGCACAAACATCAGTCAAAAAGCAATCGCTGCGTAGTGGGGTTGTCTGAGGGGGATGTGGTCCCCTCAGTCGTTGGACAATTTTACAATATGAACGCCAAATGAAGGCATTTGGTGGACACTTTTTACGCTATCATTGTGTAAAATGTTATTTGGAAAATTATTTTTAATGTTCAATATGAAGCCTCAGTTGAAGCAGTTTACTGTTCATTTGCAGTGGTGTACCTGACGTTTTTGTCGCAGGGGAGCATTATTCCGACCCACTTTGGCTGGGATATTTTCAGTTTCATACTATTTGAAGTGAAAGTTGATACACATTGGGTTCATTTCAGTGCAAACCGCGCAAAAACTTGCAATTTTAAATCCAATTCAGTAGTTCAGATAAATATGCCGGTGCAAGTCGTTGAAGATATTTAAAAGCAAACAGTAAACAGCTCGTTTGGTCCAAGAGTGGTACAATAAGTAAATCTGTATGATTTGATTTGCTTCTCTGATGAGGTATTTCCGATTTTTCATGATAATACGAATTTCTGATAGCCATGTTTGAGAGTAGATTACAATGACATATCACTTACACTTGTGACACTTTTTTATGAAAATACGCTTGTCGAATTTTTTTTTCAGATATCAATGATTGCAGCCCTAACCCATGTCAGAATGGAGGCAGATGTACAGATGGGGTAGATTCCTATACCTGTACGTGTGCTGCTGGCTATACTGGAGCCACGTGTGATAGTACAAGTAAGAATATTATTTTAATGGTATTTGTTGACTACTTTTTTTTTTATTCTCCAAAGGTTCTAGACCCTTTAACCTCGCAATGCAGATGTAGGGACGCTGCCCGTAAGGCGTGATGTTGGTGTGGGTGTGAACTATATGCTTGATAGTAGGTAATCCACCGGAGAAAATGTATAAACCAGAGACGTTTATTTCGTACTATTTTATCAAAAAATCAAGGTATAAAACCGGATATTGCCTGTATTTTTACAGTGAGCGTACTTAGATCAAGGAAGTATTTGCCGAAACGTGTGGCGGGGGGGGGGGGGGGTGGAGATAATTTCCCCCGCCCCTGCTTCCTCGGAATTGACACCATGTGCGAAAGCATCGCATTAAAGCCATATAATAATTTTTCCATAAGAAATAGAATTGTATTTTTTTGGGTGGTATAAAATGTTAGTCAAATATGTCCTCTTATAATTTGGGCCCAAACAGACGAGGCAATACAACGATTATTGCTATTTAATACCAGCGCATATGTCGTCAATGCGAGCCATACATTCGAACGTGAGTCGTGTAGGTTCTTTTGATATGTCACGACTGCCTGTACGCCATGTACGTACTGTGTTATGCACATCGTGCACGCGTTCGACTAATATTTCCATTGTAATAATAAACCGGTTTTCGTATTTTGACAAAACTGCAGCACCTCAAGTCTTGGGATTGGCAGGATATATTAGTTTACTAAAGTACATAACAATCGTTTAAAAACAGAATTTTGAACAATATTGAGGGCGTCGTCCTCAGCAAATGTTATAATATGGCTTTAAAAAAAGTTGTACCTTTTATTCTCACATAGCCTAAAGGTGTGTTTGAGTTACAATATGTACACAAAATTATATATAAGTCTGATAGAAACAAAGTACGTTGCTGGAAATAACTACCGAGTACATTTTTGTTTAAATTGCAGTTGATGATACTAATGAATGCTTATCCGGTCCTTGCCTCAACGGAGCAACTTGTAATGATATAATGGGATCGTACACATGTTCCTGTGCACATGGTTGGACAGGAGTTAATTGCGAACAGGGTAATTGTGACAGAAATTTACAATTTATGTAGGATGTTTTATTAATAAACATGAATAAGGAAAAACAGATATGTTTCCGTTTGAAACAACAACCACAAAATTCCAATGATGTGAGCGTGCTGTAAACGATTTAGACACAGCCGTGTACAGACTTGACATTTACTATGGAATACTTTTTCGCAAAATTCCAAGACTGGTCTGGTAGAGGTCTGCATAAACGGCACGGGCTAAATATTAATTGGGGTGTGTCGGGAAATGGTGTAAAATAAGTGTATGACAGAAAATGTGCTTTCCATTAGTTTACATTATGGCGCTCATAATGTAGTGAATAAGCCTAAAATGGCGGATTTAAGGAGGCTATAAATTTGTTTTTTGTGGGGGTAAAATTTCTGAATTTGAGCAACATTATTCTGATATTATCAAATTCATTGAGGTTTGAGGCTATTGTACTGAACCTGAATACCAATAAGTGTTCGTCTGAACTGAAATGCACCTGTGATCTACCAGTTTTAAAGTGGGAGGAGCTTTAACAAATTTGGCTCTTAAAAGTGATACGCACTCAGAAAGTTTGAATGGTCCCCTGGGGCCAAATGCTATAAACTTACTGTTCACAAAGAAACAGTGTGAGTTCATTGGACAACTATCTATAATATCTATCATAGCCGGAAAGGCCCATCGTAAATGCGACTTAAGTCCAGTCAGTCAATTGCCTAATAACGAATGAGGCTGTAAAGACATTATCGTGTTTTGTATAAGAACATTGTGGACCATTTGAAAAAAAGTAGACTGAAAAGTGTGATATTTTATGGTACGCTGCATTGAACTGTATTTATGAAACAATCAGGGTTTCAAATCTGGAATATATCAGAACGTTATTTTGTCAACTTTATGCTCATTTTGTGAGAGCAGGGCATATATCTTGGGCTCAGGGATGTTCTTTTTCCATTCAGTTCTGTCCCTGTGCTTGTGTTCTGGTTCTTGGATATGCTGGGTTAGGCCTGACGTTGTTCCAGCTTTGGCCCCCAGATCCCTTAATCCATTGTGTTTTGTCATTAAAAAGAAAACGTTTTTCCATTTTCTCTATTTTTATTATGCTTTTGATGTGATGTGCAATCATATGACCTATGTCTTAAATTATGTTTTTTATTGTGTTGCTCTTGATATAAGTTTTTGTAATGTCTGCAATCGTATGATAACATGTTTTATATGTTGTTTTTATTGTGTACTATATGTTTGGCCTTTGTGCCACCTGGGAACTTGAACCAAGGGAGAACAGTGCCAGTGCATTGATTGGTCTTTACTTAACTTTACTTTTGTCCTCCGCTTATTCCTCTCAGAGTCGCGGGGAAATGATGGGACGTCTGTCTTGCGCTTCATGGGTAGCATCTGTCAGGTTGGTGCTGTGCCTTGTCATTTGATGCGATGGCTTTCAATCTGGTCTATTATAGGCTTGGTGTCAACCATGTCTCTGATGACTTCATTCCTGATTTTGTCCCGTCTTGTCCTGTTTACAGCTTTTCGTAGGCATTTCATTTCACAGGTGGTGATCTTCCGTTCAGTCTTTTTTTTTTTTGTTTTTGTTTGTGCCTGATAACAGAGAGTCGGAGTATAGATTGCAAGCATGAAGGTGATGTTGTTTGCTTTCTGGTTTCGATTGCTCGATCTATTCCCGGGTATTTAAACTCCTTCGATTGCTGGCGGGTGGTGTTGTCAATCTTGATGTCCGAGGTCTTTTGGGATCGGCTGATCAGCATGGTTTCTGTCTTTGGGATGCTTATGTTCATGCCATATTTCTGGCAGGTTGCGTGCAGTCTGTTGGTGTGGTTTTGTAAGCTAAGGCTGTCATGATGGATGAGACATTGATCATCTGCAAACAGTAGTTCATTGAGAGCTTCTTCATCTAGATGAGCTTCTGGGGTGATCCTGTCCATAAAAATAAGGAACAGGAGAGGCGAGAGGACGCATCCTTGTCGGACACCTGACTTTACAGGAAACCACTTGGTGAGTCCTGTCCTTGTCCTGACAGTGCAGAGGCTGCCCCTATAGATGACTCTCACACTGTCCAGCAGTTGCCCTTTTACACCGTGGTCTTCTAACACAGTCCAGAGCAGATCTCTGTTTACTCTATCAAACGCCTTTTTTGATCTATGGATATACATATCTTGGTTGTACTCAATACTCCTTTCACGTAGCTGTCTCAGAGCAAATATGTCATCAGTGCACCCTCTGTTCTTCCTAAACCCAAACTGCGTTTCACTCAGCTGATGTTCCACAGCTGGTCTTATTCGTTTTTCCAATATCTTTGTATACATCTTCCCAGTATGGCTGAGTAGAGAGATTCCTCTATATTTGCAACAATCTCTTTTACTCCCTTTTTTTCCAGATGGTTACAATTATTGCACGTTGCCAGTCATCGGGTGCTGCTCGGTTTCCATTGTAATTCCTACTAGAGTTTGGTACACTGTGGGGTCCTAGGTAATCTTCCCACGGTGATCGTTCACTTTCCACATGTCCATTCATGTCTCCCATTACCACCAGCATATCCTGATTCTTTGTACTGTTTATAACTTCAGATAACTCTTCAAAGAATGTCTTCATCTGAGTAGGAATCATTGCATGGGGCAAACACTTGGATGTATGTTGTAACCTCTTTCTCTTGTTGTATTCTGAGTCTGATTATTCTTTCGGATATGTAGTCAACTTCCATAATGTTCTTAGCTACTTCTGGGTGTAGGTAGAAACACACTCAGTGTACAGCTTTTTTGTTCTTGTCCACTCCAGACCAGATGAGTACATAGTCGTTGTGAGATTCCTTCATGCCTTTTCCTTTAAGTCTTGTATCAGATATTCCCAAGATTGAGACACTATACCTCTGCATTGTTTCAACAATCTCTGGTTCCTTCTGTCCAATTCCACTGACATTCCATGTTGCAGTCCTAGTCTTTGGGCTATTTCGTTGTCTTTTAACAGTTCCGTGTCGTTTTCCATTTGAATCCCTCCGTTTACATTTCCTTTGTTTACTTTGAGCGGTAGTATATCAACTGCAGGCCTGCTGGGGCATTCGCAGCTTCCCCGGTCCATAAATAGAGCCAAGACAGTTTCCTGCATATCGGGCAGATGGGTAGCAGCCGAGGTCTACTAGTTAAGGGGTGGATCGCTTCTCCCGTGGAAACACGATGACTGTTGAACCTTAAGAGCAAGAAAACTGTTGAATCTAGACGGTTTCCTCCACTCGCACTGTTATGTTTGGTCATTGATTGGTCACCCCAGGTTAAATAAATAAATAAATAAATAAATAAATAAATAAATAAATAAATAAATAAATAAATAAATAAATAAATAAATAAATAAATAAATAAATAAATAGGCTAGAAAGCCTGTACAAACCCAATAGTGAAAACACTAAATTAAAGGGTTGCCTTAAACAAAAACAAAAAATAGGTCCCAAGGCAAACAATAAGAACAAAGATAGGATGAAAGAAGAAATAAAAAGGAAAACTTTCTACACCAGATGGAAACAAACAGTAGATTTAAAGGCTGGTAGGAGGTGCATTTAACAACATCATCAGACATCCCAAGAAAAGGGAAGCGCCAATTGAACCCAAATAGGACCACCTCAAGGCCGTAGTATTTGAGTTTCGTAATTCCATAGCCAGGATGATGGTTCTACGACATAGATATAAAATATTGCAATACAGACGTACGTCCTTTACAGGTTAAGGGTCAGTACTGAGTTCCAACATGCACACCTTATAGCCAGTGTTTATATGGTGTTTACCTAAATTATTTTTAATCAATTTGTTTCTTACAATATTTTACATTTTAATTTTCTCAATCAGCACAAACAGGAATAGAATGTCATGACGGTTCCTGTGGGCATGTAAGAGGTTATCGGGTCTCTGCTACGTGTGAAAATGGTTATTGTGTTTGTGACTCACCAGATTATAGTAGAGAAACATGCCTTCGTAAGTTTGACAGCCAAAGTGTGACGGTCGCTTTTTATCATGTAAAGATAATTCTTTTATGAAAACAGCTTTAATCTACTTTTTATAATGTCGACAGTGATTAACGGTGATGATTTATACGCTTTTTTTTCGCTTTAGTGCATCGGAAAAACGTATTGGTAAGATGAGGTTTAGGCTTACAAACTCTTATATTGTCTGGATGATTTATCCCTTTTGTTTATATCTGACCTGCTCCCTCAAATTACACATTTAGTCGCCAGAGTAATACAGAAGATACAGTGCATTAAAACATGACGGAATTCAAAAGAAAACAAACGAAATTCTTGAGCAAATATAGATTTTTGAAGACCCAAAGAAATCAGCGAAAACAATCAATATAAGAATTTCAAATCTGGAATATCTCAGAAAATATTTTTTCAACTTTATGCTCATTTTGTGAGATAAAATAATTGGTTTTTTTGTGAAACACACTTAGTTGCTAAGTTGCATTTTCAGCTCTCCTGCCGAAATGTTACAGACATAGTCCCATTTTACATTGACACAAAAACCTCCAAAATTTAAAGATAATTTGTCTTCGAAACCATTCAAAGACCCTTGGCATATTTTAGTTAATCATTATTTTGTTTTGTATACTATACTATCGTGTTCAATGTGATATTTATTTCAAAACTTCAGCCTCCGTAGGTAGTTGCCAAATCCAGCAAAGCGATATAGCAGCTGCCCGTGCTTCATACGGTGGAACCGAACGAGACACTTACAGCTGCGTGACAGAGGAGTCTGGACCGCAGAGTATCCATGTGTTAGCAGTCTATGAAGGAAACAGGAACACTCGTCCTCCCAGTGCAGGTGATATGGATGTCAGTTTGGAAACGAGCTCACAAACCAACAAATCTGTGGTGCTCGTTTTAGCATCATATGAACCAGTTAGATGGATACTAGACGTACCAGATATGGTGCTTATAGACGAAATTGTACTGGTAAGAGTTAAATTGGCTGTTATTCGTCATATTATTTCCCCGTATGAAGTAGACTAACAATATATCTGTTTTAGAATATATGTTGTGAATTAATTAATAAAATGAGCTTTCACATTTTGATATGATTTTTAAAAAATAAAATTATATTCCATACTCATCTTATATATAGCATCAAAGTCATACTTTGCCCTACTCTGATTACACCACTTGATGGATTGATATGTGTATGTATAGGCGGCGAAAGCGAGGAAACGGGGAAAACATCCCCCATAATTTATGCAAAGGGACGTCCCCTTGAAAAATTAAATAGAAGAAAAATAAAATTTCCCTGTACATTTGCCTTTTACCCAAATTTTTGTTCAAAATGACCCAAATAGATATTTTATTTTTAGATATGGTCTTACATTGTGTTACGTTTACAAAGTTGCGATTTTATATATGCTAAAATAAAGTAATTCACATGAAAAACATGGAACATTAGCAGTTGGATGAAATGTTTCAAGACTAAAGAATTTGCAATATATATTTTTATGTAACACATTAGTGGTTAAGGTTGGTCAATATTAAAACAATATAGAGACCTTTACCTAGATATTTATATCTAGTTTTTGAAAATTGATAATAATAACAAAATTACTGAATATTTTGACGTCGCAGATAGCTTTGTGTTGCCATTATAAATATGTGTACTTTTATATACTTAAGACCAACAGTGTTGAGGCCAAATAGTTTCAGGACTTAAAAGACAAACCTTAACAGGTTTTAATGTGTTCATAATCATTTCGTTTTGTTCCATGCAGATATCATACCACCTTGATGAAAGCAGCGTTGAATGGTCAGGTACCCCACGTTACAACGTTCAAATAACAGAACATGGTTCAATATATGGTTATGGCAGTGACAGTGGCGGAGGAAATACAGTTGGATTGCTGAAATATATACGAGACAACTACGGCCCCGTGAGTTCATTTACAGGAACATACAATGCGGATTCTTGGACACTTGATATAAGTTATGGCATCCCAATTGATCCAGGTAAGAAGTAATGATGCGGCTTAAAAGTAGCATTATTTAACTAGCAATAAGTAGCGACTTTTTTCATTATCTTAACATATTCATGATATTTGTCTTGTCCCTGTTTTATCAAAATTAGACACATGGCGTCATAATTTACACCTTATAATGATCTATAAGTATCATTATTCTGCCAAATATAAGTATGGCGAATTTAACATGATTGCACTGTTGTAGTGCCTTTAAACAAAAATCCATTGGCTGTGAAATGGTTGCTGTAGACAACAGGTAGGTGAACCTTTACAGGACAGTGCTTCCGACAACCGTGATCGGAACAGACTGTAAAGAATATTTATTGTTGACCATTTCCCCCGGCCATTTCTTTTCCCAGTAACAGGGAGAACGGATTTGTGTGTGTTGTTTTTGGAGATTTATAATCCGGGAAACCTCCCCTACTGTATAGAAAAGACCTTAACCAGTGTGCCACTGATTAATGTGTTGGAGGAGAAAACCTGCTGATTCTCATTTACATCATTTAGATCCTATTATAGACGTAATGCTCGTCTATCTCAATTGTCAACAATAATCAACCCTACAATGTTATTTGACATGATATTTAAACTTTTGGACAATATTTAAAATCTTCTCTGAAAGTAAAAGAACAATGGGGTTTTTCTTTCTTGCACAAAATTAATGTATCTCCGATATAAGCTACTGTACAGTGTAATATATTTAGCTAATTTTGCGCTCTATTTTTAGGTACTATTAATCAAATTACGATGGACTTCCATAAAATACCATGTACCACCACTGTTGACATATTTAATAAAGAAAATCCCTCACACTGTTACTCTTTCGTTGTATTTAGAATTTGGTCATAGTTTAAGAAAGAGCGGTTTTGATAAAAAAATTGGCAATTTTAATCATGAATGCGCATATTTCTAATTTTGTTGATACAATTTCTATTGTAATGACTACGCTATCATACCATACTATCTAAATCATCACATTTGGTTTTGTCTCATTTTGGAGATTGATTCAATCTTTGTGCTCGTCTCTCATGATTTTCTTACTATATTCTTTGTCTTTATGGCCTATATACTGAAATTCAAAGACGACCCCCTACATGTACCTCATACAATTATCAGTGAATATACTCAGATTAAATACTTCTGCTTACGTGCCTTTATCACATTTCAATTTTCCCCGTGTTGAACTCGCCACACAAAAAAGGTGGCGATGTTACATTTTCCCAAATTCGACTCAAATTAAATGATGGTATCTCTGCCATACAAGAAGTTATTGTCATGCTTGTGGTCTCATTCTATTGCTAAATAAAATGCACTTTAAACCCTGTAAAACGAATACCGTTAGCCTTTTTAATACTCACGCTGTGCTTCATAGAATTCAGAATGTGCAGGGTGGCAGAGTTGGGGGATGTGGAGGTGGGGGATGTGGTACACACAAACTCTATGGGATTGATATTTTAGTGCATAATCTGCTTCTGTAAAGGCTGAAAATTGGATATTGACTCTATTTATAATCTAAAAGACTCATGACCTTACAGCTAAACAATTCTACTAATTGTTTTTAATCATTTATGATTGGTTTAGTCTGGAAAATACAAACTTTTCCATGCAAAACTGCCCGTTTTCATATTAAACACTGTAGTAAGTAATGCGGAGGTCTTCAAAATCTATAAGTTACTGTAAAATTTTAATTACTTATCCTACCACAGTCAAAGTATAGATTTTCTGAAGGGAAATTTGATGAGAAATCCACATATGGACTTACTTTTTACTGTATTGGTTAGGGGCAAAATGTTTCAGTTCAAAATATATTGAATTTCAAAAAATTCTAACATATTTTGGGACACCTTGTATTCAAAGATTACCAAACAGCTGTGAATTTCGTTTCTTCCAAAGTCAGTGGGTTCCCTCTATCCTTTAACCAAATGACTGTTGTTTACTTCCAGTTTATTACTGCAAGTTGGTAATAAGCAATGCATTAAGTAACCCATTTTTTATCGGAATCTTTTTTATTCCACCCTGTATAACTTGAAGGTCACCCTGTATAATGATTTGCAATGTGTATATTTGAATTCCTTATGTCTTCAGTTTTCCAAAATGTATACTGTTGCTAGCTTCGCGACGCCGGTAGGTACATACCCGTCACTTCTAAATTTGAGTGCCCCCCCCCCCCGCCGTTACATACATAAAGCTGTTCCCCTCTGGTTGTTTTCATTTCTAAATAGCTACGCAGGGGCGTAGCCAGCTTTCTTGGTCGGGGGGGGGCAAAATAAAATTTCGGGGGAACAGACGAAAAAAACTGCATTTGCATCATATAATACATAGAGACCGTATGTCTTCGAGCTTCCCGAAAAAGGCCTTATCTGGATCATGTGCGCGCGTAGCGCCAAAAAATGGTATTTTACACTATTTTCGCCCATTATCCGGCTAACAAGGCTTTATTGGTACAATGTGCGCGAGTAGCGCGGAAAAAATGTGCATTTTACACTAATTTGGCCCTGAATTTTGCTAGAAAAGTTGCTCCTTGCCCTTTTTCTTTTCCTTTGCCCTCCGATTTTGTCAGAAGGGCACTTTTTTCTTTCATTTTTGCCAGGGGCACTCTTGTCCCACTTGCCCCCCCCCCCCCCCCTGCTGGCTACGCTACTGTAGCTACGCACACAAATATTATATAACGCATCTTGAAAAGCCTAATGTTGCGTGGAATAACTTCTGAGAATATCCCGCTTCGTACATGTAAGTTGGCCAACCAGGACAACCTTGTGAATGGAGACTATGATATTTGATATTTTTGTATTGTCCTATTGTGCAGATATTGACGAATGCGCAAGTGCTCCATGTGTGAATGGTGTATGCGTAGATGGAATCAATCGATATACATGTGTGTGTGACTCAGGATGGACAGGCACTAACTGTGATACAAGTAAGTACCTATGAAGCTGAAGACTGTACTTGAGTCGACTTCATGTCAACTGTGATATGTGACGTGTCATGTCAAAAGGAGACACTTTTGGGCAGGTTATCAATTTGAGGTTTTAACATATCTTAAACATGGAGATACTCCACAACGCCGTTTTCCCCAATGAAATCGGACATTCCTAACCGAAGATATTGAGTTCGTAAGTTATGGTATTATAAAATCGGAAATTGAGATATTGGCCTTTAAAAATATTATTGATAATGTTGAGAGTAGGAATTACCTTGAAAAATGTCTCAAAAATACAAGATACCAGTTATATTCCGGTCTAAAACTATCAGACAATATTTTAAACGTGAATAACATCACAAATTCGCAACAACCCCCAATTGTTAAAAAATCACCCCTGGGCAGATTTTTGGCTATATTGATTGATTGATTGATTGAAATTATTTTATTGCAAATTCGTTGCCCGTGGGCCAAATTACATACAATAAATAACAATATAAAAATACACATATAAAAACAATCAGAATTAAATATTTAAGCAAAAAATTGCACATGATAAGAAACACAAAAAAATATACAATTTGAATTACATTATTTAAGAAAATTGCATATATAAAAGTCACAGTAAAAACATTTATCTTAATATTGCACTTTTTAACATTATAAAATGACATGAAAAGATTAGCATAGAAAAGTATATATCTCCATTTACGATCCTGCCCAAAAGTGTCTCCTTTTGACATGACACGTCACATATATATTTTGATTTTTGCTTACTTCTGCTCATACATTGATGAATGCGCAAATGTTCCATGTGCGAATGGTCTATGTGTGATGGAATCAATCAATACATATGTGTGTGTGTGACCCCGGATGGACAGGCACTAACTGTGATATAAGTATGCACCCGATGAAGATGAATACAATGTACATGAGTCGACTTCATGCCAACTGTCATTATATTTTTGATATTTTTTTTTTACTTTTGCTCAGATATTGATGACTGTGCAAATGTTCCATGTGCGAATGGTCTATGTGTTGATGGAATCAATCAATACACATGTATGTGTAATCCGGGATGGACAGGCACTAACTGTAATATTAGTAAGTACCGGAATTAGTTGAAGAAAATATAATGTACTTGCTTCGATCATTCATTCATTCATTCATTCATTCATTCATTCATTCATTCATTCATTCATTCATTCATTCATTCATTCCCTTATCCATATTCTTCTGTCAACCACATAATGAGCCATTTTAGCCAAATGCGTTGTTGGATTTTAGCCTCTCTGACTGGCTATCGATCGGATACTTCAGTTTTAACCATTATGTAAATATTTATTTGAAAAATATACTACTTGGGTCCTTACGGAAAGGTTATCGTGCCAACTTAGCATGTGCATTAAATATACCGATATTTTATTTTATTCTACCATATACATTTTGTGTACACATTTGAGTAACCTTTGAATGGAGAAATAACATTATGTTGATGCCAACTAGGATATCAATTTTTTCTCTTTTGCTCTTGCTCAGACATTGATTTAGCTGAAGACAATGTAATGTATTTGCATCGATCATTCATTTGATATAACATTTAAATCAATACATATGAATATATGAATACAAAAGCCACCTAAGTCCATACTTTGGCCAAATTGAGTTAAGCATGGGAAATTGTTGCTATACATAGGCCTGTCATATGCATGAAAGAACAACTCAAATTCATTCTCTGTATCTATTGGGCATGTGAAAAATAGCATGTATGAAAGAATCACCCAATTCCATGATCTGAGTCTTGTAACACATTGATTGAAATCCAGTATGTATAAAAGTCCACTTGTAACACATTCATTGCTAGAGAATGACTTTTGAACAAAAATGGGTTTAATAAAGGAAAGTGTGTGGTTTATATTACATGGCAGAATGCTTATCAACATTATACATACCTGTGTGCTTTATTTTGTATTATCTTACTAGTGGTAATCTCATTCTAACATTGTTGTCTTTGTATATGATTCAAAAGTCCAAAATTTAAAATGAACCCCACGAAGTCCCTGAAATGCTAATCATCATACCTAATACAGGTTAATCCACTCATTTGCACGTAAAACTTACCATATTGACCAGGTAAATCTAACTGAAGAAATTAAAATGATACACGGGTTTTTCTCTCAAAATAACTTCGCATGGACTTAGGTGGCTTTTGTATTCATGTATTCATATGTTAGTGTGTCTCTGGATTGACAGGCGCTAACCATAACATTGGTAAATACCCGATGAAGCTGAGGACAATGACTTTTTTGAAATAATTTTCCCTTGGCCATTTTCAAAATGGCTAAATATCTATTTGGTCACACAAAGTAGTTATTTGACATTTTTTGTATTTTCCTGTTGTTCAGACATCGATGACTGCGTAAGTGTACCATGTGTAAATGGTGTATGTGTGGATGGAATCAATCAATACACATGTGTATGTGAGCCGGGATGGACAGGCACTGACTGTGATATTAGTAAGTACTCGATTAGCTGAAGACAATGTAATGTACAATGTAATGTCCTTGCGTCGATCATTCATTCATTCATTCATTCATTTATTCATTCATTCATTCATTCATTCATTCATTCATTCATTCATTCATTCATTCATTCATGCATTCATGCATTCATTCACTCATTCATTCATTCATTCATTCATTCATTCATTTATTAATTCATGCATTCATTCATTCTTATACTTTTGATCATTATAACTATGATATTTGATATAATATATAAATCAATACGCATGTACAAATATGGGTGGACAAGCACTAACTATGATATTGGCAAGTACCCGATAAAGCTGAAGACATTGGCCTTTTTGAAATATATTGCTTTTATTTTTCCCATAGCAATTTTCAAAATGGCTAAAGGTTTGTTTCTGCTCAGTTTTCTTCCTACACTTATTCTTCAGTCGATCACTAATTCTACTACTCGGGTAACTAACTACTAACCCAGCCGGTGAATGAAATATACCGGTGTTTTTTTGTTTTTTTTAATATTTTTTATTTTATTCATGAGAGTAACTGTCTCTTTCCCTTTTACTTTCTGTTCTCTTTTACTACTGCTCAGACATTGATGACTGCGTAAGTGTTCCATGTGTGAATGGACAATGTGTGGATGGAATCAATCAATATACCTGCTTTTGTGACCCGGGATGGACAGGCACTCACTGTAATATAAGTAAGTACTTGATGAAGCTGAATTAGGGAATAAACGATATGAATTTTTGTTTTTACTATCCTCTACTGTATGATAGACGACAGGCAAGTCCAATATTTTGAGTAGTGGATGCCGGTGCAGCCGGTATCCACTACGATAAAAAAATATTGGCCCTCCCTATCGTTTATTCTCATTCTTAGTCAATTAAATATTATTTTAATAACTGTAAACTATTTTTAGGACTACCCTGCAAGCCCTTTGCTTGAAAAAGTTTCTGGTTTCCAAATTTGATTTTAATTTAATTATTAACTTGTTGTGAAAACCATTGAAATGGTATTTAGCGCACATTACTTGTTTTTATTTACTTTTAATTTTGTGAATTGATCCACATTTCGAAAATTTGTTAACCCAATATTGGTTAAGATAAAGATGATTTGGAATATAGCTGTGACATGTTTTTACTGTTCTCAGTTGTATACCGTGAGTTTCAAAGCATTTAATTTGTTATATGTTATGCTTGCAGGTTCCCCATACCCCTGTAATTGTACAAGCCCTCCACCTACCATGGCTACATTTAATATCACACAATTTCCTGAAAGTAAGTATTTTGAACAGATCGTATCATTTGGATGGGAACGCTTACTTATTGATCCTACTAGCAATGCTTATTCCATCATACATGTACACATTAGAAATGGTTCCAATATATAAGAGATTCAGTTCTTCAAGGAAGATCTCTGAATATCACTTCAAGGGTATGTATTATCAAAGGTTAAGTTATAAGGTGAAAGAGGGAGACACTGCTGTAGTGTCGGGGAGCTGAAAATTACATTTGCCAACACCTGCAACCCCGGTTGCAAAGAATCAGTGTTTAACATGCTATTTCTGGTGTTGGATTTTACATTGGGTGCTCTCAGATGCGGGCTGGTATTTTACAAGAGTGAGGGAATGAGCTCCCTCTGCCTTCCTAGCTCAGTTGTTGAACATGCCAGAATTGATGCTGGAATTGTTACCTACCCACGTCGTTCAAGCAGGTATCCTGATAGGATGCTGAATGACCTGGATGTTGCTGATGATATTGCCCTGTTGGAATCTTCTATAACCCGGGCCCAGTCACAGCTTACTAGGACTGCAACAGCAGCAGCAGATCTAGGTCTTGTCATCAGCGCATCTAAGACAGAATATATGACTGCAAACTGTAACGCCCAGCCAGCACTTGAAGTCTATGGTAGTACTATTAACCATGTCACAGACTTCAAGTACTTGGGTTCCAACATGGGCTCTAGTGTTGGAGACCTAAAAAGAAGAAAAGCACTAGCCTGGGCCGCTTTCTGGAAACTGGAACGCCTTTGGAGAAGCCCATCCCTGCCAATCGAAATAAAAATCTAGCTGTTTGAGACAACTTGTGTCACTATCTTTCTGTACGGGTGCGAGTCATGGGTAATCACCAAGGACATGGAAAACATAATCAATGCCTTTGCAACATCTTGCTACAGGGTCATGTTAAACATCAAGCGTGTGGATCGGATCCCAAATGAAACCATCTACAATCTGACCAACACCACTCCACTGGTTGCCAGAGTCAATATTCATCAACTCAAATTTCTCGGCCATATACTGCGTCTTGAAGATGACGAGCCTGTGAAAGAATATACCCTTTATATTCCACCACATGGGAAAAGGAAACCGGGACGGCCGCGCACACTGTACTTACAGTATGTACAGCACCTCCTGGGAGATACTAAATGGATGCTGCAGCCAAACAAAATTGTTTCGCTTGCCCAAGATCGCAACAGTTGGAGAAAGCTTGTAGTCGCCTGCTCCGCAGTCCGCAGCCGACTGATGAAGCGGGGGGGGTGGGGGCGGCGGGCCGGCCAAGATCGACTGAATTTTGACGTCGTCATTGGTTTTACACGAAAATGTCTAAAATAATTCCAAAAGTGTATGTATATTATCAAGCAATATTTTATCAGTCTAAATCCGTTGAGCTTCGACAATGAACCTCATTGTAAGTACTGTTTTTTGAATTTTTTGTATGAATAACGCACGACATGTTATGGTATATATTAAAATTTCCCCTATGTAAATCATATACCTCCGTGGTGTTAGCAATGGTACCTGTCACGTAGGCGGTCTGGGTTCAATCCCCGGTCCCGGCAGAGAAAATAGTTTTTCTTTTGACATTTATTTTGAATCCAAAATTATTTATTTTCATGTGAAACTGTATACATTGCACTGGGAAATATATTTTGTGCATTTTTTTCTGTAACGGGCTAATAAAGCTCAGGGAAAAATAATTGCGTCCATGCAACGTCCAGCCAGTGTTGCCGTCATATTGTCTGTTTTGTTTACACTATTGGCTGTTGCCGGCATTGATGAAGATGATGAAACTATTTTTAAGCAAAAGCTAACTTACCGTCATAAAAACTCCCCTGATTATAAAATGAGCGAAACTTGTTTACAACTTATTCTGTTGTACTGCTAGCGCTTGCGGGAATTCCGTTCTACTTTTCGCATACAACGCAATACATACCTAAACCTGATCATGACTCATTCGTTACAGTCCTTGAATGCATCTTGAAGCATTGCAGAGAAGATGATGCTAAACAATAGAGGGGCCATAACACATCCCTGTTTGGTACCATTTGACACTGGAAATACTTCCGATGTTGTCCCTAGGTCAGATATGCGGAACATCATGCCATCATGAAATGAGCGGATTATCTTAACTACTCTTGGTGGGCATCCTATTTCAGTAGTAACCTCCAGAGGCCTTCACGACTGACAGAGTCGAAGGCTTTGGTGAGATCAACAAACACCATATACAGGTCTAGGTTGTGTTCCCTGTATTTCTCCTGGACTTGTCTAGCTGCAAATAGCATGTCTGTTGTGCCTCTGCCAGCTCTAAAGCCACATTGACTCATTGATTGCAAGTAGAATGAACTTTTTTAGGAATCCTTTTATCATCCCCTCCCCTTCCGGGGAAAGCAGTTCTGTCCCATGGGCTGGGCTGCTTTGTCACTCGGGCAGGATACAAGATGAGTCGTCATTCCAAATCGACGTCAAAGTGACCATCACACCCGAGTCGCCTACGTGGAGATTCATGGCTAGAGGCTCCCAGTAGTATCATCCACCTACCTCCGTCGTCATTAGTCCCTCGCCGTAGGGCTTGAGAGAAAAACCTGCACATGTCTTAGACGTAACCGAGTTGTGCGCGTCCGATACCCCTCTCTCTTCCTGTGGACATCAGTTACTGCAGGTACGTTGCCGCAACGTGCAGAGGATGGGCACAGGTGCAGCAACTGGCCAGGATCCTCGTCTTTGTGGACTGCCCTTTTCACTGGTTGCGCCAGCTTTCACAGTTCATCTGCCTTCTGCCGTTGACTGCTATCCCATCCCTAAATATCAAGGGATTTGCTCGGTTTTTTGGCGCCGACCATCCCGCCAGTTGTAGAGTGGGTACTATTAGCTATTGTGCACTTTTTGTAGACGTTAGCTGGGACTTACTAACCCCATGCACAACCTTCCTGTGCTAGCTGGGACTTACTAATCCCATGCACAGTCTCCCCGCTCTACTCGGATGCAGTTTAACGTCATACCCAGTGTTCAATATATTAATGGTGTATGTGTGGATGGAATCAATGAATGCGTTTGTGGCCAGGGATGGACAGGCACTAACTGTGATATTGGGAAGTACTGACAGTTTACTTGCCTTCAACATGGAGTTATTTTTCAATTGCCCATTACGCAGTTGCTATTATAATTACCTATTATAATTACAATAGAGACAGAGATTACCTCTTATATAATGATAATGACTTTTTGTGTATACAATGTGTGACATTTTTATACTAATAACAGGCTGAAAATGACAGTGTAACACTGAAAATCATTAGAACAAAAGATTTTTTTTTAATTCGGTATGATTAATTCCATTTCAGTGTGGTCATATCAATTTCATTGAGATTAATGAGTGGCTACTGATTTGTTTTAGTCCCTTTTCAGTGTGGTTGGACAATGGTCACATAGAATAACTAAAGTGTTGTTTCCCTTGGTGCTTTATAATATGTATATATAGTATTACGCTGTCATTTTTCAATGCAATAATTTCATAGTGATTATGCAGTAAGGAAAAGATAGATAATACTTGTGGTGATGCCGTTCCCTATTTCAGACAATGCCCCAATTATCTGTAACATTTTTCCAAGCCTCGAAAATAATATGGAATATAAAGTGTTACATGCTGGTCCGCACTAGAATGATTATTGTCTTTTTGCTTTATAAACCAAATCAGATATTAACGAATGTGCCTCTGCACCATGTTTGAATAACGGAATATGTGTTGATATGGTTAATATATACACGTGTCAATGCCCGCCGGGGTTTACGGGATTAAGATGTGAAACAGGTACGTACTTGATAATGAAATTATCATAAAAAAAGTAATGTTATTTTTTATAAAAGTAACTAAAAATACAAGATAAAGAGTAGTAAGTGTTTGAGTTCATAAGATGTTCATAGAAACAAATGTTGCTGGCACGAAGTACCGAGTTTAATTTTCTTTACGTCGCAGGTGATGATACTAATGAATGCTTATCCAGCCCTTGCCTTAACGGGGCAACCTGTAATGACACAATAGGATCGTATACATGTACTTGTGCATCGGGTTGGACAGGAGTTAATTGCGAACAAGGTAATTGTGATAGAAATTTACTGCATAAACTAAAAACAAACTCTGTACGGTGGAAAAACCAACCATACCAATGACAAGATGCCAATGATGTTAGAGTGTTGTTAATAGTTCAGAACGTATTGAGTCTCTAACATCACCATAATCACTCCTCTAGAACTTGCACTTTCTGAGCATGAACCATTTTGTTTAACTTGTTACGAGTCGTACTTGACTCAAGGTCAAAATCACCTTTTACCCGAACTCACACGAATGCACAACACAAATACACTGCTTGATTAAGCTAACAAAATCTAAGTCTTAATTGAAAGTAATGTATGATTGGTACAATATATGACAACAAAATTCACATATAAAATAATCACACAATCACAATAATGTTTTAACTTATTAGTACTTAGCCAGCATTCTTCTTCTTGAAGATAGCAGAGTTCTTGCAATGTTCTGGACGGCTGATGTATATATCCTTAATCACTTGTCCTGCGAAAATCAGCAAAGTCCATTGTACACTTGCATTTATAAATCCTTGCGTATAACATCGTCACACGAAAATGGTGCTGCTTTCTCCAAAATACTAAACTCCTTGTGTCGTTCTCCAAACATGTTTATAACTCCTTGAGCCGTTCTCCAATACTAAACTCCTTGCGCAGTTCTCCAAATCTCTTTACTCCTTGCACAGTTCTCCTACTTGACAGACTTTAAAAGCTTTGAATCAGTTATCAGCATGACGACGAAGATCACAATAAATGCCTCCTTTTTGGGATGTCTCCACACTATCTTCTCCGTTCAGCGGCTAAATATTTAAATATAGCACATTCGCTATAATTCCAATGCTGATTCAATATTCAACTTTGTGAATATTTTGCAGCACCATACACACACAGCTCACTGCTTCATAATAATTAAATGTCTGTGTAATAAAGCTGTTGACATTTGCTTTTATAGCAAACAAAACCCACATCTATTAATAGCCACTCTGTCATATTACAACACTTCCTGTGGGTAATTCTCAAATCTTATCCATTTCACAATCCAAGGGATTTTCCCAAGATTATTAATAAAAAACAATCTTCTAGATATGAAGAGGGGTTTCCCCCAAACAATCTAAAATTAGATGTGATTCCATTTGTTTTGATCACTTGATGAATGAAAGGGAATCCCCCTAAAACATGCCATAACACACAAACTCTTGCATGACTACTTCCAAGGTGTTTTCCCTAGTCTCATATAACTTGTAAACAAAGTTAATTAATTAAATTAAATTACTGAGGGCACATCACAAACTTGTTAATTGCACAAACCTTATCTACTACACCAATTATGACGCAAATGTTCTTGGCAACCGAAGCGCGCCATCTCACAACCAACTTCAGGCAGTCACTCGGCAGTCACATCAATTACCTGATTCAAACGTGTACGCGAGATGTCTGGCTATAAAAATGTTCTTTTAAATTTCTTGTGGTTTTGTTTACTCATTTTGCTCCCGTTAGGTGTAAGCAATTGTCGGTTGCAACCATGCCTTAATCATGGACGATGTGTGAGTGTTGTTGACCAGTACAGGTGTATTTGTCGACGGGGATGGACTGGAACTAGATGTGAATCATGTAAGATGAATGGAACCTTACAGTATTTTGATCGTATCATATTCTTTCTTGACATTTAATGACATTCAAGCCTTTGAGGTAATGAGATATGGAGACTGAAAATCACACTGAAACTGCAGAGTAACGCTATTAGTTTATACACTCTGAACGCTGGTCAACCGATTCTTTTGTTGTGCAAAGCTCAGTCAGTCAATTTTTTAGTAAATGGCAGGAAAAACTATAATGCTTGATACTTTATTTTTTTTTTCAAATCCTGGTGTTAAACTTAGGCCTGAAATTCAGTCATTTAGTGTAAGATTTTCGATTTTGGTAGGCTTCATCTCTGCCGCGAGCTTTTTTTGATCAACCTTTTAGCTTTTCAAAGTAATATGAAGGATGAAGGATGCTTCCCAGCTTTCTAACGCACATAACCGTGAGCGATATATCATAGTTTTATCAGAATTTCCGTTTTGATTTCACCATTTTTTACTGACGGCTGAAATTTTTTCAAAATCAACGCGTAAAATCTGAAGCTAGTACTAGCATTGTAAATCGATATCCCTGGGTACCGTTAGAAGATTGTGGCAAAGCTACAGTGTTGCCAGAACTTCATTCAAATTCTTAGGCCTAATAATGACACTGACCATGCTGACCACGATGAGCATCTTTCATCACGTGAGTGATACTTATCACCGTGATCATCGGACCAATGTGTTCAAATTGGCCTCTCCTCAAAACAACTTGCCCAACGTTTGGTAAAAAAACCAACGCAATTGGGCAATATTTTAAACAAAACTGTCATTTACAAAACATCGCTAAATTATAACAAATATACCTACATGTCAAATTTAAAAAAAAAGACGAACACAAGTCTGAAGGGTGTAATGAAAATGCCAACCCGCGAGGGGGGGTCATACAAAATTCACCTGGTGATATAGGAGGGTCAGAATAAAAATACCCAATAATAACACGCTAATTTTGCTTAGGTCTGGACCGTTGATTTTCCCATGCACCTCAAGCGCGCATCCCTTACGGACTAACCTAGGTAAACAAACAAACAAACAGGCAAAATGGTCGACATAATCATGGAAACCATATAATTTGAAATTGCAGGCTATCACGAGAGCAAATTTCAAAAATTCACCTCATTTACCAGAGCACTGGGGATTTGGGCTACCAAAGTCGGGCAATCCTTCCTTTCAATGGAAAATGGACCTGGATGACAACAATGGAAATATCGATTATTTCTGCTGGTTGCTTTCGAGATAAAAGTACTGGGTTTGACATTTTCGGAGCATGAAGGGGAAAGGGTAAAATCAAAATGGAAATTCTGACAAAACTATAATACACTTGGAAAAATAATCACAATTTCCAAACTGAACAATATTGGTGTAAATTTTGTTTTTTTAAAGATGCACTATCTAATCATGCACATTATGACACCACATTGAATCCAATGTGACTTCAAGAAGCAAAGTTACAGAAATTTGATTAGACGAAGGTCCAGTTTTAAAAGTGACAAACTGGCCTATTCAAAACTCCACAGACTAGACATCTGGTTTGAGAGTGGTGAATGGCTGATTTATGCGTTTGGCATTAATTTAAAACAAAAGGAACAAAAGAAAACTAAAACAAAAGAACTGACAAATAAAATGAAAGTTATGAAAAGTACAGAGAAGTAAAAACTGTAATAAAAACCTGCTTTAAATAACGCTTCATTGAAGAAATTGTGTTGTCTTTTTGTTGCGGCTTGTTGGAATCTTTTTGCGCCTTGTATAGGCCAGTTTGTCACTTTTAAAACTAGACCTTCGACTATTCAATTGCTTGTAACTGTAATTCTTGAGGTCACATTGGAGTGGTGTCGTAATGTGCATCTATTGAAAAAACAAATTTCCCCCAATATTGTTAAGTTTTGAAATTGTAATTATTTTTCCAAGTGTAACGATACTTTATTGGCGCAGTATATATAGACCCACACGATGTGCCTTACAGAGGTGGGAAATATCTTTCTTTAGCAAACTATATTAGTTTGAGACGCTAAAAATGAATTCCGAAAAAAGCTCGTGGACGGACGAAATAAAGACCTATAAAAATCACAAATATCACACTAAAAGACACAATTTCATGCCTAATTTTAACACTAGGATTTTTTAAATGTATATCCAAGCAATATGTTTTTAACTGGCATTACTGAAGAAAAAAATTGTTTTATATTTGACCGAGAAAATTAATTTCATAGCAAAAAGGTGTATCTCTCTGAATTGTGCTGATTTTAACATGTATCGATCGACTTTTAGCGCGATTATGCATAACAAAAGAATCGGCTGACCAGCGTTCAGAGTGTATACAATCGATAAAGTCACTTAAATAGCACTGAAAAGAGTTCTTTTGTTATCAGATTAATGTCTATGATCACACTGAAAAGTGACCGCAACACTTCTGAAAATTAGTTGTCATTCATTAAGGGCTGGGGTATGAACGTTTGGACAGTATTTATTTTGGGACATTAGAGCACATCAGACATATCGAATTGCATTCTGAATACGAAGAATGTCATTCTGATATCAAATAATTTTGAATTTTTGAAATTTGCAATTTAATACACATTTTATGGCAAATCATTAAAATTGATATTTTTGATATTTAACAGTACTTGAAGTAAACTTTATAAATCTGATGATTTATACTTAAAGTGTATGTAGGTGGTGGGTTGAAAAGCCGACGATCAATTGAAAATTTTGACCTTTCGTATTGAAGATATGGATTTTTTCCCAAAACACCAAACAAAAATAGGTCTTTTTGGGAAAAAATCCATATCTTCAATATGAAAGGTCAAAATTTTCAATTGACTGTCGGCTTTTCCTCCCTGCTACATACACTTTAAGAATATATCATTAGATTTATATAATTTACTTCGAGGACTGTTATATATCAAAAATTAGACAAATATCAAATTTTTATAATTTGTCATAAAATTTGTATTATATTGTGATTTTCAAAAAAATGAAAATTATTTGATATCAGAAAGACATGCTTTGTATTCAGAATACAATTCGATAGGTCTGAGGTGCTCTCATGTGCCACAAAAAATACTGTCGAAACGCAATAAACGCTCATTTTAGATCCCTTAATCCCACTGAAATGGTCCTATGATAAATAATCCCTAGACAATAGCCACAGTGAAAATACCCAGAGTAATGGAAATGACTAGAGTATAACGCTTAAAATAGTTTTCAGTGTGATTTTCAGTGTCGAACTTTCATAGTGATATAAGAAGCGCACAGAATTCCATGCCAAGGGGAATTTCAAGTTAGCTCCAATATTTTGCGAGATATTACCAAGACTGCACTGGGGCTACAACTCGCATCACCAACACGTATGCACCGGAGTCTTACCAACTGCGCTAACTGCTTAGACTACATGTCCAGTCACTGCTTGTGGAAGTTAATGCCGAGTATGTGTTTTTTTAATATTTTGCAGCTACTGATGCTAATCAATGCTTATCCAACCCTTGCCTTAATGGGGCAACCTGTGATGACAGAGTAGGGTCGTATACTTGTACTTGTGTGCCAGGTTGGACTGGAATTAATTGTGACCAGGGTAATTTGCACAGAAAACATACATTTATATTTAAATATTAACATGAATAATGTTTGTTTCGAATATTACCTTGTTGTTGCCCGGTGTTTGTTTGCTTGTGGAGTATGTTCCCGTAATCATGATATATTTTAAGCGTAAATGAATCAGATTCAGAGTCACGGCACCCCCACCCAGAGAATCTTCTGACAATCTGGTTGTTGGAAGAGTTTGACCGATCCTTGATATGCATATTTGTTTTTAAATATTAAGCGACTGTTAACAAATATTAACCGACCGTTAATCACATTTATTATTTAACGTCAGCGTAGCTAACTGTGTGTTCGTACAATTAATAATGTATTGTCATCTTCATTAGAATTACACCCAATGTTACTTTTGGTTGTTGAATGATACGATACTTTGATATGTCATATTATTGCCTTAATGGAGGCACCTGTCTGGATAGAATTAACGAATACCAATGTATTTGCGTTGCGGGCTACACTGGTGCAGACTGTGAAATACTGTATAATACTGAATGGCCGTTTATTATGCTCACTACATTGACAGTTGGTTGTTCCACATAGGTGCTGATGTATATAATACGGACTACTAGTAAAAGCTATTGATAAAAGTCTTCAAAAAAGTAACGCCGTTAAATTCGTTATAAAAACACTACTGTGTTGTTAATATTGAACGAAATTGGACGAAGTGCGCATAAATATACCATCCTTACAGTGATAGTTTTATGAAGATTTTACTTTATCACACATGATTAAGACGTTCATCTTGGTACTGGGTTATATCATGCATGTGTGATTTCAGTGGTGAACATGTGCAATATCGTCAGTATAAATAGTCAATCTCAAATAACAACGATCTAAAAGAAGTATTGACACAGAGCACAAATGTATAGGCTCTTTAGGTTTACAAACTATCATGAATGAAATGAAATGAAAGTATTCAATACTAAATGCTGGAAAATGTTGTTGACCTGACACTTGGAAATAAGAAGGGAACTGTTTGTTTGTTACGAGGTTATATAACATGATACCTTTGTTACGGACAAAACCGCCATTGAACTGCAAAGTGATCAAAAAAGTCTATGAAACTAGCACCCATTTGAGAAAATGGTACCTTTGATTCTCAGCCTGAAGATGTGTTTGAGTTATCATCATCATCGTCTACGCTTTCCGGCTATGTTGCCATTGTGCACGCTACTACTGCTCTCCAGGCTATTCTGTCTTTGGTCTGTGTCAGAGTTTGTTGATCTACTTCTTTCTGGATTTGCGCCACCCACGTTGGTTTGGGTCGCCCGACAGGGCGCTTAGTTTTATGTTGGAATTCAGCTAGGGCTTGACGGGCTGTAGATTCATCTGGGAGTCTGTATAGATGACCTACCCAGTTTAGTCGTCTTCTTTTGATGGTTGTGCTCCATGGTTCAGTATTTGTGCTTGTATATAGATCAGCATTTGTCATTTTATCTAATTGTGTGATGGATATTGTTCTTCGAAGTAGAGTTCTCTGAAAAAACATCTACTTTGTGTTCTAGTTTTGTTGTCAGTGTCCATAATTCACTGTAGTATATACTCTATATAAGCATTAAAAATTATCATTTTTGTCGTAACGTTTGCTCTTTTGCTTTGCACAAACTGTTTGAGTTGATTATATGATGCTATTGCTATGCATTTTCTCCTTTTTATATCTTCGTTAATATCTAATAATGGATATTGTTCTAGTAGTTTTCTGAAAAACATCTACTTTGTGTTCTAGTTTTGTTGTCAGTGTCCATAATTCACTGTTGTATATACTCTATAATTATAAGCATTAAAAATTATCATTTTTGTCGTAACGTTTGCTCTTTTGCTTTGCACAAACTGTTTGAGTTGATTATATGATGCTATTGCTATGCATTTTCTCCTTTTTATATCTTCGTTAATATCTAATAATGTTCCTAAGTATTTACATTTTTCCAGTCTGATGGACCATCTTTGTGTACTTTATATTATTCTGATTTGTCTTGATTTATTGTTAGGTTTCTCTTTTCTAGTTTTGGTGGTACTGTTTTTCTTATTTTGGTGATTTGCCCAGTATTTTTTGTTATCCATTTTATGTCATTTGCATATTGTTGATCAATTAGAAGTGTTTGATCTGGGTTGGATTAGAGAAAGAAGTGACCATGTGTAATGGAAGAATATCATTGGAGACTTCTCTAGGTATGGCATAATTATGTTCGGTTTCATCTGCATCTCTTTCAGCCTGTAGGGATTTAGCTAAATAAAAAGTGACGAGTATTGCACTATCTTTCTGTGGAGCTCCTATGTTTGTGATCATGTTATCACCAGTGTGTTTATCTACTTGTATTTGTATTTCTACATCTTTGAGTAGCAAATAAAACATGTGTAACTCATCATCGTGAAGCACTTTTTTTTAATCTTCCATGAGTAAGTCCCTTTTGATAGTGTCAAAAGGCTTTACTGATATCGAGTAAAAGAATAGTTATTTCATAATTTGATGATGTTATTGCTTTCATAGCAAGAGGTTTGATGGTAAATACATGTTCTATTGTTCCTCTACCTGGTCTGTATGTTGCTTGAGTTATCGGTATAGTTATCACATGCACACTAAATCGGAATGTTAAAGATTAAGATTTGTTCATCCTATTAACCTAGAGAACTATGTGACTTTGCGTAGTTGTTATAAATATGCAGTTCTGATGCCTTCTGATAGGAATGCGACGAATATCATTCGAACCTAATACCTATAGATTTATATCTTACGCTCTTCTCCAGCGTGCCTCTGTGGCTCAGTTGGTTAGAGCGTCGTGCTAGTATTACGAAGGTCTCGGTTTGAATCCGGCCAGATGCACTTTTTTTCAACGTTTATCTGCACTTGCTACTCTGGGGAAAGATTAAAATTTGTTCATCCTATTAACCGAGAGAACTAAGTATGATAACTTTGAACGACATATATTATTCCAACCAGAGTTGTGAAAATATGATTATATAAAACTGTAAATGGAGGAATGTCATTGATAATGATATTTGATTTTTTTAATCTGCTGTTCAGACGTTGATTACTGCGCAAGTGTTCCATGTGTGAATGGTCTATGTGTGGATGGAATGAATCAATACACATGTATGTGTGACCAGGGATGGACAGGCACTAACTGTGATATTAGTAAGTACCTGATGAAGCTTACGACATTGTGCATGCGTCGAACATGAAGCTATTTTCATTCATTCGTTTAAAAGAGTGCGATCGCGTAAAGCACATTTATTATAGCTGCCATTGTAATCAAAATACGGACGAGATATCGCTAATCGATGATCATCAGCGGCAATTACTGGTACTTTCATATCACGGTAGTTTACTAGCTTTTACTTCTAATATTTTGTATATTTTTATACTTAAAGTAATACATATGCTGTATCTCTATTGTGCTATTTCAGTTGAAATCCATACGCCTCCTATGAATTACATGGGAGACTATATTTCAAATGGGGCTGACTCCATTTTAATTCTTCACCCCATGTGTAAGTGATTAAGGTCATGCCATGTCTTTGACTTTCAACTAGAATATCTCATTGTGCAGTCAGGGTGAGATCAAAATTGTGATGCTGTTCCCTATTCCGACAATGGTCGAGGTCCAATTATAATGATTTTCTTTTTTTATCAAATCAGATATTAACGAATGTGCCTCCGCACCATGTTTGAATAACGGAAGTTGTGTTGATACGGTTAATATGTACACTTGTCAATGCCCGCAAGAGTTCACAGGGTTAAGATGTGAAACTGGTAAGTAAATACTTCAAAACATTTAGGAATTTGATAATAAATCACCATAAAAAGTGATGTAATCTACTTTCATTCCAATGTTATTCAAACACATCTAATATCTGAATGGCCTCTTATATAGTACAGAATATAAAGCAGTATTAATTGGGAAAATAAATGCTAAATAGTGAAAGATGTTACCCAAAGCATTCAGGACCGTATTCACCACCTTTAAACCGCAGAATACGCTTAGGAGTGCGCTAGTAGCCCCAAATATAAGACGGAACCTTTAAACAGTCGATCGTATATGAAATAACCTTCGCTGACTGTGAGGCTAGTTATATTGGTGATTTCGCCAGGAAGCTTGCGAAAAGTCTTAGCGAACATAAGTCTGCTGGCATGGCAGCTCCAAATCAGCAGTCAGGGAACATATTGTAAGATTTAAAGGTGACCAGATTGATTGAGAAAACGTTAAGGTGCTCGAACGGAAACACAAAATATTCCCGGAGAGTGCTTTAAGCAAACACAAAAACGTTTTAAAAACGTTTTAAATAAGTTATACTTTGGCTTTTGGATTAGGTAAAAACGTTTTAATAACATTAAAATGTCGGGTTATACAAAGGTCATGAAAACGTTTTAAAACATTTTGTATGAAAACTCACTACAACAATATTTTTAAAATGTGTTCAAAATGTTATTGTAAACTATTTTTGCAAACATTTTTTGCCAAAGATTTTGTCAACACTTAAATAACATTATGTTAAAATCATGTTTTTTCAAATAATTGTTTTGAAATATCGGCTTATATAAAGGTCATGAAAACGTTTTTAAAACGTTATTGCAAATATTTTGGGCAAACATTTTTGGCAAAATATTTTTTCAACCCCAAAATAACATTCTATTCAGTAGATTATCAAAAAATGTTTTTTAATGTTATGAAAACGTTTTATACCCTTTATATGTTATATGTGTTGATGCGATCTGATTGTGATGATTCACCATTGCAGCGAAATTACAGCGCTTTGAGTCCTCTAAGATCTGGAGAAAGGCGCTTTATAAATCCAAAATTTATTTAAATTTATTTTATTTGATATAACCCGACATTTAAACGTTTTCTGACAACCTTTTGTAAACTTTTGCGAATGATGTCGAAAACGATTTTGTGTTTGCTGAGCACATTAAGACTCAAAAACTAAAACTAAATCGTGACCAATGACTTGAAATAACCTGCTGATGTCCAGGGGGCACTACATCGTAACATCCTATGACGTCATACTGTCAATCACACGACGTTATTAGTGAGGAATATCCAAATATTATAGACAAGATATCATCACAGCATCGCCTTCTGCTGAAGACGCTAGTTGAACTAGTGAAAACGTTCCAGGTGACGATAAATAGTGTAGTGTTGAGGTTAAAACTTCATTTTATCAACTACTACGTATGGATATCCATTTGTATAATTATAGTAACAGGTTTATGTATTCGTGTACAAGTATAAACATCAAACGGAAATGTGCAAAAGGAAGACGCGCCAAAAACCTTAGTAAAAAGCAATTCTAAAAATTAGTTTCCAATGTTTTTAAATTGGTTTCTGTACAAACGAACATTACACTAATATAATTAAACTAGGGCAATTTCAAGTTTTCTTGATATTATTAACGAGAAAAAAGAACTATGCCGGGCTAAAACTTGCACCGCCAACACTTACGAAATGGGGCAACCTGTCAAGACAGAGTAGGGTCGTATACTTGCACTCAGGGGTAGCGCTAACTCGCGCCATGGGGTCATAGGCGCATTCCTTTAGCTTTTGGCGCACAAAATTACCATTTAGAGGTTGCCAAAGGGTCATTTGAACCCTTTATTGCTATTGTTTTGGATCCATAATTTCACAACATTTCAACTTTTTGACCCCTTGTTTGAAAAGCCAGTGCTACCCCTGCAAGTTGCACTTGTGCACTATTAACCCTAGAACTACGAAGGAGGTACCAATCCCCCTAAAACTTACTAGTTAAGTTGAAATATAATCATTTACTTTTTATATTGAGGAAACAATTCGATGAAAATCGCATTATTGTAGAATATTTAGCCTATACATACATTTTACACGAAGGAAACACCATGCTCGGATTTAGATTTCATTGTGGAAACCAATCATAGTTTATAATTACATTAAGTTTAGAAATGCCCAAGAGTTGAAGAATACACAGTTTAATTCATTGACATTTTGTTCGAAAGTAAGTTAATTTTGAAGTATTTGTCTTTCTTCATGACACTTTTATGCACTCTAACTTTTGCATTCAATTTTATCAGATCTGACCACTTGTTCTGATGGTTCTACACCATTTATTGAAGATCAGTTCTGTGATGGGTTTGTTGATTGTGGTGATTCCAGTGATGAACGATTCTGTCGTAAGTTGTCCAGCCAGACCTGGGCCAGGTCAAAATTTCGAGGCCCAGAACTCATGTGCCGATGAAGGCATGTGCACTCAAGTCAGTGGCCAAGTTTTGGTTTACGTATAATATAGAGGGGGCTAACATATTTTGTTCCGGTGTTACTAGGACATTTGCGCTCAAAGCACGCGAAACAATTCAATTGCAGGCCATTTTAGCCCCAGATCTGAATGAATTTTGCCATTTGAATGCGCGCGAAGCTCGGAAAATGTTACAATTTGCCCTAGTTTGGCCAAAAAACATGCTGTTATTGTGGTTGAAAGAAAGATGCATAGGGCAATTTTGGGGGTCTTAGCCCCGGGCCCATCTGGCCCAATGGTAAATCCGGCCCTGCTATCCATTATCAGCCCTTATTTAATTTTCGCTTTTGTGCTCAGGGCCCCTAAACCCTCGGGGCCCATGGACTTCGTCCACCCTGTCCACCGCTTGCTACGCCCCTGAATTCCGTACATGTCAATGAATCATTGTTTTATACTGCAAGATGATTGCATGGGTGATTGGCTTATCGCATACATAAAAAAAATAAAGAAAACAAAAACATCATTAAATCAATCAAAACATTGATATACTCTGAATTTTACTGCCTCGTTGTGGTTTGGAAAATATTTATTGAGTTAATTTAATTTTACATTTTTTCATCAGCTCTATGTGTTAATGTCCCACCAGAGTGTACATCGGTGCTATCATACAACCAGACATATTTCCCTAATGGTTTATCTTCAACTCTTGAAGAAGCATTAGGATTATTCATCGATACGGCGGATTGTCATGCCAATGCAACATGGCTGCTCTGTTCTATAATATTCCCTGAATGCCAAGGAGAGACTGGTACTGCTTCACCGTGTCGTCAACAATGCCTGGATATTGTCGATAGCTGCACCAATCAATTTGAAGACTTATTGGATGATTGTGATTCCTTCCCTGCCGACCAGGAAAGGAACTGTTCTCTTCCAGAAGGAGGTGAGTTAGGATACTGGCCAGCTAGCTGTGATTAGACCAGCAGTTCGTCGCTGGGCATGACAAACCTCGCGCATTGTCGTGTGCAATTTGAAAGGTCAAATGAAAAACTTACTATGTAAAATATGATACACCTCGTATGTGCAATATAATGGTCAATTTCAAAGCGTCGATAGAGTGCTACGCTATCGAAGTGAAGTTTGGACAATTTTACAGGAGGAGCATATTTTGTGAATACGCAATATTGCTGTTCTGAGTAAACGGCGTTTGAAAATCTTGGTACCATTTATTGGTCCTTCTAAAAATTAAGAACATTCGTGAGCACTCATTTGAAATGTATATTTTAGAATTGAATGTACATTATTTATTTACAATACTCGCATGCTTTTAAACAATCGATATATCCCCTCAAAATGCGTTTTAACAGCTATTCGGCTTTATGCTGTATCTAAAATGTCTCTACCACAGCGCAGAGAGTCATATTCGGGGTCGAATCAGCTTCGTGTAAACCATAGCACGCAACCTTGATTTGGGGTTTTTGTGTAGAAATTACTTATAAATACGCATATAGATTCAGAACTACTAATTGTTTCACAATATTTCAACATAGAGAGAAGGATGATTTATTTACACGCATTTCGATACCCAATTCGTCAAATGTCGTTCAATATTAACAACACAGTAGTGCTTTTACAGAACACTACCCGTTGACTTGGAGATGATTTTAAATGACCGCCAATTATGACTGTTTGATTTTTATTACCAGCAATGTGGAATAATAGACATAATTATGTAGCACCGAAATAAGGTACATTTTTCTGAAAGAGCAAAGCTCAACAAACCACTTAACTCCGCTTCTGGATATCTTTTTAAGTCAAATGATATATCATTTTAAAACTTATGATATCTTTTTTCTAAACACGAAAAAAAAACATAATTGACCGGAGGCCGACTTTACGAGCGTTTCGTGGTGGACGGTCACATTTGTGTTTTGTGTAGCCGTTTGTTTCCTTCCAATTAGCCATAAAATTACATGGGGATTTAAGTTTAATAATAAACTATATAAATGTTAAAGTGTTAAAGTTAATAAATAGAATCTTCGTAAGTGCCACATACGATAGTATTGCACTCAAATAGAAATGAGTGTAGAGTGCAACACTCTCTTATGTGCACACACAATAGTGTAGTATCCACTGCTAAATTAGGATATGCGTAATATCTGATCAAATGTCAAATATTTGTCAATATCCATATTGGTCCATAGTAAACTCATTAATTTTCATAATTCGGATCGACCAAGCATCGATGGTTGATTGAAAGATCGAATTAATTTGTTTCTATTGCCCTAGGTCCAAGAAAGTCGCGCATGTGGCACATACTATGGTATTGCAGCAGATGAAAAACAAAATTAGAGTTAATAACAATTGCATTGCACTTACGATATTTTATTCTGTTAATTGCAAATAATTAAGCAAATTTGAAAATTAAAAACCTATTTTAAAGTGTTTGTTTTTGTACGGCCTTCCATTATTCGTCAACATCTCAAATTGGCAAAAAATATCACTGCCGATGAAGTGTAAGTCAAATAACCCAAGCACACCTTTTGTTACTTCCCTTTTAAACTGCATAGGTATCTGTAAATAAAAAACAAAAACAAATGACCAGCACCATTTTCTCTGTAAGAAATAATTAGTATATAAGGTAAAGTTAAATCGAATTATGGAAACAAAATTTGCAACTTACATGCGACAGTTGCGTCCGGTAACTCCGAACTCCGAAAAAGTTTTGCAAAATATTCCCCGTCGTTTGTCACGTGACAATTCAGATGCCTGATGAAGTTCGGAGTTACCGGACGCAACTGTGTCATGTAAGTTGCAAATTGTATTTCCAGAATTCGATTTGACTTTACCTTATATGTTATTTATTGGATGACTAATATACACCAAAATTATTAGTATGTTAATTAGAACCGTGTTTTTGTTTCATGCAAAATGACAAAAAATTTTCATTATGAGGTTTTGCCATTAGGCATTTTGACTTCATTTCAAATTTACTTTACATAGGGGTTTCCTGCCCATGACGATTTTTTACATTGTGTTGTTCGTAAAAGTGCAATCAATGTTATTGTTTTTCTACAAGAAGGTGAAAAAAATAAATGTCATTTCACAGTGAAAAATATTATTCTGAACTGTCTAACATGTTAAACATTCTTACGGATGCTTATGCTTTAGGGAAGATTCCTCCAACGAAATTCATTTAAAACAATTTATTTCATCAATAAAACTAATGTGAGAAATCGAATGTCGACATTTGAAGGTAAAAGTGCCAAGGTTATTATGGTACCATATTTATTTTTCTTCTACCAATAGAACAGTTAGTTTAGAGACTCCAAATTCATAAATTCGAGTGTGACGTCAACTCTGTCAAGTGGGTAATAATATAGTATATTGTTCAATTTTTTCATGAATAATGTAAAGTTTGTTTACTCGCCATTATTCCAATACCTCGAACACATAAACGTGGAATAAAACTAATTTCAGTGTACCCCCTTCCCCTTATTGTACAATTAACTTAACTTTCTACTTCTACATTGTCTCCCAAAACTGTTTGATACTGATTGGTCAAACTATACTGTTTCTAGATAGTTATTTACCTAACTTATCAATATTTACTTTGACCTTTGCTCAAAGTACTCACTAATAACAGCTGATCAGTTTCAGTTAATGTTCTATTACGTGGTCTTGAGAAGAAAAACAACCGCTGAACAAGATAAATATGGGCAGTCAGACGTATTATAATATCTATTTAAAGCTCTACATTATGTCATGTGTTTTTACTTCAGATTTTCACGGAGAAGGAATTTGTGGATTCAGGCCAGCAATACCAGATACCACAATCGTTGATGGAGATGACGCAGTCCTAGGAGCATGGCCATGGATTGGATCACTAAGACCAAATGTGATTAGTGGACATAGATGTGGTGTTAGTTTGATTTCTGAAAGCTGGGCTGTTACAGCTGCACATTGTGTGTAAGTATAGGCTTACAAATGGCAACAGAGGCAAAATTAGCATTTTTCCAGTTCAAAACAGTTCGCCGGACTTTCTTGACTAGATTAACATAATTGGTAAACATTGAGAAAGATCTTTTAGAAAATTGGAATCTTTCAGTGACATCTCTGCAATAGTGAAGTCTCACTAAGAAGACAATGAAAATTAGGGTTATTCATGTATGCAATCTCGCTTATGTTTCATTAGTAGTAAATAAAGAAGATATGATAAACAATAGCGTCTTTATGATACACAATTGAGGGGCTCAATATAAAAACGACCTATCCCACATTTTGGTAAAAATAGAGGGCGCTGCTGAAAAATATAAAGGTCACCAAAGGTCATTTATACAAACATGAATCATCATGAATAAAACTTGGTAAAGTTGTTAAATCAATGTTTTAAGATGTGAAATTGTTATGTATTGTATTGAAAATTCGCACACAAAAGTCCTGTTTTCTCAAAATAACCCAAATGTGGGATAGGTCGTTTTTATATTGAGCCCCTCAATTGAGTAAAATCAAATATATTATTGTGAACATATACAGGGTCATCAGGTGACAGCAGCAGCAACAACAACAACAACAACAACAACAACAACAACTAGTGTTGCAAACAACACGAACAAGCCGGCCGGCAAAAATACCACATGTACACTGAGTGTGAACATAACGGCTCTCTGGCTAACAAAAATTGTTGACGGTATTTTATTTTAGACTGAAAGTAACCCCTTAATGACCCTAAGTAAAAAATACCACATATACACTTGGTAACAGGAATTTACGTGTGAACATACTGTCACTGGGGTATGTTTTACTTGGCTAATATAAATCGTTGAAGGTATTTGGCATTAGACCGGAAGTGACCCTTAATCACCTTTGATCCCAAATTTGTTAACACCTAATAGACATTGACTTAAAACAATGCTTATGTGTAGGTGTCGTCACTGTACTATTTAACTTTAGACATAATTTAATTTTAGAATTTGTTTAATTTCAGACCGGAAATGACCCCCCTTATTGACCTTTGTCCCCAAATCTGTGAACACCCTATAGACACTAATGTCAATACATCTGTGCATGTGGCGTCACTGTGCTATGTTATTTGTAAAAGAAGCATGTCAAAAATCACAGTTTGGCCGTAAACCGGAAGTAGTTTTAATGACCTTTGAACCCAAATCTGTGCACACCCCAAAGGCACAGGATAACAACAATGTGCACGTGGCGTCACTGTGCGTGGTTGCTTGTGGGAAAAGAATCAGATTGACAGAAGAAGAAAGAAAGAACTAGATGGCACTGTTGTGTTTGAGCAAACACGAATATCTATGCCTGTATTTCCCACCCTAACACCCATGACCTTGACCATTTTCGGTACTCGATAGTGATCACATCCAGCAAGTTTGGTGGCAATCCAACCGTTTATACTCGGATGACCTCGACATGACCTTGGCCATTTCCAGCACCAGATGGTGATCATATCCATCAAGTTTCATGCCAATCTAACTAACTATACTCGGATGACTTTAACATGACCATGATCATTTTCGGAACTCGATGGTGATCACATCCACCAAGTTGAATGACAATCCAACCTATACTCGGATGACCTTGACATGACCTTGACCATTTTCGGCACCTGATGGTGATCATATCGTTATGAATTTGGCAGAGTGACGAATCGAGAATTTTGAGCAAATTGAGTTTTTGTATGCTTATGATTATGTTTCAGGTTATCTTTTATTTCCACCAAAAATGAATGGTAAATCTTACTCACCGACGTAGTTATTGGAATTTTGATTTGGACGAATCGCGCCTAAGCTGTACAAATCATGTTGATCTATAGCATTGTATAGCGGGAAACCCCGATTTTTTTATATTACATGTCCTATACTAATATATTTGATACCAACGTATAGCTGTAGGTATCTTCTATCCAGTGATACCAAAATAAGTACAAACATTCACCACATGATATTGCTGTGGTTTAATAATGTGAGTACGCGCCCGTGAAATTGGAACATCCCGGAAAATCATACGCAAAATATAGGCCAATATTGTTATTTTTGCTTTAAAATCCTCGAGTTTTTGCTAAATATTACAGGGATGACTATTTATAACTTATATAGCAAGTTAAGTCTACATAGCCTTAGGACAACCAGTTTTTTCTACTTAAAAGCCCCAAATCAAGAATGCGTGCTATGGTTTACACGTAGTTGAATGCGTATTCGACCTCTCTCTGCGCAGTGGTAAAGACATTTTGGATACAGCATAAAGCCAAATAGGTGTTAAAACGCGTTTTGAGGGATATATCGATTATTTCAGAACATGCAAGTATTGCCAATAATTCGTGTACATTCACTTCTATAATATACATTTCAAATGAGGGCTCACGAATGTTTTAAATTTTTAGAAGGACCAATGGAATGGTACCAAGATTTTCAAACGCCGTTTACTCAGAACAGCAATTTTGCGTATTCGGCACTCTGTCATAACGATATCAACCAGTTTCACGACAATCGAACCCACTATAATCGGACGATCCTTGACATGACCTTGGCCATTTTCGGCACTCGAAGGTGATCTCATCCACCAATTTTGGTTACAATCCAACAATCTTTACTCTGATGACCTTGACCATTTTGGTATTCGATGGTGATCCCATGCACCAAGTTTGGGGGTAATCCAACAATCTATACTCGGATGACCTTGACATGACCTTGACCATTATTCTCATCTCATCCACCAAGTTTGATGATAATCCAACAAACTATACTTGGATGACCTTGGGGCCCCATGACCTTCGACTTTTGGGGACAAAACATCGACGGGGTAAGACCATTATGTGTGCCAAATATGAGCCCTGGGACCCTTGTAGTTTTGGAGATAGCCCTGTCAATATGAAGCGTGAGAAGGAGAAGGAGAAGAAGAAGAACTAGATGGTACTGTTGTGTTTGAGCAAACACGAATATCTATGCCTGTGATTCCCCCCTAACCCCCCTTCTTAACACACCATGACACCCTTAACCCATCCTGACACCCCGTAATATGTTTAATGCTAAAGGGGCTATCAGTATACTAACGCAGGGCATTGTAGCTGCTTTATTTACCGAGTAACGGCCGGTCCTTCGTTTTAGCGTTTGGGCCCTGGGCCCATATTATGTGACACATGGGGCTTTTATATTCATATCACAATATAATGCTAAAGACCTATTAGTGTTTCAAATCTGAGCCTTGTAGCTACTTTTTTGCTGAGAAACGACCGGCCCTATGTTTTAACATTTGGGCCTCTGGGGCCCCTAGCCTTAAACATCTAAAGCTAAAATGAGAAAAAGTCACATCTACAAGTTAGGGCCCATAGGTGTACCACATATGAGCCCTAGTGCGCCTGTAGTTTTCGAGCTAGCCACGTCAATCTCTTGCCCCTTATTTTAATATTTGAGGCTCTGGGGCCTATAACTTAAGATATATGGGGCTCATGTATACTTGTAAATATAGAGTACCCCTATGGCTATCAGTGTACCAACTCAGGGCCCTGAGGCTGTTTTATTTGATGAGAAATGGCATGATTGGTATTTTACATTTGGGCCCCTTGGGCCCGTGACCTTTGACCTCCAAGATGTGCAAAAGGCACATCTACGGGGTATGGTCATTGTTTGTGCCAAATATGAGTCCTAGGGCCCTTGTAGTTTTGGAGATAGCCCTGTCAATATGAAGGGTCGGGAGAAGAAGTAGAAGAACTAGAAGGCCTTATATTTGTACACAAATACGGCTATGTTATCGGTGTACCCAAACTTACAGTCCTTTTTTTTTGCTGAGGACTTAAAATAAAGAAATTATAAAAAGTCGCCCAATTGGGCGAAAAATGTGTATAAAGTGAAAGCCCAAGCCATAAGCTTTAATTTAATGTAGGTTGCACTCTCGTAGCACTTAAAATAAAGAAATGGTAAAAAGTCCCCTCCCAGGGGAGGCGTCTCTCTTACTCTCCATAGGTTGCTGTTGTCAGTATCTCTTATTCACAGTGAGGCTATGCAATATGATTAGGTAGTATGTAAATTAAATGGAACAGCCATTTCAGAGGGAGTATGTAAATCAAACGGAACAGCCTATTTTGGGGCCATTTCAAAGGGAGTATGTAAATTAAATGGAACAGCTAATGGGTATATAATTTAACTGGAACAGCCTTAACGCTTCACACTGGTATTTCCAATTAGCATCACCTAATTATTATAATACGGTTCTGTCTGTTATACCCGCATGCGAAGCATGGACGGGTATATTGCCATCCTGTGGTTTCCTTTCCTTCTCCTCCTCCTCCTTCCATCAAACACATCATTCTGTCAAGGCTAGCGCTAAAACTACAAGGGCCCCAGGACCCATATGTGGTACACTTATGGGCCCTACCCCGTAGAAGTGCCTTTTGCCCATCTTGGCCCCAGAGGTCAAAGGTCACGGGCCCCAGAGGCCCAAATGTGAAAATACAAAGCACGCCATTTCTCATCAAATGAAGCAGCCTCAGGGCCCTGAGTTGGTACACTGATAGTGTCAAGTCATAAGCTTTAATTTAATGTAGGTTGCACTCTCGTAGCACTTAAAATAAAGAAATGGTAAAAAGTCCCCTCCCAGGGGAGGCGTCTCTCTTACTCTCCATAGGTTGCTGTTGTCAGTCTCTCTTATTCACAGTGAGACTATGCAATATGATTAGGTAGTATGTAAATTAAATGGAACAGCCATTTCAGAGGGAGTATGTAAATTAAACGGAACAGCCTATTTTGGGGCCATTTCAAAGGAGTATGTAAATTAAATGGAACAGCTAATGGGTATATAATTTAACTGGAACAGCCTTAACGCTTCACACTGGTATTTCCAATTAGCATCACCTAATTATTATAATACGGTTCTGTCTGTTATACCCGCATGCGAAGCATGGACGGGTATATTGCCATCCTGTGGTTTCCTTTCCTTCTCCTCCTCCTCCTCCTTCCATCAAACACATCATTCTGTCAATGCTAGCGCTAAAACTACAAGGGCCCCAGGACCCATATGTGGTACACTTATGGGCCCTACCCCGTAGAAGTGCCTTTTGCCCATCTTGGCCCCAGAGGTCAAAGGTCACGGGCCCTAGAGGCCCAAATGTGAAAATACAAAGCACGCCATTTCTCATCAAATGAAACAGCCTCAGGGAGTTGGTACACTGATAGCCCTATATGTTATACAAGAGCCCCATATGTTATATGTTATGGGCCCCAGGGGCCCATATGTTAAAATATGGTGCAACAGATCAATTAGTGTACCAAATCTGAGCGCTGTAGCTACTTTATTTGCTGAGAAACGGCCTTCGTTTTAACATTTGGGCCTCTAGGGCCCCTAGCCTTAACAATATGGGGCCAAAAGGGGCAAAATGCATATCTACAAGTTCGGGCCTATACGTGTGCCAAATATGAGCCCTAATGCCCTTGTAGTTTTACAGCTAACCATGTCAATCTGCTGCCCCTTATTTTAACATTTGGGGCCCTGGGGTCCATAATATATGACATATGGGGCTCTTGTATGCATGTAAATTTAGAGTACTCCTGGGTCTATCAATGCACCAACTCAGGGCCCTGAGGCTGCTTTATTTGATGAGAAACGACATGCTTTGTATTTTTAGATTTGGGCCCCTGGGCCCCGTGACCTTTGACCTATGGGGCCAAAATGGGCAAAAGGCACATCTACGGGGTAGGGCCCACTCTGTGTTCCAAATATGAGCCCTGGGGCCCTTTTAGTTTTGGAGCTAGCCCTGTCAATATGAAGGGTCGGGAGAAGGAGAAGAATTATGATATAATACGATCTGTCTGTTTAGTCCTACGTGTGTGGGGTGGATGGGTGTGTGGGTGTTAGTAACAATATAATTCTCAGGTGCTATCTGTGTACATATGCTGAGCCTGGAAGCTGCTTTCTTTTATGAGAAATGGCCCGCCCTTTGTTTTAACATTTGGGGCCCTGGGGCCCATAATATTTGACTTATGAGGCCCATGTACATAATAATGTTGAAGTATAATTCTCTAGTGCTATCAGTAGACTCAAGCTGGCCACTGTAGCTACTTTATATGATGAAAAATGGCCGGCCCTTTGTTTTAACATTTGGGGCCCTGGGGCCTAATATATATGACTTATGGGGCTCATGTACATATGTTAAAGTATGATTCTCAAGTGCTATCAGTAGACTCAAGCTGGGCATTGTAGCTGCTTTATTTACTGAGTAACGGCCGGCCCTATGTTTTTAGCGTTTGGGGCCCTGGGGCCCATATTATGTGACATATGGGGTTATATATACATATGACAATATAATACTAAAAGACCTATCTGTGTACTTAATCTGAACCCTGTAGCTACTTTATTTGCTGAGAAACGGCCGGCCCTTTGTTTTAACATTTGGGCCCCTGGGGCCCCCGGCCTTGTACATCTGAGGCCAAAATGGGCAAAAGGCACATCTACAACTTAGGGCCCATACATATGCCACATATGAGCCCTAGTGATCTTGTACTTGTGCCAAATGGGGCTCGTTTATTCATAATATTATAACAATTTAATGCTAAAGATCTATTGTTGTACCAAATCTGAGCCCTATAGCTACTTTATTTGCTGAGAAACGGTTGGCCCTTTGTTTTAACATTTGGGACTCTGGGGCCCTTAGCCTTAAAAATCTGGGGCCAAAATGGGTATAATGCATATCTACAAGTTTGGGCCCATAAGTGTGCCACACATGAGCCATAGTGCCCTTGTAGTTTTACAGCTAACCTTGTCAATCTGTTGCCCCTTATTTTAACATTTGGGGCCCTGGGGCCCATAATATATGACAAATGGGGCTCCTGTATACCTGTGAATAAAGAGTACCCCTGGGGCTATCAGTGCACCAACTCAGGGTCCTGAGGCTGCTTTATTTGATGAGAAACGGCATGCTTTGTATTTTCACATTTGGGCCCCTGGGGCCCGTGACCTTTGACCTATGGGGCCAACATGGGCAAAAGGCACATCTATGGGGTAGGGCCACCAAGTGTGCCAAATATGAGCCCTGGGGCCCTTGTGGTTTTGGAGATAGCGCTGTCAACATGGAGCGTGAGGAGGAGGAGAAGAAGAAGGAAAAGGAGAAGACTAAAGAGCATAAGCAGAATATCTATGCCCTGTTCCACAGGCATAGATAAGGAGAAGACTAAAGAGCATAAGCAGAATATCTATGCCCTGTTCCACAGGCATAGATAAAGAGCATAAGCAGAATATCTATGCCCTGTTCCACAGGCATAGATAACTAGATGGCACTGTTGTGTTTGAGCAATCACGAATATCTATGCCTGTGATTCCCCAACCCTCCCCTTTAACACACCATGACACCCTTAACCCATCCTGACACCCCGTAATGTTTTTATGCTAAAAGGTCTATCAGTATACCAATGCAGGGCATTGTAGCTGCTTTATTTACCGAGTAAAGGCAGGCCCTTCTTTAGTGTTTGGGGCCCTAAGGCCCATATTGTGTGACATATGGGGCTTTTATATTCATATAACAATATAATGCTAATGACCTATTCGTGTTTCAAATCTGAGCCTTGTAGCTACTTTATTGCTGAGAAACGGCCGGCCCTTTGTTTTGACATGTGGGCCCGTGGGGCCCCTAGCCTTAAACATCTGGAGCTAAAATGGGCAAAAGTCACATCTACAAGTTAGGGTCTATACATGTACCACATATGAGCCCCAGTGTCCCTGTAGTTTTTGAGCTAGCCATGTAAATCTGTTGCCCCTTATTTTAACATTTGGGGCCCTGGGGCCCGTAACATACGATATATGGGGCTCATTTATACTTGTAAATATAGAGTACCCCTAGGGCTATTAGTGTACCAACTCATGGCCCTGAGGCTGTTTTATTTGATGAGAAACGGCATGATTGGTATTTTTACATTTAGGCCCCTGTGGCCCGTGACCTTTGACCTCTGGGACCAAAAGGGCAAAAGGCACATCTACGAGGTATGGCCATTACGTGTACCAAATATGAGCCTTAGGGCCCTTGTAGTTTTGGAGATAGCCCTGTCAATATGAATGGTCTGGAGAAGGAGAAGAAGACGGAGAAGACTAACTAGATGGCACAGTTGTGTTTGACCAAACACGAATATCTATGCCTGTGATTCCCCCCTACCCCCCCCCTTAACAAACCATGACACCCTTAACCCATCCTGGCACCCCATAATATGTTTAATGCATAGTAGCTGCTTTATTTACCGAGTAACAGCAGGCCCTTTGTTTTAGCGTTTGGGGCCCTAGGGCCAACATTATGTGACATATGAGGCTTTAATATTCATATAACAACATAATGCTAAAGACCTATAAGTGTTCCAAATCTGAGCCTTGTAGCTACTTTATTTGCTGAGAAACGGCCGGCCCTTTGTTTTAACATATGGGCCTCTGGGGCCCCTAGCCTTGAACATCTGGAGCTAAAATGGGCAAAAGTCACAACGACAAGTTAGGGCCCATAAGTGTACCACATATGAGCCCTAGCGCCCCTGTAGTTTTTGAGCTAGCCATGTCAATCTGTTGCCCCTTATTTTAACATTTGGGGCCCCAGGGCCCCTAACTTAAGATATATGTGACTCATTAATCCTTGTAAATATAGAGTACCCCTAGGGCTATCAGTGTACCAACTCAGGGCCCTGAGGCTGTTTTATTTGATGAGAAATGGCATGATTGGTCTTTTTACATTTGGGCCCCTGGGGCCCGTGACCTTTGACCTCTGGGGCCAAGATGGGCAAAAGGCACACCTACAGGGTATGGTCATTATTTGTGCCAAATATGAGCCCCAGGGCCCTTGTAGTTTTGGAGATAGTCCTGTCAATATGAATGGTCAGGAGGAGGAGAAGAAGAAGGAGAAGACTAACTAGAAGGCTATATATTTGTACACAAATACGGCTATACCCGCATGTTATCGGTGTACCCAAACTTACAGTCCTTATTTGCTGAGGACTTAAAATTAAGAATGTGTAAAAAGTCGCCCAATTGGACAGAAAATGTGTAAAAAGTGAAAGTCCAAGTCACAAGCTTTAATTGAATGTAGGTTGCACTATCGTAGAACTTTAAATAAAGAAATTGTAAAAAGTCCCCCCCCCCCCAGGGGATTCGTCTCTCTTACTCTCCATAGGTTGCTGTTGTCAGTATCTCTTATTCACAGTGAGGCTATGCAATATGATAAGGGGAAAATATTCCAGAGGGAGTATGTAAATTAAATGGAACAGCCATTTCAGAGGGAGTATGTAAATTAAACGGAACAGCCTATTTTGGGACCATTTCAGAGGGAGTATGTAAATTAAATGGAACACCCAATAGTATGTAATTTAACTGGAACAGCCTTAACGCTTCACGCTGGTATTTCCAATTAGTATATTAATAATTATAATACGGATATGTCTGTTTAGTCCTACGTGTGTGTGTGTGATGGGGGGTATGTGAGTGTTAGTAACAATATAATTCTAAGGTGCTACTGTGTACATGTACAAATTCTGAGCCAGGAAGCTGCTTTATTTGATGAGAAACGGCCGGCCCTTTGTTTTAACATTTGGGGCCGTAGGGCCCATAATATTTGACTTATGAAGCCCATGGATATATGTTGAAGTTTAATTCTCTAGTGATATCAGTAGACGCAAGCTGGGCCCTGTAGCTGCTTTATTTACCGAGTAACGGCCGGCCCTATGTTTTAGCGCTAGCCTTGACAGAATGATGTGTTTGATAGGAGGAGAAGGAGGAGAAGGAGGAGGAGATGGAGAAGAAACCATAGAATGGCAATATACCCGTCCATGCTTCGCATGCGGGTATAACTAGATGGCACTGTTGTGTTTGAGCAAACACGAATATATATGCCTGTGATTCCCACCCTAACCCCCCAATGACCTTGACATGACCTTGACCATTATTGGCACTCGATGGTGATATCATCCACCAAGTTTGGTTACAATCCAACAATCTTTACTCTGATGACCTTGACATGACCTTATCCATTTTTGGCATTCGATGGTGATCCCATGCACCAAGTTTGGTGACAATCCAAAAATCTATACTCGAATGACCTTGACATGACCTTGACCATTTTCGGCACTCGATGGTGATCTCATGAACCAAGTTTGATGACAATCCAACAATATTTGCTCTGATGGCCTTGACATGACCTTGACCATAATTGGCACTCGATGGTGATCTCATCCACCAAGTTTGATGATAATCCAACAAACTATACTCGGATGACCTTGACATGACCTTGACCCTTTTCGGCATTCGATTGTGATCACATCCACCAAATATGATGACAATCCAACAATATATACTTAGATGACCTTGACCCCTAAAAGGCACATCTTTGGGGTGGGGCCATTAAGTGTGCCAAGTATGAGCCCCGGGGCCCTTCTAGTTTTGGATATAGCCCTGTCATTATGAAGTGTGAGAAGGAGAAGGAGAAGAAGAAGGAGAACTAGATGGCACTGTTGTGTTTGAGCAAACACGAATATATATGCCTGTGATTCCCACCCTAACCCCAATGACCTTGACCATTTTTGGCACTCGATGGTGATATCATCCACCAAGTTTGGTTACAATCCAACAATCTTTACTCTGATGACCTTGACATGACCTTGACCCCTTTTGGCATTACATTATGATCCCATGCACCAAGTTTGATGGCAATCCAACAATCTTTACTCTGATGACCTTGATATGACCTTGACCATTTTTGGCATTCGATGGTGATCCCATGTACCAAGTTTGGTGGCAATCCAATAATCTATACTCGGATGACCTTGATATGACCTTGACCATTTTCGGCACTCGATGGTGATCTCATGAACCAAGTTTGATGACAATCCAACAATATTTGCTCTGATGACCTTGACATGACCTTGACCATAATTGGCACTCGATGGTGATCTCATCCACCAAGTTTGATGGTAATCCAACAAACTATACTCCGATGACCTTGACATGACCTTGACCCTTTTCGGCACTCGATTGTGATCACATCCACCAAATATGATGACAATCCAACAATATATACTTAAGATGACCTTGACATGACCTTGACCCCTAAAAGGCACATCTTTGGGGTGGGGCCATTAAGTGTGCCAAGTATGAGCCCCAGGGCCCTTGTAGTTTTGGAGATAGCCCTGTCATTATGAAGTGTGAGAAGGAGAAGGAGAAGGAGAAGAAGACGGACTAGATGGCACAGTTGTGTTTGACCAAACACGAATATCTATGCCTGTGTTTCCCACCCTAACCCCCTTAACCCACCATGACACTCTTAATCCATCATGACACCCCATATTCTAAAAGGGCTATCAGTATGCCAACGAAAAAAATTAAAATAAATAAATTAATTAAAAATCAAATAATACCCCTTTAATTGCATTTGCTGTGTAAACGCTTGAGGGCGCTCCTCCTTAAATAATGCAACAAACATGTTCCATACAAAAAAAAATCAAAAAAAAAAAAAAAAAAAAAAATCAAAACATCTGAATACCCCTTTAATCCCAAAACGGAGTGTCCCTTTAATGGCTGTTCCATCACCTAACATCCACTGACACCCCATATTCTAAAAGGGCTATCAGTATACCAACAAAAAAAATTAAAATTAATTAATTAATTAAAAATCAAATAATAGCCCTTTAATTGCATTTGCTGTGTAAACGCTTGAGGGCGCTCCTCCTTAAATAATGCAACAAACATGTTCCATACAAAAAAAAAATTAAAAAAAATAAAATAAAATAAAATCAAAAAATATGAATACCCCTTTAATCCCAAAACGGAGTGTCCCTTTAATGGCTGTTCCATCACCCTACACTGAAATCCTATCTGTGTACCAAATCTGAGCCCTGTAGCTACTTTATTTGCTGAGAAACAGCCGGCCCTTTGTTTTAACATTTGGGCCTCTGGGCCCCTAGCCTTAAAAAATCCGGGGCCATAATTGGTAAAATGCATATCTACAAGTTAGGGCCCATACGTGTGCCACATATGAGCCCTAGTGCCCTTGTAGTTTCACAGCTAACCTTGTCAAACTGTTGCCCCTTTTTTTTTTAACATTTGGGGCCCTGGGGCCCATAATATATGACATATGGGGCTCATGTATACATGTAAATATAGAGTACTCCTGGGGCTATCAGTGCACCAACTCAAGGCCCTGAGGCTGCTTTATTTGATGAGAAACGGCATGCTTTGTATTTTTACATTTGGGCCCCTGGGGCCCGTCACCTTTGGCCTACGGGGCCAAAAGGGGCAAAAGGCACATCTATGGGGTAGGGCCATTAAGTGTGCCAAATATGAGCCCTGGGGCCCTTGTAGTTTTGGAGATAGCCCTGTTAATATGAAGCGTAAGAAGGAGAAGGAGAAGAAGAAGGAAAAGGAGAAGACTAAAGAGCATAAGCAGAATATCTATGCCCTGTTGCACAGGCATAGATAAGAAGACTAAAGAGCATAAGGAGAATATATATGCCCTGTTACACAGGCATATATAAGAAGACGGAGAAGACTAAAGAGCATAAGGAGAATATATATGCCCTGTTACACAGGCATATATAAAGAGCATAAGCAGAATATCTATGCCCTGTTCCACAGGCATAGATAACTAGAAGGCTATATATTGTACACAAATACGGCTAGCTATCTGTGTACCAAATCTGAACCCTGTAGCTACTTTATTTGCTGAGAAACGGCCGGCCCTTTGTTTTAACATTAGGGCCGTGGGGCCCCAGCCTTAGGGCCCATACATATGCCACAACCTAGGGCCCATACATATGCCACATATGAGCCCTAGTGATCTTGTACATTTAGAGCTAGGCTTGTCAATCTGTTGCACCATATTTTAACATTTGGCCCCCCTGGGGCCCATAATATATAACATATGGGGCTCTTGTATATAGGGTGCACAACTTATAAGTTCCCCCTACATATTTTTTTTAATAAATCGAAAACTATTTGACGAAATGCAAACCTGTAAAATGATATGGGTAGCCTTATTTGTTGTTTACACATGTGGACCAAATTTTAGCGTCACACGTCATTCCGTCCAGTCACAATGGTTCATTATGTAAAAAAAGGAGACCGTTTTAAACAATGTTAAAAGTTGCATCTGAGTCCATAGGACTCAATTCTCAAACAATACAGTAGGCCAGGGATATTCATGTGTTTGTAAAAAAAAACTTAATCTTTGGTATTCTTCTTCTTCTTGAAAAGCAGAGCAGGTGGTTTATTCTTTTCTTTTTAATGATAAATGTCTGAGATGGAAGGGATATGTACTGCAGTGAGAATAGACCACATCGCCAGTAGTTCATCACATGTGAAAAGTCACATTTTAATAATGCCGCGTTTGCCCGAATTTTTTCGCGGTAAAGCAATAGGTTTGCTGGATGAAAATGTACCGGTGAAAGAAATTGCTCGTCGTATGGGAGATGCGCCTAATGCAATTCGAAAATTTCAGTTGACAGGAGAGGTGAAAAATCAGCCGAGAGCACCTCGTCGACGTGTCACGACTGTTCGTCAGGACATGTCTATAGTGACTCTGGCTGAAACCCGTCGAAAAATGTCTGGTAAGTTATTGCGTTTCAATAAATTATGTCGTGCTCGTTTCCCAAACAAATTTGACTTACACATTCTACGATTTTAATAAGTTATGTATCTGAAATTGTCTTTCACCACGTTATCTCTTTACAAACACATGGACAGGCTAAACATATTGTATTGTTTGACAATTGACTCCTATGGACTCAGGTGCAACTTTTAAAACTCCCTCTTTTTTTACATAATGAACCATTGTAGCCAAACGCAATGATGTGTGACACTACAAATTGGCTCAGATTTGTAAAACAAATAAGGTTACTCATAACTTTTTAAAATTGTACATTTCGTTAAATAATTTTCGATTTATTTTAAAAAGCATTAGGGGGAACTTATAAGTTGTGCATTGTATATTTGTAAATATAGAGTACTCCTAGGGCTATCAGTGTACCAACTCAGGGCCCTGAGGCTGCTTCATTTGATGAGAAATGGCGTGCTTTGTATTTTCACATTTGGGCCCCTCGACTGAATGATGTGTTTGATGGAGAAGGAGATGGAGAAGGAGAAGGAGGAGGAGAAGAAACCACAGGATGGGAAGATACCCTGCATGCTCTGCATGCGGGTATAAAGAGCATAAGGAGAATATTTATATGCCCTGTTACACATGCATATATAATATCTATGCCCTGCTACACAGGCATAGATAAAGAACTAGGCATGTTGCAGGCCTTACAAGTCTAGCCGTGAACTTAAAATGACCTCTGATAACCTTAAAATGACTTTAAAAATTATCTTTACGTGAAAATATAAGGCCCCATGACAGGGTGTAATTCCCATTATTCCAGTAATTCCTAAATGTTCCCTGTAAGTCCATATTATTCCCAACTAATTCCGAATAAGTCCGGTAAGTCCCTATAAGTCCATATTATTCCCAAATATTCCTGTAATTCCGAGTAACTCCAAATATGTCCGGTAAGTCCTTATAAGTCCATATTATTCCGAACTAATTCCAAATAACTCCTAATAAGTCAAGTAAGTCCATATAAGTCCATTTAATTCCCGAGTATCCCTCTAATTCTGAGTAACTCCAAATAAGTCCGGTAAATCCCTGTAAGTCCCTATAATCAAACTAATTCCAATTGAACTCCTAATATATCCCGTAAGTCCCTAAAAGTCCATGTTAATTCCCAAATATTCCAAATAAGTCCATATAATTCAAAATTTTGAATCCCAATGAGTTTAGGGACCGTTCATTTTTCCACCGGAGGGGGGGGCAGGGAGAATACATGGGGGTCAGATGGTTTTGGTCAGGCAAAAGGGGGTCGGATGGTTTTTAGTTATTGAAAGGGGGGGGTCAGATGGTTTTGCACCTCAAAAATCCTGGAGCTTCCGGGGGCTTCGCCCCCTGGACCCCCATCTGGAACATTGCCCCTGGACCCCTGACCATTAGATTTGCGCTTTGCGTGTCGGCCGACACTTTGGTCCTAGTGCGCAGCGGACTGTCTGGCCTCGGAGGAATCTGCTTGTTACCTGCCGCAGTGTGACTTCACATAAATTTGCACCAAAACTACATGATTTGGATGTATTTCTGTGTTAAGTTCACAGTTACAGTGTAACTTACACCCACTTGGCATATTATATTGTAAGCTAATTATAAAATGTCAATTTTTGGCAATTCAATTGCAAAATTTGACCAAGCTGTATTACATTTCAATACTAGGCCTACATACAGTTAAGTTATATAATTACATGGCAAATGGCAAATGATAAGAGAGTCCGAGTCCAACATAAATAAGACCCGAGTCCATGCCCGGGGTCCATGCCAGGGAAGGGTGTTGGGGGTCAATCAAGTTTCAAATCTACAATACAAATTGGCTGAAATAAGAGAATTTTGAACCATATTTTATAAATATACATACTGCCATTTTCGTTATAGAGAATTAAGAATAATCAAGCTGCTGCACAGAATTGCTGTGGTCAGACTCTGTTCTTTTACAATGAAAAGAGACGGCTACACCACCCCACACCGCTCCCCCTATACACATCCACTATCAAACCCCACAGTAGGTGTCATTTCCATACCCTAGTTACACTACAAAGACTCGCCCAAACCACCATGACATGACAGTAACTTGAACAGGTAACTCTGAAGGTAAAAACTACATGTATCACGTGTCAGCAGTCATGTGGGGGGTATTTGTGGGTGGGGTGTGTGTGTTGTGTGACACACTACATGTAACTCAAAGTTGTGCCCAGGGCCAGGGACTAGAGAAGTGTCACTATTAACTGTTTGCATGTGCCAGCATACATGTACACGAAGAGCAATGTATTCAAATACATTATAGAAAAATAACGTCATCATCATCATCATAATCATAATCATCATAATAATAATATTAATTCTAAAACATCTTTTTAAAATTAGACAAATGTTCGGGACATTGAATGTGCAGTGACTGCCAGTGAGGATTGAACACACACAAACCGCAGACACCCTAGCCTTAGGATGGGGTGTACAGGGGTATGTGCATGTTTTCGCAACTCATTCATTATACACCAAAGGGGGCAATGTACTGCACGCAGTATCAACATGTATATGGTACATTGAGAAGTTGATGCATATGTACAATTAAAGAGACTGAAAATCAATAAATCAGCTTGATAGTTTGATAAATGAAGAAATTAAACTTAATATTTGATTTTTTTTATAAATTCTGTATGATTTGATTTAAATTACAACCTCTTTACAAAAGAAATTTTGAAGTCAGTGATTTAAATTAAAAAATAAAATTAATTCATTAAAAGTAGCATTTCATCCAACTCTAAATTGTCAATCAATTTACAGCCATTTTAGCCTAATTACATAAAACTAATGAATTATAATGATATTGACCCCAAGTTTCCACCTGCCACTTGAAAGATTGTTCTTGGTGCAAAAAATTGTAACTTTAATCACTCAGTTTAATGGAATAATATCACTGTGGTTTGTTCAGGACCTGTAGTATTGAAGTACATGTACTAGCTGGAGCACAGGGTGGCAGTTTGAACCAAAAACTGTGTACATGGGCTTTTGTCTAACACACGCGTCACGTCACGTCACGTCACGTCACGTCACGTCGCGTCACGTCGCGTCACGTTGAAATGTTATCAAAAGTTCATAATAAATTATTAACTCCACAATTACCCTTATCTCCCTACGTGATAAATAGTTCGTGAAATAGTCCATGGAACCTGAGAGGGTGAACACGTGTTCCTTGGGTGATCAGTCCGAGGAAAACATGAAGTACTCAAACATATACTGCTTAAACATGAGAGCCATGCATGGAAAAAAATTTACCAGAAGAATGCCTAAACATGCATGCGCCACCCCAAAAATGGTTTGGTTTTGAAAGGGAAACAATATTTTTGAATTTAGGTCATTAAATCTACTACACAGTCTACACTAGCAACAATGAATGAGCAAAAGGGATTCTTGTCAACCAGTGAAGGCAAGCAAGATACCCAGTTGTGAAATGGAACATTTTCTAAAGCATGTAAGGCCGTGTAAAATTAATATTTTGGTTCTCGTCCCTCCCTCCTCAATTTCTGGGATTTGTCAGATTTTTTTTTTTTATAGATTTTTCAATTTTTTAGACTTTGGAATGATTTATGAAATCTTCATACATATAAATAAGTTTATTAGAGAACAAGCATCACTTCCAAGTCTTTTGTGGTACTCTAGGGGTTTATCCTCAGAATCTCACATTTGAAAAAAAAAAGGCCTCATCGTTTCCTCGAGCACTGTTGGAGAAGACCGAAAACTACTGACAATGCTAATTTTACATTGAAAAAAAAAAAAAAAAAAAAACCTCCCTCCCTCATCAATTCATGAAAATCCTCTGGACGAGAACCAAAACATTAATTTTATACGGCCTAATGTCAACTTTGAAAATTTTTGAAATAATAAAAAAAATATTCATCACAAAAATCAACATGTACTTTGCTTTCTAAACAAACACTCGCGTGCGCCACGCTTGTATTATGCACATGTGTCGCATGGTTAAATAAATCGGCGATCATGATAAAATACACCATCTCAAAGCTAGCTTTACTGCAAATGTTCGCTATAATAAAAACAATTACTTTACCACGACAACACGAGGGATTTGTTTCGTCCAATCAGACATTTATAAACAAGCTGATGTGTACGCTGAAGTGGTGGCTGTACCATACTTGAGACGCGCTGACTGTAAACATGCATGTATCAAAAGTCTTTGTGTAACGCGACGACACGCAGGTACTGCGGAAGCGGCACAAGATAAAAGGCGTACATGTACCGAGGGTGAGCATTGAGCAAACATGTTCAAACATGTACATGCAGTCAACATGTCTGGAGCAAATGTTTTGAAAAATGCCATTTTATGGTCCATGCAAAAATACAGAGCACCCGCTATTTTTGAATGCATTTTTAAAAAGAAAACTTGTACAAAATTTATGACATGAAAACACCCGAACTTTTTGCGAGAGTAATAAGGGTAATTGTGGAGTTAATAATTTATTATGAACTTTTGATAACATTTCAACGTGACGTGACGTGACGTGACGTGACGTGACGTGACGTGACGTGACGTGACGTGACGTGACGTGACGTGACGCGTGTGTTAGACAAAAGCCTGTACATGCATGTGAAACAAATAAAATTAAAATAATAAAAGTTAAAATACCCTGTGGGGTTCTACCTGCAGTAGCGTAGCCAGCAGGGGGGGAAGGGGGGTGCAGAATGCCCCCATCATGAGATGAAAAACGTACCCCTCTAACAAAAAATGAAAGAGATAATCAGGAGGGCAAAGGAAAAGAAAAGGGGCAAGGAGCCCTTTTCTACCAAAATTCAGCCCAATCATGGGCCAAAATAGTGTAAAATACAAAATTCTTGAGTGCTATTCGCGAACATTGTAAAGATAAAGCCATTTCTATCCTGATAATGGCCAAAAATAGTGTAAAATACCAAATTTTCTGCGCGCTACACGCACACATCGTCCAAATAAAGCCTGTTTTGAAGCTCGAAGACATACAGTCTGTAAGTATTGTATGATGTATGTGCCCCCCGAAATTGTTTATTTTGCCCTCCCCTGACCAAAAAGCTGGCTACGCCCCTGTCTACCTGGTTGAAGGTACTTGGTACTTGGTTGTGCTTCCTCCCTATGCGATAAAGGCATGGTTGAACTATGGTTAACCATGGTCAACCATGGGTTTTGACCATGGTCAAACCATGGTCAACCATGCTTTTGAAAAATAGCACCACGGCCAGAGACCATGGTCAACCTTTTGACCATGGTCTATCTAAAGTGACCATGGTCAACCATGGTTAAAACTTAGCATGTTTGACCATGGTTGAACCATTGTCAACCATAGTTCAACAACCAGGGTTTTGACCATGGTCAACCATGTTTTTGACCATGGTCAACCATGTTCTTGACCATGGTCAACCATGGTCAACCATGTTTTTGAAAAATGGCACCACGGCCAGAGACCATGGTCAACCATGGTCTATCTAAAGTGACCATGGTCAACCATGGTCAAAAATTTGCATGTTTGACCATGGTTAAGAAACAATAGCAATCAAGGAAGAAAGAATAGAAAGAAACAATAGCAATCAAGCTTAAACTTTAAATTAGCACCCGATAGAGGGCAGGGCCTGAAGAATGAGGGAAATTATGGGGTAAATATTTAACGGATTAAACTGCATAATCATATTATTTAGATTTATTCCTTTAAAAATCTTATTTTAACTTATCAAATTACTAGTTTTTATATTCTATGGTGTCAAATATTTATTCACAACGTTGTAAATATGCATGAAATACGATTAATAACAACAGAGGGTGCTTTTTCTCATTCACTACCCAGAGTCAACCATGGTCAGGTGAGGTGATGACCATGGCTGACAATGCTCAGCCATGCTAAAGCATGGTCGACCATGGTATACTTAAAAGTGACCATGGTCAACCATGGTCAGGTGAGGTGATGACCATGGCTGACCATGCTCAGCCATGCTAAAGCATGGTTGACCATGGTATACTTGAAGTAACCATGGTCAACCATGGTCAGGTGAGGTGATGACCATGGCTGACCATGCTCACACATGCTAAAGCATGGTTGACCATGGTATACTTGAAGTGACCATGGTCAGGTGAGGTGATGACCATGGCTGACCATGCTCACCCATGCTAAAGCATGATTGACCATGGTATACTTGAAGTGACCATGGTCAACCATGGTCAAGTGAGGTGATGAAATTTGCATGTTTGACCATGGTTAAGAAACAATAGCAATCAAGGAAGAAACAATAGAAAGAAACAATAGCAATCAAGCTTAAACTTTAAATTAGCACCCGATAGAGGGCAGGGCCTGAAGAATGAGGGAAATTATGGGGTAAATATTTAACGGATTAAACTGCATAATCATATTATTTAGATTTATTCCTTTAAAAATCTTATTTTAACTTATCAAATTACTAGTTTTTATATTCTATGGTGTCAAATATTTATTCACAACGTTGTAAATATGCATGAAATACGATTAATAACAACAGAGGGTGCTTTTTCTCATTCACTACCCAGAGTCAACCATGGTCAGGTGAGGTGATGACCATGGCTGACAATGCTCAGCCATGCTAAAGCATGGTCGACCATGGTATACTTAAAAGTGACCATGGTCAACCATGGTCAGGTGAGGTGATGACCATGGCTGACCATGCTCAGCCATGCTAAAGCATGGTTGACCATGGTATACTTGAAGTAACCATGGTCAACCATGGTCAGGTGAGGTGATGACCATGGCTGACCATGCTCACACATGCTAAAGCATGGTTGACCATGGTATACTTGAAGTGACCATGGTCAGGTGAGGTGACGACCATGGCTGACCATGCTCACCCATGCTAAAGCATGATTGACCATGGTATACTTGAAGTGACCATGGTCAACCATGGTCAAGTGAGGTGATGAACATGGCTGACCATGCTCACCCATGATAAAGCATGGTTGACCATGGTATATTTAAAAGTGACCATGGTCAACCATGGTCAAGTGAGGTGAAGACCATGGCTGACCATGCTCGGCCATGCTAAAGCATGGTCGACCATGGTATACCATGGTGACCATGGCAACCATGGTTGACCATGGTCAAGCCACCATGGCTGATCATCGCTGACCATAGTTAACCATGGTCAACCATGTTTTGACCATGGTTGACCATGGTTGACCATGCTAGCACGGTTGACATTTCGCCTAGGTCCTGAATACTCCAAAGAAGAGTTTTAACTGAAGGTTTATGAGGATGTGCCATGATTTTGGGGTCCTTTTCAGTGATAATGGTATATTGATGGGTGGCTATTCAGTAGAGACCAATATTTGGGGAAAAGTGCCCAATTACTGCAATTAGGGTAAATTTAGGTGCTTTGTGAAAAATTGATAGCCGGGTGGCAAAAACAGCAAGAAGTAAAGGCATAATTTTTCAGCCTGGTATGTGGCAGTGACGTAATGCGTTGAGGCAGCTGATCCGACATGCGCGCATCTATTGCGCATCATTACATGACTTTGTGTGCATACGGCAGCACTTTTAAGCGTCCACTAGCTACTGTGCCTAATGAATGCACACTGACATCACTGCTACATGGTGAAAAATGGTACAGAGAAAGTCAGCATTCAAAGGTCTGCGTGGCACATCCCTGTAAACCAATATTACAAAGACCGCACTACTCCCCCTAGCAGAAATTCTATACAGCAAGAAGTGTATCAAAAGTGTATCAAAGTGTATTAAAACTGTATCAAATGGCAATTTAATACAGTTTTGATATACAAAGGGTGTATTGAAAATGTATCAACTGAAAATATAGGGTATCAAAACTGTATCAAATACCACCTAACTGTATCAAAAATGTATGAAAAGTGTATCAAATTTGAACTTAGTTAATTTTGGCCTTGCTTGTGGTGTATCAAAAGTGTATTAAATTGGACTTTGCCTGTTTTCTAGTGTATGTAAAGTGTATCAAATTGAACTTAGTTAATTTTTGGTGGCTAGAGGTATATCAAAAGTGTATCAAATTGGACTTAGTCAAATTTTGGCTGCATACAGTGTATCAAAAGTGTATTAAATTGGACTTTGCCTGTTTTTTAGTGTATGTAAAGTGTATCAAATTGAACTTGGTTAATTTTTGGTGGCTAGAGGTATATCAAAAGTGTATCAAATTGGACTTAGTCAAATTCTGGCTGCATATACAGTGTATCAAAAGCGTATTAAATTGGACTTTGCCTGTTTTTTAGTGTATGTAAAGTGTATCAAATTGAACTTGGCTAGAGGTATATCAAAAGTGTATCAAATTGGGCTTTCATAAACTGACCTTTTGTAGTGTATCAAAACTGTATCAAAACCTGATCACATGTCTAGATAATGACTCATCATTTTCAAATTTGCCCATGTGGCATGCATGCAGTTAACACCAGGATTTGCATTTGGAAATGTACTGTATTTTAGAGCAAATTATGGTGTTTTATTTCTCATGATGAAGATACAAACATGCTTGTAGACTGCACATTAGGTTACAATGTAGTTGTAATCAGGGACTGTGATTAAAGAGGATATTTTATTGACTTTGTTCTGATAAGGTAAGCTTACTATATATTATTATATATAGGGCCTCTATGTATATTATTAAGCATGAATATAGCACATGCCTGTATAGTAAAAACCCTGCTGAATCTTTTTGTTATTGGTAGCCTTTTTGTCTCTTTATTGAGGGTAACAACTTCAGTGACAAGCACTGCTTTCCAAGCAGGCCCTCTGATGTATGTATGTTCCATTTTGGTTGGGTTTTGCTTCTTTTTTGCAATACTTTCTCACACATTTGTCCTATTGCGTTGCAATTTTGAACGTTGATAGGGGAAAGTGCATTGAGCTGCTCCGTGATGGGGGAAAGTGCTAAATGTCAGCATTGGCAGTAGAGGGCAGTGTTGAATTTGAGCTTGATTAGACTAATTTCAAAATTTGACATTTGACCCCTTCACTTTAAGCTTTGGGGGTCATTAATGTTTGCAAATATGTTAAGATCATGTAAGGATAATTCTTGTTGAATTTGATCTTGATTCGACCAATTTTGAAATTTGAAAAACTATCAAAAGTGTATAAAAAACTGTATCAAAAGTGTATAAAAGTGTATCAAAACTGTATCAAAAGTGTATCAAAAACTGTATCAAAAGTGTATAAAAACTGTATCAAACGTGTATAAAAACTGTATCAAAAGTGTATCAAAAAACTGTATCAAAAGTGTATCAAAAAACAATCAAAAGTGTATCAAAAAAACTGTCTGAAAAGTGTATCAGAAAACTATATCAAAAGTATATCAAATGGCATGTATCAAAAATAGGGTGGTCCCGCTGGCCAGCATTAGAATTGGAATGCTGATTTGATACAGTGACATATTTGATACACTTTTGATATAATTATGTAAAAAATGTGTATGAAATGAAAGGATAAGAATTGCAACGCTAATTTGATACAGTTTAAATTGAAACGCTGATTTGATACAGTGGCATATTTCATACACTTTTGATATAATTATGTATCAAATATGTATGAAATGAAAGGATAAGAATTTCAACACTAATTTGATACAGTTTAAATTGGAACCCTGCTTTGATACAGTTACATATTTCATACACTTTTGATATAATTATGTATGAAATGTGTATGAAATGAAAGGATAAAAATTTCAAATCTAATTTGATACAGTTTAAATTGGAACCCTGATTTGATACAGTTACATATTTCATACATTTTTGATATAAATTATGTATGAAATGTGTATAAAATGAAATGATAAAAATTTCAACGCTAATTTGATACAGTTTAAATTGGAACCCTGATTTGATACAGTTACATATTTCATACACTTTTGATATAAATTATGTATGAAATGTGTATAAAATGAAAGGATAAAAATTTCCACGCTAATTTGATACAGTTTAAATTGGAACCCTGATTTGATACAGTTACATATTTCATACACTTTTGATATAATTATGTATGAAATGAAAGGATAAAAATTTCAAATCTAATTTGATACAGTTTAAATTGGAACCCTGATTTGATACAGTTACATATTTCATACACTTTTGATATAAATTATGTATGAAATGTGTATAAAATGAAAGGATAAACATTTCCACGCTAATTTGATACAGTTTAAATTGGAACCCTGATTTGATACAGTTACATATTTCATACACTTTTGATATAATTATGTATGAAATGTGTATGAAATGAAAGGATAAAAATTTCAAATCTAATTTGATACAGTTTAAATTGGAACCCTGATTTGATACAGTTACATATTTCATACACTTTTGATATAAATTATGTATGAAATGTGTATAAAATGAAAGGATAAAAATTTCCACGCTAATTTGATACAGTTTAAATTGGAACCCTGATTTGATACAGTTACATATTTCATACACTTTTGATATAATTATGTATGAAATGTGTATGAAATGAAAGGATAAAAATTTCAAATCTAATTTGATACAGTTTAAATTGGAACCCTGATTTGATACAGTTACATATTTCATACACTTTTGATATAAATTATGTATGAAATGTGTATAAAATGAAAGGATAAAAATTTCCACGCTAATTTGATACAGTTTAAATTGGAACCCTGATTTGATACAGTTACATATTTCATACACTTTTGATATAATTATGTATGAAATATGTAAGAAATGAAAGGATAAAAATTTCAATGCTAATTTGATACAGTTTAAATTGGAACGCTGATTTGATACAGTAACATATTCGATACACTTTTGATATAAATTATGTATGAAATGTGTATGAAATGAAAGGATAAAAATTTCAACGCTAATTTGATACAGTTTAAATTGGAACCCTGATTTCATACAGTTACATATTTGATACACTTTTGATATAATTATGTATCAAATATGTATGAAATGAAATGATACATTTCATTTGATACTTTTTTGATACATTATCTTGGCATTTGATACACTTTTGATATGTATAAAATGTGTATGCAATGTTAATTTGATACAGTTTTGATACATAAAAGTGTATGAAATGAGGGTTCCAATTCAAATACTTTTATTTCATACATTTTTCATACATATCAAAAGTGGTGTATCAAAAGTATATCAAATTTCAGCCAGGGCCACAGCAATACCCTTTCTTTTTTTGTTGGTGGGGGGGGGGGGTCATATGATTTTCATGTAGCTCGGAGGGGGGTCATATGGTTTTTATTATCGGAGAAGGGGGGGGGGGTCATATAGTTTTCGGCAGCTCCCGGCCCCCTCCGGTAGAAATAATGCACCCCTAAACATACCCAGGGACATGGGCCCAAAACACTCACCTCCCCCACTTGTCACCCCAACACCGGTCGCACCTCACCCCCCCCACACACACACACACACATACATACATCCCACCCGTCACCCCAACAGACAAGTTGACAACCCAACACCCACTCCACACACACAAACATCATTTAAAGTATCTTTTATTTCTGAAAAATGGCACACTTTTTTATCAATTATCTCTGTATGTTTATTGTGATTAAAAATTCAAGCTTACATGTCATATAGGGGTGCACGCGCACAACCCTGTACACAAAACATCCGGGCACCCAAAATGACACACCCAGCCATGCATAAAGCATTTCATGTTCTGTATTATTCCCCCAAGGAGGTTACGGTTTATACACTGAAATAATGCATTGATAGGTCTAATTCAATGGGATATCGTACCCCTACCCTGCACAACCCATCAACTTACGACACTCCATCAACAAACTCACATACCCCAACCTCACACACCACAAAATATACAAACAGTACACATGTGCGCTACACCCGCCCGCGCACCCCCACACCCAACTTTTAAAATTGTTATTTTTTTACCCCTAAGTTGAAGCAGCTCCAGTAACTGCACATTGCCATAGAAAAATTATCTTGCAACTCCAAACTTTTTCTTAGTTATGACAACAAATGTCCATTTTTGTCACGGACGGACAGAATTTTTGTCACCGGACATTTCATCACAAATTTTAGTACAATGGCCTATATTTCGACAGCTTACAAATAAAACATCAAAAGAACTCTAACTTGGTTTTACTATATTTGTGTTAACCATGTGTGTGAGCCAAATTTGAGCATCAAATGATTGTTCATCTTTAAAATAGACCCCCTAAAATTGCCCCAAAATGACTGTGTACCAATATTGAAGGTAATTCACAGTCCTCAATAGAGTAACGTATCACTTTCAGCAGTGAATCAAGCAACAATGAAAGTGAACGAAATGCATCTGTTGCTTTATATATATGTTTAACTATAGTTAGTGTTAGTAGCTTTGCAAAGATTGAGCATCAAGAGATTGTACATCTTTAAAATAGACCCCCTGAAAGTGTCTCAAAATGGCTGGGGACCAATATTCCTGACACCAAGCACCATTTTCAGTAGTGAATAAAGTATCAATGAAAGTGAACTGAATGCATCTTTTGCTTTATATATGTTCAACCACTTAATGTTTGTTTCTTTGCAAAGATTGAGCATCAAGAGATTAGTCATCTTTAAAATAGACCCCCTGAAATTAAAATGTCCGTCTGTGACACTTATTTTGTCCGTCCGTGACCAATTTTAAATTGAAGATTTATCTTAATTAATGGTGCCTTTGTTAAATATCATTCCTGCATGGGAAAGGGCATGAATGAGATTGATACTTCAGCATGTTTTTATTTTTCTACCCTGTGTTAGCAAATAGTTAGACATGCAGTCTTAGACAGGGTGAACTGAAGCTGTAAGCCATTGTCTGACATTCTGAATTGGATTGGAGTTGGCCATGTTTGACTGAAGTGGCTGAATATCTTAAATAACCTTACAATACATGGGACAAGTGGCAGAGGAGTTTCAAACCCAAGTAGATGGGAGAGGAGTGTGTCAAGGGTGTCTACTATAACCCAGGACTGTACCTGATCTCTTCTGCATTATATTATTAATTGATGATAGATGATAATGTAGAGTAAATAGGATGGGGAGAACACAAGAGTGTGTAGTTTTGGAGGAGAGTTATTGGATGATGAGCGATTTGTAGATGGCCAAGCAAGTATGGTACAGGTCTACAAAGATTGATGGAAGGCTTGAATGGAAGATTGAAAGAATATGACATGAAAATTCATGTAAAGAAGTTCAAAGTAGTGGAGACATGATGTGGGCCAAATTTTAAGCATCACCATAAATGGACAGCAGAAAAGCAATTAACTCAGCATGGGAAGAGTCGTACTAGAGCTCGAAGACTAGAGCAAAGACTGGCATGACAAACAAAAAGAAAACTCTGCTTTCCAAAGCTTACAAGAAGGACATAAACAGATACGAGTTGTAGTAAGTCAGTAGTTTGGAGTGTGGCCTGACATGGAGCTGAGACATGGACACTGCAGAAAGAGGATACATGTGATGAAACTGGAAGCTTGCGAAATATGGGTGTGGAGAAAACAGTACTTTGGAAAGACAGAAGACATATAAGATTTATATACAATCAGAAAGAAGAATTGGACTGGAATAGATGGAATAGCGGAAGGAGGGAAGGAATTAAGAAACAAAGAACACACAAAAATGGAAATGCCTGATGAAGGACAGACAGTCGCTTGTGGAGTTAAAGCAGGGTCTATGGTTAAAGTGAACAGCTGAAGACAGAGGAGAATGGATTACATTGTTGATGGGAACAGCGAATTAACCTGCCAAATAAGGCATAACATTACGCAAGCAAGCTGGGCTACATGTGGGCATGGTCATGATTCTATATATTCGCAATGTGCACTGCTTTGCCCGTTTCACAAACATTTCAATGGGAATTTTACTTGATCAATTTAGGAGGAATGATGAATAATCTCTTCAGTTTCAATATCATAGAGTACAAACAAGAAGTGATGAAAACATGATTGTGTTGTTGAGAAAGGAATGAGGAAACATATAAACTCGTTTTGTTTCAACATCAGATTTTCTTTACAAAGATTAAATTGCAGCATTATAATAGACATGCATACTTCAAGTGGATAGTGTTTAAACTAGAAAAAAAAAAAAAAAAAAAGGCCAATATCATAAAACTAAAAAAAACAGTTTTTGGAATACTGTGCCCCAAGATTAAGAAAAAACAAAACAAAAATGTTTGGGAAGAGTGTTTTTTTTGTTATGATGTACCTTTTTTTCTTACACCAAATCTGTATTTATTTTGCGATTCATTGATGTCCTGCCTTTATAAAAAAAAAAAATGTATACTTTTATATGTCTTGCGTGAATAATTACAAAGTTATAGCACTTTTACTCCATGCATGTCTGAGAGTACACAGCCACCTTAATACAGAAGCTCAATGCTTTAAGGGGGTACTACACCCCTGCCCAATTTTGTGCCTATTTTTGCATTTTTCTCAAAAATTATAGCGCATTGGGGACAAGTAAGATATGTATATTATTGGGGCAAGGACTACAACTACTGCACTGGAAATTTTATTTCAGCACAGACAACAGTTGTGGAGTTACAGTCAAAAATGAGGGAAAACCAATATTTGATCAATAAATCAATAACTACTTGCTTTGAGTAGCTGAATTTTCAGTATAGTAGTTGTAGTCCTTGCCCCTATAATATACATATCTTACTTGTCATCAATGCGCTATAATTTTTGAGAAAAATGCAAAAATAGGCACAAAATTGGCCAGGGGTGTAGTACCCCCTTAAATAAATTTTCAGAAGCTATCCACATGCCCCAATATCTGAGTGCTCTTATTAGTTATTTTCAGTTTTTTTAGATCCACTGCAATGCATGAAGGGATAGCACTTATTACTTAGAGGATCCTTGTGCCCATCTGATCACATTATATCCTACCTATCTCAATATGCAAGAGGTGTCAGGCTAATATAAAATTACTATAGCAAATAGATCTTTTCTGCCCCATAAAACTTCTTATCTATAGGCCTATAGGTTGTGCACGCACAAACAGAACAGTGGAATCCATGGGGCCAGCAGACACATTATTTGACATAATCTGACACGAGCAAGGGGAATGATTCACTTGTATATGTATTGAATATAGAATTAATTTGTCCTGATTGAGCACCATTGTCTCATGTTAAGTTATGGTTATTGAATATAAAACTCAGTTAATTTGTCCTCATTGAGCATCATCATTGTCTCAAATTGGTTGTTGTCTTGCATTTTTATTTAGGTTTCAAATTTCATTGTTTGGTAAAAATATCAACGGAAGAGCTGCCATACACCTTCCAGCATTTTCCTCCATAATGTGTCTGTTTATTGAATTGTGTTCAATATTGTTTTTAATGTATTGTAATGTGAAATTTTAGTATATTGCTACACAGCTACATCTCTATTACCACTAGGCCTACATACACAAGGTCAAGTGGTTGTAATGATTTTAAAGGAAGGTCTAGTGAACTGCAAGTTTTGGTAGCGAATCCATTAATTTGTTTATGCCCTCACAATTCTTAGGGTTGGGTAGCATACTGCAAGTTATTTTCTTTTCTGTAAATCTAGCTTACTTAAATGTTATATCACCATTTAGCTATTGAAAAATATACTGAGCAAAATGACACTTAAAACATCCCTATATAGCTCATACCATTGTGGAGATATGGCCTTTTCAAATAGAAAATGAGGCGAATATCATACTTTTTTCCAAATCAATTGTCACCCGAACCTTTGAGTTTCTACTCCTGCTACGAAAATATAGAAATATATGGATCCCATTCAATGCTTTTAAAATTGTACCGTTGTTACCCAATTAGCATAAAAAAATTAGGCACTATTTGATAGTGTTCATGTTCATACACTCACAGGAAATTAGCAAGTCAAAATATTTGTCAACCCAAAACGGCAATTTTCGGCCAAAATCGGAAAAAAATTATTTTTTTTTTCCTCAAAAATATTTACAAAAATAGGGAGGTTTAAGTGCCAAAATCTGAAACTAGATGCTATTTTATCTTTGGAAACATACAAACAATCAAGAATTATTGTTTTCACCCCATTTTTTTCACACATTTGTCCGCCAAATGTAAGTCAAAGTTTGAACGCTGTCTTATTGGTATTTCCTTGGTGTCAAATATAGCTGTAGTGAATCCAAAATTGCATCAATTTTAATTGAAATGTCCTTTTTAAATTTCAGCTCGGTTTTTAGTATTTTTGTAATATAGCTTTTGTAAATATCATATTTATCAATTTGAAAAGTAGGAGCATGTTGTATATACATGTATAGTCAATGTTTACAGTGATTTACATTTCTTAACTTCATAGCTATTTTCAAATCTACAATTACTTTCCAGTCAATGAGTCAGTCAATGAGTTCAGTTTAGTAGTCAGTTGTGGAATATAAAAATCAAGCCAGTGTCTTGACCTAGAGTAAATGTCCCATTGGGAAATATTGATAGTATTTATATAGCCCAGTCGTGTGCTGGTCGTGTGTCACATTCACTGCCCTCAAAATACCATACAGGTTTTATGCACTCATCAAATGTTCACAGATGAATTGGCGAGGAAAATGGGGGGGTATTCAAACGCGTCATTTTGATGGAAATATTTAGGTCTTCCACAATAAAGTTTAGGGCTATTTTTGTCATGTTTGCTATGATGTGTTTACATCAAAGTATTGATTTGACCAATATCTCCAGATTGACCTGACAATTAAAGGAAGGTGACCTGATATAATTAAATATATAAAAAAATTCTAATCAAAAACTTATGTATAACATAAAATGTCATCCCTTCCAAGCACTCATGCAAAAGGAACATGTAAATGTTTTTTGTAAATGTGACTAATTCCTAATGGAATTACTGACATTTATACAGCGTGATATTGGTAGTCTACAGTGTTTTTATTTTAAATGATAATCATCATGATCATGTAATATATTGATTTCAAGTGAAAGGCCCTATTTTCCACATTAACATATAAGTTAGAAGTTCCAACTCAGTGTATTTCCGAAGATATCATCAAAAAACTGCCTAATTAGTCTCAAATGTGGTATACCATATTTGAGACTAATTCTGCAGTTTTTGACGATTTCTTCGAAATATACCAATTTGGAACGCCAAATTCCAATAAGTTTATGAGAAAATATGAGCTTTCATCTAGATCTGATACCAAAATCAGCATTTTGATAAGGTAAAGTGGGGGATGAGATTGTCAATCAGGTTACCCACCTTTAATTTACAGGATGGTACGATTTCTTCATAGACGTGCGGTTTTCACCTTTTATGCCCAAAATAATGTGCACAGTGCACTTGCATTTAGGGGTGGTTCAATAATTATGTATACCCATAGAATGGTGAAAAGTGGCAGGCTAAAAGGGGAGGCGAGCGATTTTTGGCACAGATATTTGGCACCATTTCGATATTAAACCCTAAAAAGCCGTGTAAAACATATCATGAAATGCTCAAATATGCAAAATGTTCTTTTTGATGCACTCACATCACATGATAATTTCAGGTTTTAAATTGGGGTTCCCCAAAATCTAACATGTGTAAACAAAGGGCAACGATTTTTTGGCAGGGCGTGGCAAAGATTTTTCAGCATGTTAAAAAGGCCAGTAAGGATTTTTTGGCATAATGAAAGGGAGGAGCAAGCAATTTTAACAGAACATTAAGAATCACTCATCATGCACAGTCCCTAAAATAATTTGCAGAGGATTGGCTTGAAAATTCAAACAACACATCTTTAATTCATGTCTACACTTGAAGACCTGAGTGTCCATATTGGCATCTTGAGATATTGGGGCTGAAGACGTCCAAGAGAATACTGGAAGAAAGCTTCCTCTCGGTAAGCAATTTCAAGTTTGTTAGAAATAAGAAAAGTTAAACTTGAGATATGATCGTTTAAACTTTTTAAATAAGCTAATTTGGAAACCGCAAAAAAAGCCATAACATTGATACTTCTCAGGTACATGGGTATAGGTAAGAAGAATCATTTTGTATATCAACCAAGTAAATGTCTATAATATTGATCGATATATCATTTTTGTACTTACAGTCTACTTGCGCTCAGGTCTTCACTTTCACATAGCATTCAATGATAATAATTTTTCTACTGAAGCAAACAAAAATCTACATTTTGATGTGGGGAATAGGCCTTGGATTTGATCATCCTCACCATATGAACAGGCACTTGCACAGACATACAAACATAAATCACCCCAGTACCCCACTACAGTAAAAATGATAATGTGCCCATGCTGTGGAAGATGACTCCGCCCAAGAATACTTTGGGGATAAGCCCATACATATGCATTGACATGGGTGCATAGGGTGGTGGTTGGATGGCTGTATGAGGGATAGGAGGAGAAGTTTAACAATAATGTAATCATAGAGCTAGAAATAAGCCTTTTAAAATAACACATTAGGATACATGGTGAACAAATGGAAGGATTTGACAGGTTTAGGAGGGGGTGTGAGAGTCACGGGAAACATTTTATCAAAATGAGCTAGGTCTTTCCGTCGGAGTGGGGACAATGAGGTCAAAATATAAAAGTTGACGAAATTTGGATTTTTTTTTCAAAAAGCCATGGAAAGTTTTAGGAGGAAATATTTGAAGAAAAATACTTTTTTGGATTATCAGAAATTGGGGGCGGGGGGGGGGGGGGGCTGTGTTTGGTGAGGCCACATAATTTGAAAATTTGTTTCATGTCCCAACATTTATTTATTTTTTTGCTAAATGAAAAAAAATACTGCAGTTTCCATGTGATATTGACAGTGCTAGCAGTTTTCAGTATCTAACAGGAAAATGATGAGGCCCTATATTTAAGATTATGAAGGCCAAGGGTTAGACTCTTTTAAAGTTCTACAAAAATACTTGCAAGTGATTCATGGTGAAAATTTAACTTGTTTATCAACATTAGGCCTAACCTTAAAATTAAATATGATAATAGAGGGAAAAAATATGGACTGATCCCAGAAATTGAGGAGTGGACGCAAAATTAATTGATTGAAGGGATCAATTCCCGGCGATCATTTGATGAGAGGCAGTTGAAAAATGGCCCAGAAGAGCAACAACATATATTATTTACTCTTGACCTACACATAACTAAGTAAGACCTATATGAAATTCATGAATACAAAACAGTACTAATTCAAGTCTAGTCTAATATTATTTTCTTCAGATTGTCTGTGCCATTTGATTTATCATCAATAGTAAAACTCCCAATATTAGAAAAACACAGTGCAATATACTTACAGATGTTCTTCTGCCCAATATTTTTTGTAGGGATTATAGGCATACATGTTATATTTTCAAACGTTATTTCTTTCATCACATGAAAAGGGAAATTTACATTTCATTTATAATATACCCCAGTATTTACACATACCATGGTTATGGTTACACTAGCTCTGAAAATGCTATTAGCCTTTGACCCCTAGCCAGGTTCACCACAGGGCCGCGTAATTCAAACGCTATTTATATCTACTACATGTAGTATGTAGATCAAGATGCATGAAGTTATGACATTCCATATTGTATACAGTGCGTATTGGGCAATAATATTTCTTGTCTCACACTGTTGTCTGCTGACCGACATATTCAATTGAATAAGTATTTTAAAAAAGCCTTTCATCCTCAATACCGGTAGCTTCATATTTTTTTAATGTTTTAATTACAGTATTTATAAGAATGCAGGAAGGGTCACTTAATTATAACTACTTATATTGAGCAGTTTTTGAATTAGTATTACCACCGGCACCATCTCGTCAAAAGTAACAAAAGAGCTTTTAGGAAATGTATACATGGTATATGGAAAACAAAGATTCAACATAACAAAAAATTATTTACACACACTCTCAGAAAAAAAAAGGTGCTACTTAGAACCTTTTTTGTCCTGTATGTAGAACCCTAAGCAGTAATAAGGTTCTAAAAAGAACCTTAAAAGGTTCTATAAAGAACCTTAAAGATTTAAATATAAAGAACCTTAAAGATTTAAATAGGCCTGGGGATATTCTAAATAATTCGGTTCTTACATTATGCAGACTGGGGCAGACTGGCAGACTGGGGCAGACTGGCAGACTGGGTTAGAATATGAGACTAGTATCAAAATGTACCATTTGGTATTACTAGGTTAGAACTACCCCTAATGGTGGACACAAATTATCAAAGTCATGTCAGGGTCATACAGGCTCAAATTGCCACAGATTGTTGCAGGTTCATAAAAATTGGTGTGAAGGAAAGCGAGACAACAAGCTACAACAATTCGTTTAGAACTTAAGGGGCTGTGCAATAATTATGAGCCCTGGGTGAGAGTAAAATTCAGGGGGGAAATTTTTGGCGAGCCAAACGGGGGGGGAAGCAATTTTTGGCAAGCCGAGAGGGGGGCAAGCCATTTTTGGCACACATTCATGGGGCGCCTTTTGAATAAAACGTGCTAAAAAGGCTTAGGAAAACGGTACGGTACTGAAACGCTTTAATATGCAAATTTTCCTGCTCGCTGCGCTCGCAACATTTATCAAGACCATTTAAGGTTTGTAAATTGGGATGTGCAAGGGGGGAGGCAAAAAAATGTTGGTGGGCCGAGTGGGGGGGGAAGCATTTTGTTGGCGAGCCGTTTCGAAATTTACCCCCCCCCCCAACACACACACACACTGGGGGGGCTCATAATTATTGTACAGCCCCTAAACATTTAAATACTGAAAATAGAATGGGAATAGATTTAAAAATATTGGGTAGATATGTTACATCAAATATTTTACATGAATAAAAAGTCTGTAGGGTGATAGGGTCACTAACACTATTAAGATTTGACAACCACTTTCCATCCTATTTATCATAAATCTAGGCCACCACACACTATGGACCACAATGACCCCATCCCAATAGCCCAATAACCTGAATTAAACAATCATAGTGCAAAATTTGACCTGAAGTTGCAGAGTATGAGTTTTTATCCCCATATTTAGAAAGGTCATTCAATGAATGTACAAAAGTATTGGGGTTAAAGAACTGTGCCCCTGATAGATGAGCATGTTGTGGATCCTAGCGACACTATTATCCATTATAATACTAAGAACACAAGAGGATGAATTCCTAGCATGAGGGTCAACCCAAATATATTGCTCAATACAATAGGGGTATTTTGTTAAATAATTGAATTGAATTGAATACATACAATTATTAAGTATGACATTGTACCTGTTTGACATAGTACCTGTTTACACAGCAACTGTTGTAAAAAATTACAGTTTTATAATGATGGAAAGTATTTCATGAACATGCAACAATCCAGTCTGCCAGTCTGCCACAGTCTGCCAGTTTGCCAGTCTGCATAATGTAAGAACCGTAAATAATTCATTCATTCAGGGACTCATCACAAGGTTAAGAAAAGTAAAACGTAGTGTTAACCCTTTTGGTACTAAAAAATAATTTTCTTGGATAAAAAAAACTTTTTTTCTGTTCTACTAAGAACCCTTTGAGGGTTCTTTCTTTAAGATTCCTTAAGGGTTCTTCAAGCTTAAGGTTCTACAAAGAACCATTTTCTTGGCTACATAACCTTTGTTGGTTCTACAAAGAAGTTGAAAGAACCCAATTGACACCCAATGGATTTTAGAACCTTTTAAGGTTCTTTTTAGAACCTTATTACTGCTTAGGGTTCTACATACAGGACAAAAAAGGTTCTAAGTAGCACCTTTTTCTGAGAGTGCATGCTATAGGAATAGCTTGTAACAATGTGTAAATTTGGATAAAAAGTCTCAAAAATGGGCTAAAGATAATTAAAAGTACGGACATTTTGACTTAATAAAAGAAGGAATTCAGACATGAGAAGGAAAGGCAGCATCTCTGATACTGGGAAATACTTGTAAACATTGAAATTAGTAGTAAATACCTGGACAAATACTTGGTTTTGCAATAATTTATGTATACATTTTAGAAATAGTTTTTTTTATATTAACACATTTTCATATTCTTATCAAATAATTTCAATACATTTTAGAAAATGCCATTCATCCAAAACAGGCAAAATTATATTTCTCATGTGAGTGATATTTGTCTGTGACAAAGAAGTTACAGAGTAAAAGGCAAAACATTATTTCACTGTAAAATACCGGATAAAAACATTACCGTTCCCATCTATATAACTTTTCTCTATAGGAGTAATGGTGAGTGATAATTAGTGTAAGATTTTTAAATGTCCAAAGTGAATACGATACGATATATAATTTTTGTAACATGAATATGTTAAATATCTATATATATATAGGCCTATAAGATGGATAGGGTGGGGGTGGGGGGGGGGGGGGGGGAAAGTCCACTTTTTAAATAAAAGCCAACTTTCACACAAAACCAGGTCTACATTTCCAAAAATCCAAACACCTGGATGCCATTAATTATTGCTGCCCACCCAGTAAATTATTTTCCCTAATTTGAGGGCAAAAATAGATTAAATTGCCAACCCAGTAAATTATCCTTATACCTCCCTGCAATCCCCATGCATATAAAAGGCCTACAATTTCAATTTTCGCTTTTTAACCAAAAAAATAAAAGAGATCAAGACAACAATGTTATATACAGTGGAATCAGTAACATCTTGGATAACAGAAAAATTTTCCTTGATTTCTTTACTAGTTCAGACTCAAACACTATTCTCAATTAACTTTAAATCCAGAAAACAAGTTAATTGGGCCACTTTTGGCAGTTTCTTTTTTTTAATGTCTTTGGGTGTCTTTCTTCCATGGTACAATCCATCTGCGAACAAATTAACTTCTATATATGCGTAAATGTCACCATTGTCATAGCTGTATATACTATATATAGCATGTCCAAAAACAATGACAGGAAAATCAGGAACAACAACAACACTTAGGAATTTCATCACTATACTACTTTTGCGTGTCAACAGTATAAACTTAATTTTTGGGCTCTAAACATATATTTTTAAGCAAAGCCAGAAGCAGGGTATTTCAAAATCAAATAATTATAACCACCATACCATGTTCTTTATATAGATTTTGTACCAGGATTTTGTATTTACTTCATCAGATAATTTATTATAAATGTTAGTATGCACTGTAAAATAATTTTACAGTGCATGTGTAAATAATGTTTATACTGTGTAGTATGGCTAACATGTAAATACTAGCAAGTACACAGCCAGTTCAAATTTCCCACTTTTAACTACAAAAGATCAAATAGGGCGAGCTAGGGGCCAGAGGTTAACATGGTAACATGATAATGGAATGTGTGTGTACACTGCCATTAAAGGTGCACTAGTTATTATATTAACAGTCTTTAATAGTGTTTTTAAAAGTCCATAAGCTATCTAATCATTGAATATTGTGTAAACAATGAGTTATAAAGGGGAAAGAAGAATAATTTTATTTAAAATGGAGAAGCAATAAGCATGGAGCTGCATGGTAAGAAGCTGTTACACTGCAGCGTTTGTGATACAGTGGGGCCTAGTCAGTTGCAAACCTGAGTATGAGACCACATGAACCCTATGCTTTTATTATTTGAGGCCTATCTACACTGAAGTCTGAAGTGAAGATCCTGTTATGCCAAAGCTTAGCATCAACCAGCACAAACTAAACCCCAAAGCTCAAAAAAGGGTCGGTGCTCTGTGTGGTTTAAAATGTAGATCATGAAGCTGAAGTCTCTACTACTGTTCTGAGGCACACGTCTACCCCCATTGGGAGTTTCATCATTAGGTCAGCCATATATGCCACAGCACAGACCCTGGAATCCTGGTCACTACTTATAGCAACTAGCTTGTAATAGGCCTATAGATAACATAATAATGAGATCGAATTGCCTTTTTAAGGAAAGATTTTATGTTGGAAATTTTCATGCCATATAAAAAATGGGATAGAGAAAGGTTTCCTTCTAATTTTTATTGTTCTGAATCCAAAAATCTGGATTTGTTTTGGCTAATTCCTAGGCCTACATATTGGTTTGGCTAATTTCTACAATTCAATCCAAATTGTTCCAAACTATTCCGATAACTCTATCTTGTTCCGACTAATTCTGATAACTCCGGATTGTTCCAACTAATTCCTCTAACTCCGCATTGTTCCGACTAACTCCATTAAGTCCGGATTGTTCCGATAACTCCAAATTAATCCGACTAATTCCGGATTATTCCGACTAATTCCGATAACTACGGATTGTTCCGACATATTCTGATAACTCCGGATTGTTCCAACTAATTCTGGTAACTCCGGATTGTTCCGACTAATTCCGGTAACTCCGGATTGTTCCGACTAATTCCGGTAACTCCGGATTGTTCCGACTAATTCCGGTAACTCCGGATTGTTCCGACTAATTCCGGTAACTCCAGATTGTTCCGACTAATTTCGATAACTCCGGATTGTTCCGACTAATTTCAACTAACTGCGGATTGTTCCAAATAATATCGATAACTCGGAATAAGTACAAATAAATATTGCAATTCCGATAACTCCAATATCGGACTCCGAAATGGGAATTAATACCCTGTCGTGGGGCCTAATATAGGCACAAAGTTTAAGAACAATCTATTCAATACAAACATTTTACCTTTGGCTGATCTCCGATGACCTTGAAATGACCTTCTTAGTAAGTAAGTAAGTGGATATTTTATTGGACTAGTCGTAAGAAATCACAACTAACAATTCAGACCTTCTTTATGTTTTGCATCATATCTGAATGATTCATACATGTAGTAATAAAAGAACTTTAGTTTTGAAATAACCAGATAGTTTGTATGGTGTTATTCCTCATGTTCATTTGTTTTTAACATTTTTCAGGAACGGCGATTACTCAGATTGGGTTATTGTTTTTGGAGACAGAATAATTGATCAAACATCAAATGATGAGCAATTAAGATCTTTTGACGCTGTCATCATACATCGAGATTATACAGGTTATAGACTTCATCATCATGACATTGCATTGTTACATCTACGTGAGCCAGTTACATTTACTGATTTTGTTCGACCAATTTGCCTAACAAAAACTTGGAAAGAGATAGATTCGTTCGAAGAATGTTGGATTGCAGGATGGGGCAGTGTCTATGATCATGGTAAGTATACTTGAGTGTGATGCCGTCATTGTCTCATATCCATTTATTAATGAAAATATAAATAAAATGCCATATGAAATAATGTTTCTTCTAGTCATTTTAGATCTACATTCAAGAGCTAGCCATATGTGATATCAGCACCATTTTGTCATATCTAGTGAGGCGACTCATATAATTTACACACTTTTTTACAGGTTTGAGTTCAAATATCTTGCAACAAGTTGAAGCACCATTGCTGTCCCAGGAAGATTGTCGTGATTATCACATAGATAATTATAGGCCAGATTTAGCACCACCTGATACAGAGATATGTGCTGGTCATCTTGGTAGTGGGCCAGGTGTTTGCAGGGTAAGTCAAGCCCCAGAAAACTCCTATTTCCTGTTCAGTACAAAATGGAGCAGACAGCGTAATGACTACGCGGCGTTTGACTTTAACTTGGCCGTTGACATATTGGATTGTTTTGCTACGTTGGGGGAGCATCTGTAAAATTTCCGTAATGTTGAAGATATTTACTCTATTGGACTTATGTCTCCTGTTTACAATTTGAAATAGTGTTTTGTTAAATTCCACTATCTCTGGACTCCTGTGGTCCCAAATAAAACCACACATTTGATCAGCATTGCAATCATAAACAAATCATCATGGTTATAAATTAAAATGTAAACAAGTCGACTGGAGCAGATGACAAGCTGTGCATTGCAAGCCAGAAAAAATGGCGGACATCGTGAATTATATATTGTATAAATCCTATGCTGTCATCTATTATGATCTAACATGGATTCATGGTTACCTGACGAGTCTCAGATCGAGTTGATCTTTTTTCCAATGGGAAATTCCGTTCAACTTAACAGGTCTGCTTTTATACCCTGGTGTCCTGTGGCATTTGAAGAGTATAGTATTTTCCCCAGGAAGAGAAATAGGTCTTAGTGTGGAAACAGCTGCCTCAACGCGTTAACATCGCCAGCTCGCCGAAAGTAAAAAATTCTAGAAAACCTTTTCGATATTGAGCTAACTTGACACCATGATAATAGCTCTATCAAGATCGAGGACATATCGCAGCTAAATGAAGCCAAATATAACTTGGATATCACAAGATATAGGTCTTTTAGGGTCGTTATTTGTTCGATATATTAAAATGAACTTAGGATATCATTTTTAACTTCCCACCCTAGCAGTTCAAGTCTTGAATCTGTTGAATCTATGAATAAAAGTTGACTATTTTTTTCAAACTAACATCCACTTAAAGCCGACGTTTCGAATTATCTTAAATGATGCACACAATATATGTTTGTTCATTTTAATAGGGTGACAGCGGTGGTCCTTTGGCTTGCCGTGACAGTGAAGATAATCGATGGCATCTTGTTGGAATCACCAGTAAGGTTGTGGATTGTGGTGAATGGCCTGCTTTGTATACCAGAGTTTCCCGATTCCATTCCTTTATTGAATCCACCATCAGACAATATGAAGGTAACAACTATGGTTGATATATTAACATTATACACCGACATCGCCCGGTTAATAATTATATTATACAGCCAGAGACACTGAAACGAATACCCGTGATTGATACACGTGAATGTGCTATGCACGATTGATATTCAGACGATAAATCTTTGGATACCGGGATAGAAAATGATGAATATCTCCCGTAAATGATTTCGTATAAAGAAACCAGATTTGGTTCCTTGCACTTGAACATATATGTTCAACGAATATTATCGTCGTTAGCTAGCGTCTTGAGAAAGAAGCTGGCGTCTTCTTGACTCAAAAACTGACAGAAATATTCTGATTTTCTGATGTGAGCGCTCACTCACATGGCGTTATCACACAGAGGTCACACACAGCGTAGTGTGAGCACCCCCTCACATGGCGTATACAAGCTCACTTTACACACAGAGAAGTCAATTACCGAGCTATTGTCAGTAGCCTTAGTCGGGATGTCCCTAGGCTCATTATGCGTCTCAAAGGTCGGAACAAAATGGCCATGCGTGGCTGTGGATTCAACCTACCATGGCGATTTCTGCCATGAAGATATCGGGCGATGACACTGTGCATTAGGTTGTGCATCCATGTACATGTGATTCAAACTCAAACCAGTAATAATTGTTGTATCGCGTAAAGCGCAAACAGGTCTCAAGGAGCAGGACATCATTTATCATTTAGTAGACATGAGTTTAATATGAAAGTGAAATCAGTTATCCCAAACAGGCCCAGATTCACACGATACAAAGCCTTTTGTGCGCGACACACTGTAACACATATATCTGGAATCGGGGGAACACTTTCAGAAATCTGTTCCGAAATAATTTTACCTTTCAGTTATATAGTAACAACAAATCAGGCATTATTTCACATTGCAGCACTGTCTGTCATCTCCATTTACATTATCCTTTAGCCACGGGGTTTTTCCCATCATGTATTCAATGGTCACATTCTTTTAAACGGTTCCAAAAAAGTAAGTCCAATTAAGTATATCCAATTGATTTAATATATCCAATTAAACGATTCCCCTTTTTAATGGTTTCGGATAAATGAAAGTGATCAGACAGATTTCTAGTAATATGAACCCTTAAGTAATTTTTGCCAGGGGCCAATTGCCCCCCTGCCCCCGGCAGCTACGCCACTGCCACCAATACTTTTAAATATTATATATATCTTGGTGAGTCATGGCACACTGACATCTCTGACGATCCAAGCCTAAATAGTTAGCTTTGATGATGTATATATACCGGATGATGTAAAAATAAAGGCACCTGATATTATATAGGCCTACATATTAGTACTGATATACGGTATACGCTGGCGAAATTACGTAATTAATCAGATTAATTAACAAAGCAATAGGTGAAAACAATTTTGAACATATCGCGCTGCACTACAAGCAGGTTACACTCATCACCTGTGTATGTCTGCAATCATAGATTGAATACAATTCTAATCTTACAGGTGCAATTGAATGAGTGGTCTTTTCAAAGATACTAATCTTACAGGTGCAAGTGATCAACATGATATGGTTCAAATCTTCTGGAGCATGTCTGGATAATGATTTGAAATAATGACCTTTCGTGCCTTTCGACCTTTTTCTAATGTTATAATGTCACCATGGATACGAACTTTAAGCTATCCAAACAAATGAGATATGAACATTTGCAGAATTAACCTGGGTTTGTTTTTGCTATTTCAGTTTTTAAATTTGATGCATATAGAGTTTGAGTTTTATCTCGTAAGAAAGGGGGATAATTACTTTTTGGCACGGGTTTATTACATAGAGCTACATGGATTGTACAACACTACCTCGGCTAGGGTGTAGGAAATCTTGGTTGCAGTCGTGGCCCCGTGGTTTTATAATAATAATAATAATAATAATAATAATAAAAATAATAATAATAATAATAATAATAATAATTAATAATAATAATAATAATAATAATAATATAATAATAATAATAATAATAATAATAATAATAATAATAATAATAATAATAATAATAATAATAATATAATAATAAAAGAGATTTATATAGCGCATCATACAGAAGTCTCGATGCGCTTTACAGAGCACTCCATACATATAAAACTAAATAAGTGAACAAATAACCTGACAGAATACACCTTAATTTACAAACTACATCACTTAGGCTACACCATGCATCCCTCACAAGGAATAGAGAACACAGCAGAACGAGAAAGAAAAAAGTACGTTGCTGGAAATAAATATCGAGTATATTTTTACATTGCAGGTTATGATGCCAATGAATGCTTATCCAGCCCTTGCCTTAACGGAGCAACCTGTAATGATAGAGTAGGATCGTATGCATGTACCTGTGCGCCAGGATGGACTGGAGTTGATTGCGAACTGGGTAATTGTGATAGAAATTTCAGAATTTATGCACACTGTTTCATTAATAACATGAATAATTGTTTCATTAATAACATGAATAATTAAACCAGATATGTGTTCGTTTGAAACAACAACTATACTTTATTCCATCTATTTAAGAGTTTTGAAAATATGATCAAAAAAACCTGTAAAAAATCTGCGAATGTCGAAAAGTCATTGATAATATGATATTTGAAATTTTTATTCTGCTGGTCAGACGTTGATTACTGCGCAAGTGTACCATGTGTGAATGGTCTATGTGTGGATGGAGTCAATCAATACATATGTAGATGTAACTCAGGATGGACAGGCACTAACTGTGATATTAGTAAGTACCCGATGAAGCTTATATGCTATTACGACAGTTTACATGCGTCGAACATGAAGTTATTTTCATTCATTATTTCATTAAAGAAATAATACGATCGCGTAGTGCCCATTTATTATAGTTGCCATGCTGTAGCTCTATTGTGCTATTTCAGTTGAAATCCATACACCCGTTATGGATTACATGACCTTAAAGCCTTGTTCACACAGTCGGACTTAAACCACTTAATACCGGACTTAAATTACGTCGGTAATAGTATCGGGTATAAGTGGCAGTGTGAATGAGCGTCGGATATAACTATATCCGACGTAATGTGGTTTAAATCCGACAATTTAAATCCGAAGATGACCAGGGTTAAGAGCTGTTAAGACCGATCGAAACGTTACGATCGGTAATAGTAATTACGTGTGAGCACTGAACAGCGCTTTTGGGCTGTCGGATATAACTGTGACCTTTCACCTTTCTGCGTGATTCAGCGTGAAGAACACTTCCGGGTTACATTAAATCACTCGCGCAACTGATTTGAAGCAGAGTATAAATAGTGTGACCAGTGAGAGATAAAACAAAATCATCATGGATGCAGGTGCGAATATCAAACGCAATAGAGGAATGAACTGGCAAGAGAAGGAGACATTAGCTCTGCTGACCATTTCCGGTTAGTTATGACCGGTAATAGCTCGGATATAAACACGTCGGACATAGAGCTATTGCCGACTCGTCGTGTTCACACAGTCGGACTATTACCGGACTTAAATTACGTCGGTAATAGTATCGGATATAAGTGGCAGTGCGAATGAGCGTCGGATATTTAAAAAAATTACTATATCCGACGTAATGTGCTTTAAATCCGACAATTTAAGGCTGAAGATGACCAGAGTTAAGAGCTTTTAAGACCGATCGAAACGTTACGTCCGGTAATAGTAATTACGTGTGGACACGCAGCACTATTGGCTGTCGGATATAATTGTGAGTAGGCCTATATCACTCGCGGAAACTTTTAAGCAGAGTAATTTATGGCTGCAGCTGCAAATATTAATATAAACTAGCGGGATGCTGGCCTTGCCGTTTAGATTTTAAAGGCGAGTGGTTAATCACTCGCTAGCATGATTGTAGGCGAGTGGTCGAATTTTCACAAATATCACTTATTTAGGAAATAATCAAGTAGAGTTTCTGTCTTGACACGGTATTTATGTACATTTATGTTGAAATGCGCGCGAAGCGCGCTAACATTTTTCACTTCCTGCGCCTGCAGGGAGTACAGCATCGATTAAATACTGAAATGGCTGATTCAGTGGCTGATTTTGGGTGATTCGCAGCGAGTGATATTTAGTGTCTATGGCGAGTGGAAAATCGCTCACTAAAAATCGAGTTTGGGCGAGCGGCGGCGAGCGAGAGCGATCGCTCGCCTCAAACGGCAAGGCCTGGGGATGCGATTATTTTTTCGGACATCACCGTTAGATGAGTAAATGGGAGCGTTCACTATAACAGGAAGAATTACTGAATAGGTAGAATCATTGAAAATGAACATTAAAATCTTTTTTTATTTGCTGCTTGTGATTTCCCGTTTCCATAGAGGGGTCAATTGGAATGACATTGGCTATACTCAAAATTTGGAGAGACACGGAAAGTATTTCTGGGATAAAAAAAGCTTTGGGAGGAGATAGCCACGCTATTACATGACAAGGGGGGTCCCGATACGGTCGGGGAAGCAGATACCTGTAGTGATAAAGGCACTGAAAACTCTCCATCGCACCCTCCATGATCGGGTGAAAAATTCAGGCGCAGGAGCAATTGACCATCCTTATTGGGATAACCTACACGAGTTTCGGGGGGGTAGCAAATGTTAACCCCAGAGGGTTAAGTGGGGGGCAGTATGGCCCTGGATGTAGATGGAGATGAAATTTATAAAGCCATAAGCATGATAACAGAAAGGCATGCAATTGCATTTTATAAGATGATTAGGGGTCCCAAATATATACGGAAAGAAAAATAGGGGTGTCATAAAATATTTTTGATGACCAAAATGTAGGGAGTCACAACACAGCATGACTACAGATAGTGTGTTTATTTTATTCAAAAGACTGATGCCTGGTTTTTTTTTTTTTGGGGGTGTGAACGGTGGGGGGGGTCATAAAATATTTGCTGCCGAAATAGGGGAGGTCGCAATTTTATTGAAGCCGACTTTTTGTAAATTTGGGACCCCCCACCAAGAAAAAAAATAGCATGATGATGGGAGTCAGTGTAATTTTTTTTATTTTTGTCATTTTTTCAAAGATGTCCACCATAGTAGGGCCTACATGTATAAAATGCGATATAGAGCTAAGTCTACTGTAAAATGGGACTACTTTGTCAAACTAAAATAATAATAATAATAATAATAATAATAATAATAATAATAATAATAATAATAATAATAATAATAATAATAGAACCTACATAAATACAAAATTGGTCTTAATTTTGGAACTTTTGAATTTGCATTTTTCTTACATGACATACCTACAGCATTGTCTGTAATTTGTTCTAAAGAGGGGCGTTTATTGAAAGTGAATTTTCAGTGAAAACATTTAAAATCGGGTTAAATTTTCTGATGATGCTCATGTAGAAAGAAGAGATTTATGACCGGTAATAGGCTTTAACGGACATAACACGTCGGGCATACGCTGGCGAAGTTACGTCATTTATCGGATTAATTACCATAGCAATAGGTGAAAACAATTTTGAACATTTCGCGCTGTACTACAAGCAGGTTGCACTCATCACCTGTATGTCTGCAATCATAGATTGAATACAATACCGGTCTTTTCAAAGATACTAATCTTACAGGTGCAACTAATCAGCATGATTCACCTATTGCTATGGTAGTTAATCCGATTATTACGTAACTTCGCCAGCGTTTAGCGCTATTGCCGACAAATGTGGACGCACTAAGGGATTAGCGGAAATATTTAATTCGATCGGACATAAGCCTAGATAAAATATTACCGGTAATAAGTGCATGTGTGAACACAGCTTAAGCTTCCACACAGGGATTACATGGGTGCCTCCGTTTGAATTCTACACCCTCTGTGTATGAGATTATGGTCATGTCTCTCATAGGGAGTGTATAGATTTCAACTAGAATAGCCCATTGTGCAGCAGGAAGATATCCAAACTGATCACATGATGTTCCCTATTCGGACAATGGTCGAGGTCCATTTTTTCTTTCAAAACTCGAAGATGGTAGAATATAAAATGTTCTATACATGTGCGAATTATAATGATTATGCGAATTATAATGACTATTGTCTTTTTATATAAATCAAATCAGATATTGACGATTGCGCCTCCACACCAGGTTAATATGTACACGTGTCAATGCCCGACGGAGTTAACAGGACTTTTTGGAATTTGATAATGAAATCACCACAAAAAATTGATGTATTTTCATTTTAATGTTAATCAAGCACATCTAATATCTGAATGGCCTCTTATGTAGTATACAGCCTGTCTCAAAAAAAATTGTGCAAGTGAAAAGCGCCCTCTCTGGCAATTAGAAAATACCGTTGTGACATGATGCTTACATCAACGTCAAGGGCGTTGTCTCAGCTCTCAAATGCCGTTTGTTCTGTTCAATTTGCTTGTTTTAATCTCGAGGTATGTTTAGTTAAAGACGAAAGGGTGAAATCACAATTGTGCCACTTTTACTACATGTACTAGGGAAGAGGACTTATATGTAACAGTGATAGCATCAAGTTTATCAAGAGTTCCTTTGTAAAATCAAAAGAATGTATCAATTACACAATACAAACATTTTCTGACCGTTTTTACTGTTTTATCATGATGCAGGAATGATGATTCTCTTTTTCCACTTAAAAGAGATTAAAAGATAAATAAATATTTCACATTCTGCTGTAAAAATTAAATACATGTGCATGTCAATGATTTTATCATGGTAAATACTGTCCTCTTAGTCACATCAGACATGTTAAAAGGCAAACAAATATTGCGCACTTATAGATGTTATAGGTTAATGAACGCGTATTACTTGTTGGGAGAGACATTAGACAAAATAATGCACGCTCGCTGATGTTGATGCGTCTAATGCATGCGCCCCGAAAGGGGAGTGCATTAGACGCATCAACATCAGCTATCATTGATTTACATGTACAGCTCTCTTCCCTAGTAAAAGTGGCACAATTGTGATTTTACCCTTTCGTGGTTAAATAAATATATCTCGAAACTGGAACAAGCAAATTGAACAGAACAAACGGCATTTGAGAGCTATGACTGCGCCCGTGACGTTGATGTAAGCATCTTGTCACAACGGTATTTTCCAATTGCCAAAGAGGGCGCTTTTTACTTGCACAGTTTTTTTTTAGACAGGCTGTAGAACTAACTGAAAAATAAATTACAAATAGTAACAGATGGATGGTTTATGTCTTCGTGTAAATAAATAAACAAATAAACAACAAATATAGTAAGCCTTTACAATATGCAAATATAAGATGCTCCAAAAACGTAGTAAAGTAAAGCTTTTCTAAAAATTAGTTTGTAATGTTTTAAAAACGTGTTATTTTAGAGCATGGCACTAATATTATTAAACCCCCACATATGAGTAAGCATGTAAGAACCTTTTTGAATGGAGAATATCATAATGTTCATGGCAACATGGATATTTGATTTTTGTTTCTTTTACGCCTGCTCAGATATTGATGACTGCGCAAGTGCTCCATGTGTGAATGGTGTATGCGTGGATGGAATCAATTTATACACATGTGTTTGTGACTCGGGATGGACAGGCACTAACTGTGATACAAGTAAGTACCTGGTGAAGCTTACGACAGGTTACATGCGTCGAACATGACGGTATTTTAATTCATTCATTCTTTGCATTCCTTCCTTCCTTCCTTCATACATTCATTCATTCATTCATTCATTCATTCATTCTTTCTTTCATTAAAGCAAAAATCGTAGCTCCATTGTGCTATTTGAGTTGAAATCCATACACCCCTGTGGATTCCATGACCTTAATCTTCCACACAGGGGGCGTAAATTTCAAATGGGGGTCACCTGAATGGGTACCTCCATTTGAATTCTACACCCCATGTATAAGAGATTAAGGTCATGTCTTCAACAGGGTCTATGAATTTCAAGTGAAATAGCCCACTGTGATGCTGTTCCCTATTCGGACAATATTGTGGAGGTCCAATTATCTTAACCTTTTTCCAAACCTCGAAAGTTTAGAATATCGTTATGAATTTGGCAGATTGACGAATCGAGAATTTTGAGCAAATTGAGTTTATGTATGCTTATGATTACGTTTCAGGTTATCTTTTATTTCCACCAAAAATTAATGCTACATCATTCTCCCCGACGTAGACATTGGAATTTTGATTTGGACGAATCGCGCCTAAGTGCGATAAATGAATTTGGCAAAGAGACGAATCGTATGCTTAGCTGTACACATCAGGTTGATCTATAGTATTGTATAGCTGGAAACCCCAACTTGTCTATATTAAATGCTCTATACTGATATATTTGATACCAACGTATAGCTGTAGGTATCGTCTACCCAGTGATACAAAAATAAGCCTATGAAATGGAAAATCCCAGAAAATCATACGCAAAATATAGGCCAATATTTTCTGCTTTAAAATCCTCCATTTTTCCTAAATGTTACAAGGATGACTATTTATAATTTAAACATCAAGTTAAGTCTACATAGCCTCAGGACAACCGATAATTTCTACACAAAAGCCCCAAATCAGGGATGCCTGCTATGGTTTACACGTAGTTGAATGCGTATTCGACCCCGAATACGACTCTCTGCGCAGTGTTAGAGACATTTTATATTTATAGTTTATAGTTGTAGTTGTAGTTTATAGTTTTAATTGTAGTTGTAGTTGTAGTTATAGCCATTTCAGAGGGAGTATGTAACTTAAATGGAACAGCCTTTTTTGGGGGGCAATTTCAGAGGGATTATGTAAATTAAATGGAACAGCCATCAATGGGTATGTAATTTAACTGGAACAGCCTTAACCCTTCACGCTGGTATTTCCAATTGTGATATAATACGATCTGTCTGTTTAGTCCTACGTGTGTGTGGGGTGGATGGGTGTGTGGGTGTTAGTAACAATATAATTCACAGGTGCTATCTGTGTACATATTTTAAGCTGCTTTCTTTGATGAGAAACGGCCCGCCCTTTGTTTTAACATTTGGGGCCCTGGGGCCCATAATATTTGACTTATGAGGCCCATGTACATAATTATGTTGAAATATAATTCTCTAGTGCTATCAGTAGACTCAAGCTGGCCACTGTAGCTACTTTATTTACTGAGTAACGGCCGGCCCTATGTTTTAGCGTTTGGGGCCCTGGGGGCCAATATTATGTGATATATGGGGCTCATATGTACATATAACAATGTAATTCTCAGGTGCAATCTGTGTACAAACACTGAGCCATTAAGCTGCTTTATATGATGAGAAACGGCCGGCCCTTTGTTTTAACATTTGGGGCCCTGGGGCCCAATATATATGACTTATGGGGCTCATGTACATATGTTAAAGTATGATTCTCAAGTGCTATCAGTAGACTCAAGCTGGGCATTGTAGCTGCTTTATTTACTGAGTAACGGCCGGCCCTATGTTTTAGCGTTTGGGGCCCTGGGGCCCATATTATGTGACATATGGGGGGTATATATACATATGACCATATAATACTAAAAGACCTATCTGTGTACCAAATCTGAACCCTGTAGCTACTTTATTTGCTGAGAAACGGCCGGCCCTTTGTTTTAACATTAGGGCCCCTGGGGCCCAGCCTTGAACATACATATGCCACATATGAGCCCTAGTGATCTTGTACTTTTAGAGCTAGCCTTGTCAATCTGTTGCCCCTTATTTTTAACATTTGGGGCCCTGGGGCCCACAATATATAACATATGGGGCTCATGTATACTTGTAAATATAGAGTACCCCTGGGGCTATCAGTGTACCAACACACGGCCCTGAGGCTGCTTCATTTGATGAGAAACGGCATGGTTTGTGTTTTTACATTTGGGCCCCTGGGGCCCGTGACCTTTGACCTCTGGGGCCAAGATGGGCAAAAGGCACTTCTACGGGGTAGCGCCCATAAGTGTACCACATATGGGCCCTGGGGCCCTTGTAGTTTTAGCGCTAGCCTTGACAGAATGATGTGTTTGATAGGAGAAGGAGAAGGAGAAGGAGGAGAACTAGAAGGCTATATATTTGTACACAAATACGGCTATACCCGCATGTTATCGGTGTACCCAAACTTACAGTCCTTATTTGCCGAGGACTTAAAATAAAGAAATTGTATGTGTAAAAAGTGAAAGTCCAAGTCACAAGCTTCAATTGAATGTAGGTTGCACTGTCGTAGCACTTAAAATAAAGAAATTGTAAAAAGTCCCTCCCAGGGAGTCGTCTCTCTTACTCTCCATAGGTTGCTGTTGTCAGTCTCTCTTACTACACAGTGATGCTATGCAATATGATTCAGGGGAAACTATTCCATAGCGAGTATGTAAATTAAATGGAACAGCCATTTCAGAGGGAGTATGTAAATTAAACGGAACAGCCTTTTTGGGGCCATTTCAGAGGGAGTATGTAAATTAAATGGAACATCCAATGGATATGTAATTTAACTGGAACAGCCTTAACGCTTCACGCTGGTATCCCAAACTTACAGTCCTTATTTGCCGAGGACTTAAAATAAAGCAATTGTATGTGTAAAAAGTGAAAGTCCAAGTCACAAGCTTCAATTGAATGTAGGTTGCACTGTCGTAGCACTTAAAATAAAGAAATTGTAAAAAGTCCCCTCCCAGGGGAGTCGTCTCTCTTACTCTCCATAGGTTGCTGTTGTCAGTCTCTCTTACTACACAGTGATGCTATGCAATATGATTCAGGGGAAACTATTCCATAGCGAGTATGTAAATTAGATGGAACAGCCATTTCAGAGGGAGTATGTAAATTAAACGGAACAGCCTTTTTTGGGGCCATTTCAGAGGGAGTATGTAAATTAAATGGAACAGCCAATGGATATGTAATTTAACTGGAACAGCCTTAACGCTTCACGCTGGTATTTCCAATTATGATATAATACGATCTGTCTGTTTAGTCCTACGTGTGTGGGGTCAGGGTTGTGTGGGTGTTAGTAACAATATAATTCTCAGGTGCTATCTGTGTACAAATTCTGAGCCCGGACGCTGCTTTCTTTGATGAGAAACGGCCCGCCCTTTGTTTTAGCATTTGGGGCCCTGTGCACATAATATTTGACTTATGATGCCCATGTACATAATTATGTTGAAGTATAATTTTCTAGTGCTATCAGTAGACTCAAGCTGGCCACTGTAGCTACTTTATTTACTGAGTAACGGCCGGCCCTATGTTTTAGCGTTTGGGGCCCTGGGGCCAATATTATGTGATATATGGGGCTCATATGTACATATAACAATGTAGTTCTCAGGTGCAATCTGTGTACAAACTCTGAGCCATAAAGCTGCTTTATATGATGACAAACGGCCGGCCCTTGGATTTAACATTTGGGGCCCTGGGGCCCAATATATATGACTTATGGGGCTCATGTACATATGTTGAAGTATGATTTTCAAGTTATCATAGACTCAGGCTGGGCATTGTAGCTGCTTTATTTACTGAGTAACGGCCGGCCCTATGTTTTAGCGTTTGGGGCCCTGGGGCCCATATTATGTGATATATGGGGATTATATATGTCACAAAATATGGGCCCCAGGGCCATAAACGCTAAAACATAGGGCCGGTCGTTACTCAGTAAATAAAGCAGCTACAATGCCCAGCTTGAGTCTACTGATAGCACTTGAGAATCATACTTCAACATATGTACATGAGCCCCATAAGTCATATATATTGGGCCCCAGGGCCCCACACACGGAGGACTAAACAGACAGATCGTATATCATAATTGGAAATACCAGCATGATGCGTTAAGGCTGTTCCAGTTAAATTACATACCCATTGGCTGTTCCATTTAATTTACATACTCCCTCTGATATGCCCCCAAAAAGGCTGTTCCGTTTAATTTACATACTCCCTCTGAAATGGCTGTTCCATTTAATTCACATACTAACTCTGGAATAATTTCCCCTGAATCATATTGCATAGCCTCACTGTGAGTAAGAGAGACTGACAACAGCACCCTATGGAGAATAAGAGAGACGACTCCCCTGGGAGGGAACTTTTTACAATATATTTATTTTAAGTGCTACGACAGTGCAACCTACATTCAATTAAAGCTTGTGACTTGACTTTCACTTTTTACACATACAATTTCTTTATTTTAAGGCCTCAGCAAATAAGGACTGTAAATTTGGGTACACCGATAACATGCGGGTATAGCCGTATTTGTGTACAAATATATAGCCTTCTAGTTTAATAACTGTAAACTATTTTTAGGACTACACTGCAAGCCCTTTGCTTGAAAATGTTTCTGGCTTCCAAATTTGATTTTAATTTAATTATTAACTTGTTGTGAAAACCATCGAAATGGTATTAAGAACACATTACTTGTTTTTATTTTACTTTTACTTTTACTTTTTTGAATTGATCCACATTTCGAAAATGTGTTGACCCAATATTGGTTAAGATAAAGATATAGATGTAACGCAGGGTGGACAGGCACTAACTGTGATATTAGTAAGTACTTAATGAACACAATGTACTTGCGTCGACCAAATGTACATTGGCCCACTTTGTGTTATGTTCGCACGTGTCTTGTACCGCGTAAAATGAACTTTCATGCTTATCTTCAAAGATTTCATTACAAAAGCAAAGTTATGATATTTGATTTTTTCCTTGTCATTCTGCTCAGACAATGATGACTGCGCAAGTGCTCCTTGTGTGAATGGCATATGTGTGGATGGAATCAATCAATACACATGTAGATGTAACTCAGGATGGACAGGCACTAACTGTGATATTAGTAAGTACATGATGAAGCTTAAGAGAATGTCCTTGCGTTGAACATTAAGCTATTATTAATCTATCATTTATTGGAGAAAGTCCATTGCATAGGTGCTATTGTAATTACAATAGTGACAGAGATACCTTTGTACACCGACATCGCCTGGTTAATAAACAGCAGAGACACTAAAATGAATGCACGGGAATGTGCTATGCACGATTTGATATTCAGACGATAAATCTTTGGATACCGGGGTAGAAAATGATGAATATCTCCCGTAATTTTTTTATTCTAAAGAAGTCATATTTTTTCCTTGCACTTGAACATATGTGTTGAAACGATATGATAGTCGTTATCTTGCGTCTTGAGAAAGAACCATGCGTCTTGAACTCAAAATTCTGATTTTATATGTGCCGAACTATAGCGCAGCGTAGACTAGCTGCACTCACTCGTGGAGGCAGTCTAAAAGCAGATGACCTCATGGCGTATACATGCTCACTCACACACATAGAGGTCAGTTACCAGGCTATTGTCAGTAGTCTTAGTCGGATGTCCCTCCGCTTATTATGCGTCTCAAAACTATTAAGCAGGTTGGAACAAATTGGCCATGTCTGGCTGTGGATTCAACCTACCATGGCGATTTCTGCCATGAAGATATCGGGGCGATGACACTGTGCGTTGATTAAAGAGGTTATAATTAAACACGGTGAGGCAATACATGACGTAACGCAATGTTCGTTTGCCGAATAAATTAGCGACAAAGATGTACATTTACTGTCGGACAAAAGGGTTCCGGCATTACATTTTTAACTGACCTGACAGATTAATAACGCTTTATCAGACAGGCGACTGTAAATAAGTGTTCAAAAGTGTTTGAGATCTTGCATACATAGAAAATGTTGATAGAAACAAACGTTGATGCAACGAAGTACCAAGCATATTTTGTTTACATCGTAGGTGATGATGCCAATGAATGCTTATCCAGCCCTTGCCTTAACGGAGCAACCTGTGAAGATAGAATAGAATCGTATACATGTACCTGTGCGCCAGGATGGACTGGAATTAATTGCGAACAGGGTAATTGTCATAAAAATTTAATTATGTTTCATAAGTGATCATGAATAACTAAAAACAAAATGTGTCTATTGGAAATAACAGAGTGTTGTACATTTGTACATGGTTCAGAAATCATTGAATCTCTACGATCACCCATCACCCCATAGTGCGACAATTTTGGAGCATGAACCATTTTGTTTAACTTGCGTATTGTTCAAACCTTATCTACTACACCAAAATGGTCTTGGTAACCAAAAGGTGCCACCTCAAATCCAACTTCGGTCAGTCATACCAATTACCTAATTCAAACGTAGATGTATTAAATGTATTACAAGTGGAAAGAAAAAATGAGAAAAAAAAATAAAGCAATATATAATAATTAAGTCTGCATCTTCCTTTTTAGCATGAGCAACATGAAGATTTTTGCCCATATAGAGTAAAATTGCAAACCTTTCCTAAAGTCCACGCACTATCCCATAAAATAGCTAACCACTCCTTCATTTGGGACTTAAATACTAAAACCGGAACAAAATATGCTCGCCACCCCCCCATGTGAATACTTCTGCCATCACTGTTTTAACAATGAAATTTGCTTTTTCTGAACATGCTGAGAAGTAAAAACAAATATTTTTATATAATACGCTGAAAATATGAGGTGCTTTGAGATTAACACAGGCTAAACATAAAACAACTTTCCAAGGCAAATTTTGGCTCCGAATTTTGTTGAACTTTCATTTTGTCCGAAAGGCTTTGTGCAGCATGTCATCTGGTCACCTTGCTTGTTGGGGTGATATATATATTGTAAATAAGTGGCACTTGCAGCGAGAATAATTGCGGAAAAATACAGACACAGTCGCCGGTTATGGCAATATTTGTAACCGCGGTTGGTGAAATTTTACTACAACATATCATCATCATATTATTATTATTTTGAGATACGGACTTAAAGGGGGGAAGAGAAATACTCGGTCTCTTTTAGCTTCTTTTAACATTACCATTATTTACTGTTAGAAAATGACCACAATTCTTACCCACTGCTATTCTTCTCTATTTGTCGCTTATTTATTGCTATACAATAATGATTATCAATGAACTTCTCAATATTTTATGATATAGGACATATTTATTCATAGCCAAATCACGTAGAACGCTAGTCAGTCGATGGCTATTGTTAAACAAGACCCACTCAGTCACCATTTAATAAGGCGCTTGAAACTATCGAATTCGGTGTTGAAATTAGCAAAAAAAATTAAGTTACACCTTTTCATTATTTTCATTTCTTCGGTAAATGTCAGCAGAAAGCTATAATGCTTGATACTGTATATTTTTTTCAAACCCTGATGTTAAACTTAGGTGTAAAATTTAGGCTTCTAGTGTAAAATTTTCGATTTTTACAGACTACAGCTTACCCCACGAGCTTTTTTGGGGTCAACGTCTTTGCTTTTCAATGAAGCATAATTCGCTAACGAAAGATATTTCCCAACTTTCTGAAGCACGTCATATAACGCTCATAGTTTTTCGGTTTTGATTGCACAATTCTTCAACTCCTACTACCAATTTTGTAAAAATCAACTCGCGAATGTACCCATGGATGGATGCTTTTGCAAGTACTGGTTGGGCATTTTGGCAGTTCAAGTGAAAGAAGGTGAAATCAAAACGGATATTCTGACAAAACTATAATATATAGACCCACACGATGCGCCTTACAGAGGTGGGAAATTTCTTTCTTTAGCGAACTATAGTAGTTTGAAACGCAAAAAAAATAATTCCGAAAAAAGGCCTGTAAAAATCAAAAATCTTACACTGAAAGACAGAATTTCATGCCTAATTTTAACACAAATTTTTTTAAGGTATATCCAAGCACAATGTTATTTCGGAAGGGAAAAAATATTGCTTTATATTTGACCAAGAAAATGAATTTTATAGCAAAAAGGTATATCTCTAAATTGTGCTTATTTCCACATGTATCGATCGATCTTTTAGCCCGACTATGCATAACAATAGAAGCTGGTCAGTACCGTACTGAGTGAAACTATGCATATAAAACGCACGAGCATTGCACAACAGCTTCTTACTTATTCATGAGCCTCATTTGATTGCATGATGATAACAACTTGGCTGGCTAAGTATGAATATACATCATTGTACAAAATGAAGCCATTTAATGTATGATGTACGCTAGTGCGATAAATAAGGTAAAGTAAGAACAAGATCCTGTATAAACAGTGATCGGAGTGCTCATCTCTCGGCCAGACTCCTCCATGTAATGTTGCTATAGGGGGTCGCTACAACTCCTTCACAGCGAGTCTGTTCCCTTCCCAGCATTTAAGAATGTCGGTACCCATTTAAACACCTGGGTGGAGAGGAGTAATCGAGATAAAGTGCCTTACTCAAGGGCACACCACGATGGCATCGCCGGGGCTCGAACCCGCAACCTGCCGATTATGAGTCAGTGCCCGTACCGCTCGGCCACCGTGCTCCCTGATTGATTGATTAGTTGATTGATTAATTGATTAAGTGATTCATTTTGACTGATTCATTTGTTCATTAATTCATTGACTCGAGATGATGAATGGCTGGCTACATGTTCCTTCAATTTGTTTTAAAATATTTTGTATGTTTGCTTATTTTGGCTCCATTAGATTATAACGAGTGTCTTTCGCAACCATGCCGTAATCAAGGACGATGTTTGAATGACATTAACGCGTACAGTTGTATTTGTCGACGGGGATGGACTGGAACTAGATGTGAAACATGTAAGACAACGGAAATGAAGGAATCGTGATAGAATAGTAGCGTAAAGGAATTAACTGAAATTCACAGGCAATCACCGCAACCCCCGTCAATTTAATATAGATCGTTATAGTTTAATTTGTACTGTTTGGCCATTAAGGTAACACCCGATTTTGCGAGAGTGCCTAAGTTAATGGCTTCAAATATGCCTTTTTATATATTGCAGCTCTTGATGATAACCAATGTCTATCCAACCCATGCCTTAATGGGGCAACCTGTGATGACAGAGAAGGATCGTATACATGTACTTGTGCTCCAGATTGGACTGGAATTAATTGCGAACTGGGTAATGTTCACTGAAATGTGTAACTTTATAAAAGGTCATAATATGAACATAAATAATGATTTTTAAAAACCTTGTTTATTTCTTTGGTTCAGGCTGGGGCTGCGCAATAATGGGGGAGGGCTAGTAATTTTGGCAGATCAAAAGGAGGCAAGCGATTTGGCACACATTTAAAAAGAAGCCTTAGGAAAACGGTACAGACACTTTCAAATATTCCTACTTGCTGCGCTATCATTTTAACTATATCTAGACCACAAGGTATGCAAATCGCAAACCCCAAAAGTTTTATTGTGCAAAGGCGATGGTGGCAGAGATTATTTTTCAGGCTGAGAGGATGGTAAACAATTTTTAAAAGGCCAAGAGAGTGGGGGCAAGCAAGTTTTGGCATTATAAATTTCAAACATAATTAATATACATTTGCCTTTTTCAGATACTCGTATAAATGAATGTGACAGCGTTCCATGTCTCCATAATGGTATTTGCATAGACGGAATCGGCGAATATTTGTGTATATGTGCAAATGGATGGGAAGGCCCCGTTTGTGAAATTGGTTAGTTGTGCAATAATAAAATCATTACAATGAATAATATACAAATCATCCAAACGTTTTTCAACAGATTATAAACATGTATAAAATAACAATATCATCTGATCATACATGCTTTAGGTACAGGTGGGCGTCCTTGGAATGTCTCTTTTGCAGTCTTTAGAAGCGGGTCGTAAACGCAGCTTAGAAAATAAAATCGTAAAACTAATGAGCTTAATAAAGAGTCTAGAGTAGTGCGGGAAGCTATGTAGTCGAAATAAGATGAAGAGGGAGCAAGACTATGACCAGAGAGGGGGAAACATATTCAAGTTTACGATCCACTTTATAGACTGGAAAGTGTCTCGGGAAATTGGATCAGATGACCATAACATTATTATTAAAAATTCACTTGATTTTGTCAAGCAGACCTGAAATAATGTATGTATTGAATATTTTGATGTTTGTTACTTACCAAGAAATTAACGAGTGCTCTTCAGAACCGTGTCAAAATGGAGGGACATGTATAAATGGAATTACCGAATACACCTGTCAATGTGGTGTAGGTTATACAGGAACCAATTGTGAACAGATCCAAAGTAAGTAAAGTAACTTCAAAACAGTTCTTAAATCCATGATCTAAATTTATAAAGCTAAATTTATACTCGATCGCTTTTGCAGAAAAGCGATTCTCACGCACGCTCAGTGTTTACTTCCGTTTTCAGAGCGTCAAGCCGATCAATCGATACAAATCGCTGAGGCAAAAACGACGTCGCTTTTGCAAGTTGATGTCTTGACGCAAGTTGAAGTCTCAACTTCAGAGCGATGACGCTTGACACGTGAATGCATCAACCAATCATTTCCAACCAACATGACCAACCGAATCTATAAATTTGCTTAATTTATCTTTCTCGATTATTAACTTTCGGTGATGAATTAATTCAAGGTAATAATTATTAACAGCAATGGATGTTATAAAAATGTATTTTGTGGCATTTAGAATATTATATTTGTCGTCTGCAATCGCTATCATCGTGATAAGTATAAATGCAAAAGTGATTGCCAATTGCTTTCCATAAGCAGTATATCGCAATTGCTCGGCGATCGAGTATAAATTCAGCCTAACTGTAAAAAGTTAAGTACATGGGGCAACCCTTAATGCATGTGACGTCATTGCTCGGCAGTATGCGCGCGAATTATGGCAATTTCCATTGTTCTTTGCCGTGCAGTGTGCGTACGCATCGTAGTTTGCTAAGGGCACGTGCATTTTAAATCGCCCGCCACATTTCATATAGTACAAGAAAACCATTGATCAGTGTAGCGGCTCGTTCAAGCATATCGATAGACGAGTCCCTCGCCGTTGTGGTAAACAGTGATGTCAAGTGATCTATATGCGTATTTATAACAGCTTCGTTACTTTTTGTGCAGACTTTAGATAATTAGAAGATCAATAGTATTATAGTAAAACACAATACATTTCTGTTAACTGTATTTCGCAACCTTTTGACGCTTTTTGTATCTTTTGTAAAACATGGCAGACAATGACCGGATAATTGTGGGAAATCCCAAACTTTAGTTTTACCTTTCTGTACACATAATCTACGCAAAAAGTTTTCGCACCATAGAAAGTAAAACAAAATGACTGGGGATATATGGGCCCCTTCAAGGGCACCAGTGTTAATATAAGGTTTTTAATTATGATCAAAGTTAAACCCTGGTACCTGCGTAGCTTGAACAATGAGAGACTTTACCGAGTAAATATTTGACGGAATAAAATGCATATTCTATTATACGGTTATTTCGTTATTGGCCAGCCCGTCATCCATTGCCCTGTGGGGCTCTTCTAAATTAGATCTTAAAGGCCCATCCAGTTGACCAGGCAAACTTTCAGGGGCAACCCAATTAAGTAGGCTTAAAATATAATTAAGTCAATGTTCACCTCTATACCACCAAACTTTGCACAGCTCCCAACTTATGTGTTTTTCAATCATGTTTCACCGTTGTTCATCACCGATTAACAACGATGCGTCCACGTCGTCTGAGTGGTTTACTTCGCAAGCTAAAGCTGCCCGAGCGAAGTAAACCACTCAGACGCGCCGGACGCGAGTTTCAACGACGAAACAAGCTAAAGATGTCTAATTCACATGATTCTTTCATTCGGAATGTCCGTTTGTCATTGCCACTCAAGCTTACAAAAAGATTGCGGTATTTCTCTGTTGATATCAGCAATAAAACTAAAGGGTAAAGCGGTAATATTTAGCTACTATCGCGAACATAAGAGAGTTCATGTTTAGGCATATGTTCCAGGCATGACGAAATTTTACGCGCTCATGCGTAACGCGTACGCGTAACCCTGCTTTCGCGTATACGCTACTGAACTGTGGATTCATCACGGATTAACAACGGTTGGCTCCTGTACAAAGGTATAGGAAGAGTTGTTTATATATTTATCAGAAGTACACCACTACAATTATAAGCTGTAGATCCAATTCAAAAGGGCTAAAAAGATATCTATAACACCAGCAACCAGTTTAGCTGATTACTGCTGCCAGTTTAGCTGGTTACTGCTGCCTATATAATTATGTACGTTCTTGTAAGATTAGTCGTCACACTAAGACTTTATTTATCTTTTAGGGTTTCTCTTGTTGTCGTCCCATTTGAACGAGAAAAGGTATAATTCTAAAATAACAACATATTTTACTGTTGGCCATCTCCTCCATGATTTCTTTGCTTATCATAATTTTATAGTTTGATCATTTTAAGTGAATTATGGAAATAATTTATCTTTAACGAGGCCAAAAATAATATCTCACTTTAAGAAAATTAAGTTACCAAAAACGTAACAAACAACAACAACAACAATCTCAACAAACAAACAAACAAACAAACAAACAAATAAACAAACGAGAGGACAATGCTGACGACAATTCAGCAAATGTTGTCAATTTTATCACGGGCATTATTGATTTAATAGGGCTCAAATATTTTAAGAAAATTTTTTAGATTTTTTTCTCACTATTGTACAATATTAAAGAGTAATTTAATGGTTGTTACTTTAACCAGATATTGCCGAGTGTTCATCAGATCCATGCCAAAATGGAGGGACATGTGTAGATGGAATCAATGAATACACATGTCATTGCGACGCAGGTTATACGGGAACCCATTGCGAACAGAGTAAGTAACCATATCATGCAAAGGTAAAGCAAGTCAGCACTTTGTGCCATGTAATCATTTAAGTGAAGCAGTGCACCAAAATATCCTGAAACTAGTGAAGCATATATATGTTTCTTTTACAAGATATTGACGAGTGTTCATCAGATCCATGCCAAAATGGAGGGACATGTGTAGATGGAATCAATGAAATCACATGTCATTGCGACGCAGGTTATACGGGAACCCATTGCGAACAGAGTAAGTAACCATATCATGCAGAGGTAAGGTCGTGTGTCTCGAGCTCACCACCAAAAAAGGTGGCGACGTTACATTTTGCCAAAGTCGACTCAAAACAAATGATGATATCTCTGTCAAGCAAGAAGTTATCGTCATGCTTGTGGTCTCTTTTTATTGCTAAATAAAATGCACTTTCAACCCTGTAAGAAGAAATACTTGAACTTTTTTAATACTGACACTGCTTCATAGAATTTAGAATGGGCAGGGTGGCGGTGGTGAGGGATGTGGTTGTGAGGGATGTGGTACACACAAACTCTATGGGATTGGTATTTTTAGTGCGTAATCTGCTTCTGTAAAGGCTGTAAATTGGATTTGGATTATATTTAGCATCTAAAAGACTCATGGCCTTACAGCTAAACAGTTCTACTAATTGTTTTTAATCATTTATGATTGGTTTAGTCTAGAAAATACAAACTTTTCCATACAAAACTACCCGTTGTCATATTAAACACTGTAGTAAGTACATGCAGATGTCTTCAAAATCTAAAAGTAGGCTGTAAAATTTTAATTACCTATCCTATCATAGTCAACGTATAGATTTTCTGAAGGAAATTTGACGAGGAATCTAAATATGGACATATTTTTTCGGTATGGGTTAGGGGAAAATGTTTAGGTTCAAAATATGTTGAATTGTAAAAAAATCTAACATACTTTGGGACACCCTATATTCCAAGACTACCAAACAGCTGTGATTTTGGTTTCTTCCAAAGTCAATTGGCTCTCCATATCCTCTAACCAAATGAATGTTGGTTACTTCCAGTTTATTACTGTAAGTTGGTAATAAGCAATGCATTGGGTGACCCATTTTTTATCAAAATCTTTTTATTCCACCCCGTATAACCTGCAGGTCACCCTGTATAATGAGTTGAGATATGTATATATTTGAATTGCTTATGCCTTCAGCTTTCCAAAAATGTATACATTTGCTAGTTTAGGGTTGATGATTGTCGAGATAATCTAATTAGAAACCCGGTTGGTGTAAATATTCATAATATTTGTCATGTAACGCTTAGGGTGGCGAGTTCAGGACACACGGCCGTAAAGCAAGTAAGCACTTTGTGCCATGTAATCATTTAAGTGAAGCAGTGCACCAAAACATCCTGAAACTAGTGAAGCATATATGTGACCGTACAGCACGAATGAGCCGTAAATGTCCTCAATTGTATTCTGAGTTACAGTGTAAAATGGGCATGAATGTCGTATTCATAGGTACCTCAATTTGGTGCTACGTGTACCTCATTTAATGAGATACACGTAGCACCAAATTGAAATACCTATGAATATGACCTTCATGCCCATTTTACACTGTAACTCAGAATATAATTGAGGACATTTACGGCTCATTCGTGCTGTACGGTCACATATATGTTTCTTTTACAAGATATTGACGAGTGTTCATCAGACCCATGCCGAAATGGAGGGATATGTGACGATGGAATCAATGAATACACATGTTATTGCAACCCAGCTTATACGGGAACCCATTGCGAACAGAGTAAGTAACCATATCATGCAAAGGTAAAGCAAGTAAGCACATTGTGCCATGTAATCATTTAAGTGAAGCAGTGCACCAAAACACTCTGAAACTATTGAAGCATATATATGTTTCGTTTACAAGATATTGACGAGTGTTCATCAGATCCATGCCAAAATGGAGGGACATGTGTAGATGGATTCATTGAATACACATGTTATTGCGACGCAGGTTATACGGGAACCCATTGCGAACAGAGTAAGTAACCATATCATGCAAAGGTAAAGCAAGTAAGCACTTTGTGCCATGTAATCATTTAAGTGAAGCAGTGCACCAAAACATCCTGAAACTAGTGACGCATATATGTGATGCGATCAAGCAAAATCAGTCGGAACTCGGAAATATTAAATTTTCAGTTTCTTATAGGATTGTAAAAATCATTACAAAGCTGCATTTTGCAGAAAACCCCATTGAAAATGAACAACCAGTTCCAAAGATATGAGCAATTAAAGAGTTTCCAAAACAATAGAAAACAAAAGGAAATATTTCCTTTATTAGGCTATATCTCAAAATCAATATTTCCGAGTTCCGACTGATTTAGCTTGATCGCGTCACATATATGTTTCTTTTACAAGATATTGACGAGTGTTCATCAGATCCATGCCAAAATGGAGGGACATGTGTAGATGGGATCAATGAATACACATGTTATTGCGACGCAGGTTATACGGGAACCCATGCAAACCCATCCCAACAGCTCCTGTACCTCAGTCAGTTAGCTTGTCTACCGATGCCCCACTCCTTTCCACATCTGGGATGGAGGTTTTATAGCGTTAATTATGTACGCAATTAGGAGATTATTTTGATTATATTGATTATATTGATTATATTGTAATTGCATAACATGCAGCATGCAAGAGCATCAGAACCGAAAATTCAGGTGTCCTGAATCAATATCGTGTCCTCCCGCAACTGTAAAATCACTGGCGTATGACCATTACAAGGACTCATTGGTTATTTTTGTGAGCCATGTAAGAATGTAGTTGCGCAAGGCCACTCCCTAAAAATAAGTAGTACAATTTTGCTCTAAGCCCTTGGGTCCAAATATAAGAAATTGGGTATTACTTTTCCGTAACCCAAATGCAAAGGCTGTTACTTGGATATTCTAATTATAAGACCGGGATCTTGTGCTGCTACTGCTACCGTACATGTCAGCTGCATATATGCCCTGGGAATAGTGGCTTCCAACAGGGCAATGTTATCTGTAAAACCAATTAATTTAACACATTGGGTAGGATGGGGTCTGGAGTGGCCAAGATGTTTTTCAACTCCCGAGTCGAGATTAATAAATAGGAATGGCGCGAGAGCATCATCCTGTAAAACTGTAAAACAGATCGGCAGTGTTGCCATCTACCATTACCAAACGTTTTGAGTTGTTGTATGTGTACTTTTTTTTAATATGGCGTTGACTTCAAGAGGAAGGTGGTGTTGAGACTTCAATAGGAAGCTGGTACCGGTAATCTTGGAAACCATCCATGATCTGCTGGGCACAGCTTATCCCTTTGGGACATCCCTGTGGCCCCTAAAATTTGCATTTTACTTAATTTTACTTACTCAAGACGGTATGTCATATCTATGTCAAGCTAGACTTTTCTGAAACTATGATATCGTCACCCTCATAACCAAAGTGCCTAAGTCATTATTACATGTTTCTCATTTGCAAATTTGATTTTCTGAGTAATAAACCCATAATTAATAAAATTTCCAGCCGCATTATTTGATTTTCTGAGTAATAAACCCATAATTAATAAAATTTCCTGCCGCATTCTTCATTAACGTGTGGAATACATCAAAAGAGATGAATTCCACAAGTTAAAGAATGCGGCTGGAAATTTGATTAATTTTGGGTTTATTACTCAGAAAATGAAAATTGCAAATGAAAAACATGTAATAATGACTTAGGCACTTTGGATATGAGGGTGACGATATCAACAAAATTACTTTCGTATGATTTTAATCTGTTGAGCTTTGATTAGTTGACCCTTATACAAGCCTAGTACCACTTTTAATTGGGCGAAAGTCTTGAATGCGTTTTATTATCTCTTTCAGCTTCAATGACACCTCTGTCACTTTAGATGAAGTATCAGAGTGCCCTGTTAAAGGGCAGGTCTATAGCAAAAACAAGTTTATCTCTATTCGAAGAGAATAATTATTACATTACAAGTTGACACTTGTTGCAATTTTTTTGTGCGTATTTCTCCTGAAAAAGGAGAAATTGTGTGGGTAAAGTTCAGCTTCGTACGTGTTCTTCCCCCGTTTGAAGCGTACGTGTTTTCCCCCGTTTGACTGATGACGTAGGTAAATGAAGCGGACACTTTATCGTGCTCTTATCATACAATCACAATCACTTTGACAAGTTTGACATTAGCAACAATGAGTTGTACTATCACTTATCATAACAATGCTGCATAACAATATGCACGCTATTGTTCTCTTTCGGGAACAAAGCCCACACAGTAATTGTTACTATGCGTTTGCTTTATAATATTTCATCCTACTGAAACTATAGCATTACAATATACAGGGAAATCAGATACATGAGTTTGTGGACTAACACGGTTTATATGCTAGTCTCAGATGAAATTCTAAGCTCAAATTATGTATTTATTTTTTAAGCCTAATATTTCTCATGATATTGATATACATATGAATTGTAATATCACATTTGTCTAATATATAGAAAAGAAGCGGCTGATTTTATCCATATGTTCTGTGAACAACAACAGTATACGTTTTGTCCATTGAGAGCGTTTATAGTCCCTTTTCTCACAGCGGACACATCTCATTTCATGACGTCACCGGTTTTCTAGGCCAAATCTGTCTCGTTCGAAGGAACTCACCGCTTAAGTTGGTTTTTGCGGAATATCAATTTTATTTAAACGTCTTATTTTCTCAAAAAAGGAGTCATTTTCATTGTCCTCATAATATTAGCTTGCCAATGATATGATGTTGATTTTGCTATGCCCTTTAAATTCTTAACAAATCAATGATTTCAGATTTATTTGCCCTATTGCATTCACACACACGAACCTCCTCTGATAGTGAATGAAATTTGTCCAGCGTGACGTGAAGGGGTGTCATCGTAGCTGTCATCGTAGCTGAAACGTAGAACGGAAATTCACAGAATCGTCACAAATGGCATGCGCGTATATAGAAATCAGCTACGGAGGGGGGATTTCTTGGCGAGCTAAGAAACGATCATGAAACACGCAAAACTGAAATGGTCAAAATGAGATTTATCTCATCAAAATCACATGCACACAGGCGTTTCTCTTCTCTTCTCTCTTGTACTTAATTTAAGGTATACGTATTGTAACCTTAGTTTTATGATATTTTCTTGCATAGCTGGTTTGTACAATTTGTGTGTTCTTGCTTTGATGTATTTTTGCTCTGTAAAGCGCTTGGTGAACTTTTGTTGTCAGGCGCTCACAAATATATTTTATTATTATTATTATTATTATTATTATTATTATTATTATTATTATTATTATTATTATTATTATTATTATTATTATTATGTAAGAAAATGTTGGTTTTGTTTAGTAGGGTGGTGGTGCTAGGTACTTGTCTATAAGCAATAATAGAGTTAAGCTGTCAAAAGGTAATGGTTATTTTAAAGAGCAATAAATATCTATTACTTTCCAAGATATAAATGAGTGTTCTTCAGAACCTTGTCAAAATGGAGGGACGTGTGAAGATGGGATAAATCAATACACCTGTCAGTGTGCTCCAGGATATACATCAACCAATTGTGAACAGAGTAAGTAACAATAATGTAGCCCAAACATTTATTACAAGAAGTTATAACTTTAGTGGGTCAATTGTTGGTTATTTTTCTGGTAGGCGATCACAGTAACGGGAACAATACATTTGAAGTACAGATAAGTGCTTATTATAATGAATTGAGCTCCAGAACATAATATATGATTAAATATGAATCTAATGAGATGCTTGGTTTTTAAATTCTCATTTTTGTAGCCATTGATCAGTGTGCATCGTGTTTTAACGGACAATGTCGGACTGATACCAATCCATACACCTGCATGTGTCATCCAGGGTGGAGTGGTGTGGACTGTGACAACAACAGCGGTAAGGAGAGACGAAAGTGTGGGTCACCTGTTGGTGTTCAATTAAACGTCATGAACAAAATAGAGTGTATGTGGGTGTACAAACACCCGTCTATTATTATTACATTGAAATTTAAACACATTTTATCTTTTCAAGGGGATATTCGATGACAAATAAAGTTTTTAGGGCCTACGTTACGGGCATAATGTATAAAGTACAATATTGAACATGTACCCTATTTGACCTTTTTACATAATAGATCGGATTATTTTATTATATTAGTTATTTCATTTATCTTTAATTATTTGTGATCTTCATCTATGGCGTTTCTTTTTTAAAGAAAGTTTTTGTTTGTGCTCATAAGATCAGCTGGGCGGCTGTTCTGTGAGAACTGGGAGGTCCCCAAGGAGTTTTGACCTGGGTTTACGTAATGATTGATCAGGTTGTGCCCGGGGTCGGAACTCAAATGGGTATGTCCATTGTTGATAACTATCAAAAAATATCAAAATGCTCAAGCGAGTTCAAGATATTGAACCTGGGCGTTCTTTCGCTGTTCATGACCTATATATTTATAATATAGGCTAAATGAATAGGATTCATCACTTTATAAGCCTGTTTCAAAATTGTACACGAATAAAACAATAGTTGATATCATGACGGTTAGTTACTCTTACACCAACATGACTATCCTGTAAATAATTCTACCTATCATGATTAGAATATGTACAAGATAAAGAATTGTTTTGTTATGTTTTCTAACTTCCAGATGATATCATTATAGTGGCTGATAATGCATTATCGAAGATATTTGTTGGCCCAATTAACTCACTGCAACTGACTGAAATCACCCTCAATTCAGCCTTATATCCTGCAGGTGTGGAGTTTGATCCTGTCAATCAAAAAATATACTTCACAGATTTAACCTTTGGCTCAATAAATCGTTTCAATCTAGATGGTACAGAGCATGAGTTTCTTTTTCTCGGTTTTCTCAGCGACAACAAAGGTATGTTTACTTTCGTAAAAAAATCCAAAAAAGTTATTACCCCCTTATTGCGAGACAATAACTTAAAATATATGCATTCAATTTTAAAACTGAAACACTGGAATTGTGTATACTTCGTTTGTCTGAATAGCTCAACATTTGTAGCCATGGTGCCTGCTTGAATGTCAAAAGGTAAGATACAGAATCGAAAGTTGAACTAAAAAGCTACTCCAGTCAGTGTACCATAACATTCTCTGCATGGCTGGTCAAAGAAGACCCACGATGATCTGTGATGAGCAAACAACAAAAGCAACATTCTCAATGGGTTTACATGGTTTAGGGGCAACTTTTAAATCTGAACCTCTTTCTTCCACTGGCCCCCCTGGCCCCCGGTTCCGCCGCCGTCACCGTGGCAATACATTTTGGACTATTAAGACAAAATTAATGCAATATCACATCTTTTTGCCATTCAGTTGTAACATTTGCTTCATATAGAATGAATATGGGGGTAATTACATTTTGGATGAATTTATAAATTATTATATAGTCGCGATTAATAATTTCATAAAGATTTTATTAAGATTAAAGTTAAAAACCTCGCGTCGAGGTTTTGCCAAGTTTTAAAAATAACGGCTACTTAATGAAATAACGGTTAGTTCATGAAAAAGAAGAAGTGAAATTTAGCAAAACGCGACGAGGTTTATTTACCCGTAAGCGAGCTCTATTGTTCCGCTATTGTATCCGCTATTGTATCCACTATTGTATTCTATTCATAAAAGCTACTGCAAGAATCGTGGCAATCCCTGATATCGCTGGTGTCTACCGCCGGCGTTTCGTATTTATTAACATTCAAAATGTTCCGATACTCTTACATTTATAGACTTATTCCCGCTTTTTATATAATATTCAGAAATTGCAATTATGAAAACTACAAACTTTGAAAGTGAAAATATATTACCATCGAAAATATATCATACTTAAATTCTATAGAATCTATAGAGGCATTGCATGTGACGTATCACCCCGTAAATATGGCAGACTACTCAATACTACTCAATCAATAATTTCATGCAGGGCCTCTATAGATACCCAACCCAGAAGTGCCCATTTTATTTCAAATTTTTTGTAATCGCGCCCAAATATCCCCGCAAATATCTTATACACGGCTTTATTGATTCATTTTGGGCATTTCAAAAGTTAGAAGTCGTCAAAAATGGCAACATCCATTGATAGCAATGGTTGAGTAAACATTGTCTAAACACTAGATAAAAAGACAGCTTTGTACTACAGAGAAGATGTGAGGAAAAGGAGATAGATCCAGCTATCCTCAAACAAAATATGTGTGCTGCCGCTCATTCAAAAGTAATCACGCTATTCAGGTTTAACAATAAAATACAATAAAGGGGTTCGAACCCATGATGGGTGTGATACACAACTTGCTGCTTAATAGTTTTAGGGAATGGTCAGTGTCTGTATATCATACTATGCATACCATGCATGCAGACCCTAACATCCAGTTATATTTCAAATAAAAAATAAGTTCCATGGCAAATTATAATTTCTGACGCTTGTTGACTCTTTCAACCTCTACGATTTATGATAAAGACTATTTTCAATTATCAAAATATCTTTATTAGGTTTGCAGGAAATGACAGGAAAATACATACAACAATAAAATAAACATGATCAACAATCATCCCTTTTCTAACAAAATCCTAAAACACTCTCCCTAAATAATTATAATTCGAAATAATAACACCTATTCATTTATTCATTATAAACCTCTCGCAAACTGGAATGTGTATGTGGTGAATTGTAATTTTAATAACCGATATATGGAAACAAACTGGTACTATAATATTATTCAAAATCAAGAATAATATCAGACAAATCCTCCTACTCGAACAGTACACTTAATTTAGGCCCGGGATTTAGGCCTGCATTGTGATTATAGACCTAAGGTAAAAATACTTGAAGAGATAACAAGAAACCTTTCGTGCTTGGCCATTGTAGTGCTTGGCTGATCCTTGCTGGATGAAGGTCAATATTGATCTATTATGTGAGTGAAATCAAACACCCTGTCCTCGTTGCTACTCCCATGTAATCGAAGGTCGTAAAAATTAATCCGATAACAATAGAGGGTATTCATTACTACATCATTGATGTGGTTGCTCAATGCTCATGCATAAAATTCTTCCACATAGGCTGTTTAGCTTAATCATGTTAATCGGGAAGTGACCTCTTGAAATGATATCATCACACTGATCAGAATGATCTTTATTCGCTACTTGCACGGTTCCGCCATTATGCACTATGTGCGGGGAGAGCCTCGAACTGGCAGCATACATGAAAGGAAGAATTATGCAACCTTACACAGAACGTTATGACTAGTTCAATTCCCATTCATGTATGCTGCCAGTTCGAGGCTCTCCCCGCACATAGTGCATAATGGCGGAACCGTGCAAGTAGCGAATGTTATTACAGTGCGGCCCATATAAAATGTTCAACACAAAGTGAACGATGTTATAACTTGGAGGGCTAACAAATACCCAGGGGCCAAACTCAACTTTTTTGGTCAACCTGACATGGGATGCTGTAAAAGGTTGTGTGGTATCAATGTGTTCGGTGGACATCCCTGAACAACTTCTAGGTGGACAACCCTGAAAATATGTTGCTGAAAAAATATGGCGGCCATTTTTCAAAATGGCCGCCATTAAAAACTATTTTGACTATATCTCAGTCCATAATGTACATAGAGTTGTAATTTTGGTGGCTATACCCATGTTTTGGGGGTCACAGAATCCATTGGAACAATCTGATAATACATAGAGTCGTTGCATCTGCCACAAATCCAAAATGGCCGCCAAAATGGCGCCAAAATTGCAAAATTATTTAATTTCACGATGCATACAACTTCTTTCTTTTTCTTCATTACAGCTAACATGAATAACGTATAAGTTACCTTCCAAGGATTGGTACTAATTAAAAACACAGTTATTTAAGAGGAAACTAGGTCCCCTAGGTGTAAGTATGTATGATACACAAACGTATTATGTTGGTATGATACTGATGATATAAACATGAGCCTTTGTTGGAAGGAGAGTTGACGGTTATCACAATGGTGTATCTCCAGATATGCTACTGGAACAGAGCTACAATAAGAGTGCCAAGGAAACAAGTGGCTTAGATGGAATAACAACAAATCCTGCTGCTCGAACCAAATGGGTATATACCAAGTCCATGACTGCAGCTGTCTCTTCACAGTTAAAGAGTATGCTGCATCTAGATCCTGAAACCGAAGACCCGCATCATGAAGGAGGTCATGCTCGCGTTGAAAGAGATTCTGATGAAGTTGTGAAGGTAAATGCTGCGATTGAAACAAGCCCATTTGCCAAGAATGCAAATCTCATCAACATATCTACTGGTCAGAAGGCAGATAAAGTGGTACAACAACAACTACTTCAAGTGAAACAAATTGGTACCGAAGCCTTGTCTGATTCAATACAGATGAAACAGAAGAAGACCAAAACGGTGAAGCTTCAGACATTTGCTACTCAGAACAAGGCAGCAAAATCTGGCAAAAAAAACCTCAGCAAGCGCGAAGAGTGATGAATCTGTTGCCCTTCTTCGCATGATTCAGATTACAGCAAGCGGTGGAAAAACTTGACATTGTCCAGTATATCGGCAACCATGAATGCACGAAATTTCCACCATCGATGTTCACAGAAGATGGTCAAATGAGATCTGGCAAAAAACCAAACTTCGTCAAGGCCATAAAAGCGGAAACAAAAGTTAGTTCTGTTCCTCAGTTGCCAGAAAGCCAGTTGAAAACAGCAGTCATAGTAGATGCCATGTTTGCCTTTCGTCATTGGTCTTTCCAGAAGGATGAAACCTTTGGAGAGATTGCCCAGCGATTCAAACAGTTACTACTCTCAGATGTACCAAGTAATACAGAATCGATTCACTTTTGCTGCGACAGATATAGGGCAGCAAGCTTGAAGGGAACCGAACGTCAAAAGCGAATCAAGACAAAATCAGCACAACCCAAAGTTTATGACATTCAAGAACAGATCCGTGCACCAGAGCCACTTGAGTTTTTTTCGGTGTCTTCAAACAAAGCTGGATTGCAATAGTTTCTTTGTGACGTGTGGTCTGCGGAGGAAGCAGAAAAGACATATCTGGGGGAAACCAATCTGTATCTAGGAGGAGGCTTTAAGGAAGAAACCAAGACTGTCATGATCAATGAAGAGTCTGTCACTCCGATACCTGAACTAGAATCCACTCAAGAAGAGGCAGATACTAGACTCATCCTCCATGCTGTCTATAGTGTACAGAAAGATAATGCTGAGCGTTTGGTTATCCATGCCAATGACACTGATGTGGTTGTCCTCTTCGTCTATTATGCCTCCTCGCTGTTACAAGATGTGTCAGAAATATGGATAAGAACAGACAGAGATACACACATACCTATACACGCCATAGCTGCTGCGTTAGGACAACCCCGATGCCGATCTCTACCGTTCATCCATAGTTTGAGTGGAAGGGTCACAACTAGTTTCTTCTTCTTCTTCACCAGTAAAAAGGTATGGTTATCCAACAGCAAGGCTCTCAATCTAACAGCCCTACAAGAGTTTGCTGAAACTGCTGGCTCTTTTGATGTTGAAGCTAATCTAACGCAGCAAGCAAGACAACATATGCTCAGTGTGTATGCCAGAAATACTGATGTAGATCTAGCTCTTGATGTTTTCAGAGCTCACAAGTTTCTTAATAACCGTTCCACTCTCTTGAAACTTCTTCCACCAACTGAAGGTGCATTCAAGTTCCATCTGAAACGTGCAGCATTGGCAACTATGATAGACAAGTCGGCTCATATTCCCAAGCCAAACTTACCAGCATTTCAAGAATTTGGCTGGACTGTCAAAGATAACACCTTTGTTCCTGCCACAACTTCTGACCCAGTAATGGCTCGATCTATTTCCTGTACCTGCACCAAAGGATGTGGTATCAGATGCTCCTGCGTCAAGAAAGATGTACCATGCTATATCGGCTGCAAGTGTACTGGATCACAAGACAAGTGTAATCACACACGACTTTTGACACAGCTTGATGAACCGAGTAATGATGAGAGTGACAGTAGTGATGAAGAGAACTAATCATGAAATTTTAACATGACATTAAGCCTACATATCATATGAATGAACTATGTTTGGCAGAGTTGAGCAGCACAGCCACAAACTATAAATTCTGACATCATTATAATATATGCAGAAACATAGACGATTTATGGCATAACTAATGGTACACCAAAAAATGTCCAAGTTTATATAATACCAATATTTAACATTTTGGTACTTATATTCACCATTTTAGCGCCACTGTGGTAGTTACGGCAGCCATATTGGTGGCCATTTTGGATTTTTGTTGTAGATGTAACTATGCTATGTAGTAAATGATTGCTCCAATTGATTCTTTGACCCCACAAACCTATGTATAGCCACCAAAACTACCACCCTATGTACATTGTGGGCTGAGATATGGTCAAAAATCGTTTTGAATGGTTTTTTTTTTTGAAAAATGGCCGCCATATTTTTTGCATGTAGAAATTAGGACTCATTCTTCATGTTATTATGGTACCACTTTACTGAATGGGACCAAGTTTTAAAAAGGGTGAAAAGCCACACAGGAAAGATTTTTTAAACTTTGCCCCTTTTTACGTTTTGAAACGTGTTTTGGTAGATATACCTTACAATAAATGAAGAAAATCAAAAATATTTCACCATTTTTAATGGAGAATGCGGATCTTCGGATCAATCCCGACCTAAAACGGATCTGATTTTAAAAATATTTACAAGTCGGGTTGGAATACGGATCTATGGGATAGGTCGAGTTGGGGCAGGAATTATTTTAAAGGGATAGGCGACTGGAAAACGTCACAAAGGTTGCAAGTGGTTGCAAAACGAAAGGTTGCAAGAGAGCTTCCCCCTGTCAAAAGTCTTCCCCCCCCCCCCCCATTGCCCCCCTGTGGGATGGTGACCGCCCCGACATTTAAGACTTTTTTGTGTAAAAAAATACAATATATTTTGCCATTTTAACCTAAAAAGTGTCAATTTTTGCGCGCTTCGCGGGAATTTATTCACTTTCTGTACCATATTTCACCAGTTTAGCTTCAATATGGCAACATTTTTCGCGCGCTTCGCGCGCATTTGTAACATTAACTAATTTTGTCACCAAAAGGTGCTCCACTTAAAATTTGTCTTGCCCCTCTTTGCCCCCCTCCACCCCTCTGAAAAAGTGCTGGCTACGCCACTGGTGGTACCTCATCTCTATGACTTGAATTGACAAAGGTCAGTATCCTTCCCGGCATGCTTAGTATAAATCCAAGCCAAGTCCGTAGATGATAATATTATCATGTGTTCATTAATCATTACGATAAAATATTTATGAAATAATCATGTTATAACAACTAAATTATTGTAAATTATGACGCAATGACCAACGATGACATGGTTGACAGATGTCGTGCATCATTGTGTGAAGGTGGGTAGGCGCGCCCATAAGCGTGTGAAAATTCAGGGGGCGGGTCTTATAGTTATAGGCCTAACATATCAGTGGACCTGTGTAACATTTAACATTTTGTTAATTGAGTTCGGACCCTTTTTTGTTTAAGCAATGATTTAAATAGTGTAAATATGATGCACCAAATGGCTTCAATTGGACCTCCATTTTGCAAAATTGTCCAACTTCTCAAGGTGGAACATCCCCCCTGACACCCCCTGCGTAGTGGGTAAACAAGTAGCCATTTTCGGTTCTGCTTTCCACATTTGCCAATTGATGTAATTTATAGGCCTATAATAGGGAAAACTTTTCCACGAAAGGCTTCATGGACCGTCATTTCACAACATTGTGGTTTTTTTAATCTAAAACTTTCCACACTATTAGTGCCAAAATGGACCACCAAATCGCTTCAATTAGGTATTCATTTTGAAAAAAGTTTCTTACATGTATAGGCCTACAATAATAGGGAAAAATTTCCTACGAAAGGCTTTGTGGACTGTCACTTCACAAATTTTTGCCTTTTTTAAATTAAAATTTTACACACTAATAGTGCCAAAATGGGCCACCAAATCGCTTCAATTAGGTATTCATTTTGCAAAAGTTTCTTACTTCTCAGGGGGCACATCCCCCTCAGACACCCCCTACGTAGTGGGTAAACAAGTAGCCATTTTCACTTCTGCTTTCCACATTGCCAATTTATGTAATTTACATACATGTATAGGCCTACAATAATAGGGAAAAATTTCCTACGAAAGGCTTTGTGGACTGTCACTGTCACTTCACAAATTTTTGCCTTTTTTAAACTAAAATTTTACACACTAATAGTGCCAAAATGGGCCACCAAATCGCTTCAATTAGGTATTCATTTTGCAAAAGTTTCTTACTTCTGAGGGGGCCACATCCCCCCTCAGATGGCCGCTTTGATTTATTGATTTCCCCACTGTCAGTGTGTCCCCCCCACTTTCAAAAACGGATTTACGCCCCTGTGCATGTCAATAATTACAATTACAATTAACAAAATGGCTGTTGGTGGTACCTCATGTTCTGACATGCTGTGACCCCGAGGTTCCCGACATTGCCCTAATAAACTCTCCTGGTTGAGGAGAGTTGAAACGATTCTATCTTCCGGTCCCGGTCGGGATCTGTAAAACATGACAAATCTATAATATTAAGGTTACTGCCTCTTTTGAGGTTTTGAGCAAAAAAATGGGATGATTTTGCCACATTAAGTATCAAATTTGGCCCAGAAATAATCATCGGAAAAATAAAAGTTATACCTCATCTTAAAGGTAAAGGTTTATATATTATTATTTTTCCATTGCTATTTTAATTTTCAGACTCTGATTGGGACTGGGAGTGAATGACCTGGGTCATTGATTATAGCACTCGCTATTATTTTTTGGACCAGTCATTTCATCAATTTTCCTCATTCCGATTTCTAAACCAAATTGTAGGCATCTATAAAACATCCCATAATAACATTCTTGCTATTCAGTTTTGATATCTCTACTTCAGAAATAAAATTTCAAGTTGCAGAAAACCTAAATTTACGACTGAAATTTGTATTTTTCAAAAATTTCTTAATGAGTCTAGCTTTCATAGCTTGTTTAATTATTTTCAAAAAAATTAACTTTGCAAGATATGGTGCATATCTTCGCTACATGTGCATACTCGAATTTGGGGATTACGATCAGCCAATTTCGAAATATCATTTTTTTAGACGGTATGGTCAACACTTTTTAAGCTTTTACACGATTCAGAGATATGGTCAATCGTGTAACATTTCTTTCAATTCTATGTTACTTATTTGACAAAGTGTCAAACGAAATTCGCCCTCATAAGCCACGACAAGGCCCGGTTGCTTGTGTAATTTGCTACTCACAATCAAATGACTGCAACTGGTTAAATTCCTGATTTTCCTGGCAAGAAGACACGGAGAAATTTATATTTCACGCCGGGCCATGTGTTTACGTTTCATGAGGTCATGGGTCAATCCGGCAAATCGAGATGTACACACTTGGAGAAGACTGCCGCGGTTTGTATATCCCGTTTGGAACCAGGCGGCATAGGAAGCGCAACACGTGACATACGAGGCTGGCGAAGATACAGGGCTGACAGCCCCATTCAAAATACACGGTTAGCAATTACAAATAGAAAATTAACATACTTGCAATGTGGTACACGGTCGTACCCCGACGGTTTTGCAGTAAGATAATTTTGCTTTGACACCGCATAACAAATTTAGAATTGTTTATGAAAATTTCATGATTATGTGTTAATCCAATGGCGACCTCAATATTGGCGATATCGCTTCCATCACCGCCTGTTTGGAACATGATTGACCAACGATGTTATGAATGTTAGAAGCTGTGGTCAGAACAGGGCCAGTTTCATATTTCTAGTCCGAACAAACCAAGGGCACAATTAACAATTTTAGAACAAGAATGTTCGTCAGCCTACTACGATAATTGCCTTTTGTAATTTTGAGAACAAAAGAACAAAATATGGTTTAACGCTGCATTTTTAATAAATCATATGATTCACCAATCTTTGCTCAAGAACAAAATAATGATTAGGCCTGGCGGGGGGGGGCGTGGTCGCTATCATTTTCTTCGGAAGGGGTCCCAAATATACAGAAAGGTTCAAAAAATGTTTGAAAAAAAAAAAAATATGGGGGGGTCATAACATTTTTGATGACCAAAATGTAGGGAGTCACAAGATGACCACAGATAGTGTGGTTATTTCATTCAAAAAGACTGATTTGAATGATTTCAATACAATTTTAGCCTGTTTATGAGGTAGGCCTAAGGGCCTATGCAATTTACCCCCGGGGGTAAAACTTCCTAATGACTCGCCAAAATCGCCCCCCCTCTCTCGGCCCGCCAAAAATCGCTTGCCCCCCCGTCGGCCCGCCAAAAATTCTTTGCCCACTCCCCCTTGAACATGCCAAATTTTGGGATCCCAAATTGCAAACCTTAAATGGTCTAGATGTAGGCCTATCGGCGCAGCGAGCAGGAAAATTTAAGCGTTTCCGTACTGTTTTCCCAAGCCATTTTAGAGTGTTTTATTAAAAAGGCGCCCCATGAATGCGTGCAAAAAATCGCTTGGGGGGAATTGCATGCCCCCCCCCCTTTCGGCTCGCCAAAATTTCTACCCCCCCGCCAATCTTACCCTCCCCCAAGGGTCATAATTATTGCACAGCCCCTAAGGTGTAGGCCAATCGGCGCGGCGGTGGGGGTCATACATTTTTTGTTGCCGAAAAAGGGGGGGGGGGGGTCGTAATTTCATTGCCGCCGACTTTTTTTAAATTTCGGACCACCCCTCCTTCCAAAAGCAGTAAAAACCTTTGAGTTGGATCTAATACAAAATTTGTATTTTATGAACCGTGTCGGAAGTTATTTTGTGTTTTTGTTATTTTGTATTTTAATCAGTGGGCCTATTGGACTATTTTCGAAGTTTAGATTTTCGGATCCCTTTTGTAGGCGTAGATCCTGTTGGGATGGAGGATAAATCCCACTAATATTTTGCCAGGGGAGATGTTCATACAATCACCCTCCCAATGTTGACGCCTGTATGTGGGTTTCTGCCAGGGGTTTCTGACCTCAACAGCTAGATTCTTTTTTGCCACCCCCTCCCCCCTAGGCCTACGCGTATGACGGGTAGGCATATGGTCGTTAGGCGTATAATTATGGTTTAGGCGAAGTGACACCTAAAAACCGGCCCTAGGCATGCGGGGGGGGGGGGGGGACAAGTTGTAATTTTTTAGACGGGGGTGGAGGCTCCAGACTTGAAACCCGTAGGCCTACCCATTGCCATTTGACCGTGGACAGGTAGGGTGGGGCCTACCCATTTCTAAGGATTTTCTCAAAAATATAGACCAGTGTCTAAAGTTTTCTTTCCTATAGACCCATTTTCCCCGAAAAGATTTACGGTACGGGGGTTTAAGGGCTGGGGTATGAACGTTTGGACAGTATTTATTGTGGGACATTAGAGCACATCAGACATATCGAATTGCATTCTGAATACGAAGAATGTCATTCTGATATCAAATAATTTAGATTTTTGAAATTCGCAATTTAATACACATTTTATGGCAAATCATTAAAATTGATATTTTTGATATTTAACAGTACTTGAAGCAAACTTTATAAATCTGATGATTTATACTTAAAGTGTATGTAGGTGGGATGAAAAGCCAATGATCAATTGAAAATTTTGACCTTTCGTATTGAAGATATGGATTTTTTTCCCAAAACACCAAAAAAATAGGTCTTTTGGGGAAACAAATCCATATCTTCAATATGAAAGGTCAAAATTTTCAATTGATCGTCGGCTTTTCCTCCCTGCTACATACACTTTAAGAATATGTCATTAGATTTATATAATTTACTTCGAGGACTGTTATATATCAAAAATTTGAAAAACATCAAATTTTTATAATTTGTCATAAAATTTGAATTATATTGTGATTTTCAAAAAATGAAAATTATTTGATATCAGAAAGACATGCTTCGTATTCAGAATGCAATTCGATAGGTCTGAGGTGCTCTCATGCCCCACAAAAAAAACTGTCGAAACGCAATAAACGCTCATTTTAGATCCCTTAACGGACCCATAAGGATTTTCAGCAAAAATAGGGACCCATGTCTATAAGGATTATTTGCAAAAGCGCAATCCCCGTATGCATTTAGCAGTATGGGATTACCTCCCCCCCCCCCTCCCTTGCCATTGAATAATGATCAATAGACCTTCAACAATATTTGGTTGATCATTTATAATAATCACTTTTGTGAGCCCCGGGTTTCAGTAAATATAATAATAGGCCCATATCTTCCATATAAATATGTTTTCACAGCAATTCTTGCATGCCCGGGCTGTATAGTGCAAAACAAAACACTACTGCAAGTTACCGGGCCCTGCTGGGCGCACGGTTTCAAGCACAGCGATATCCCGATTCCCGCTCGTACATCCCGTTTTGATATTATATGCCCAATTTGACGAGTTTGCCGGACTGACGTTCTAATCGGAAACGCTTCAACTTGAGAGTTAGTCTCCTTCACAATCGGTTTATGCTGTGGTTTACGTCGTTCTAAACACACGTCGTTCGTCCTTACAACATGCAGTCTGTACTCGAAACTAAGATAGTAATTGATGCATACCATGGAGCTTTTAATAAAGGGACCTCACGCAATACAATCGGAGTTTGTATTCATTAGCAACGGGAGACAAAATAGGGGGAAATTACACATTGGCACTTTTTTTCAGGATTCATGTTATTTTATATGAAGGGTATGTAGGCCTATGTCTTCTTGTCAAAAATAAAATAAAAAATTTTCCCTATGTCAAGGTCATGACCCAGGAGAATGTACCCTTAAGGTGAGTCTGCATATTATCGCCGCCTACTTTCATAGTGATCACGAACCCGTCGCCGTTAGCTCCTCACCGCGCACAACTACAAGAAAGCCAATTTGGAGATCCCATCGCAATCGATATCTCAGCTATTATCAACTGAAATTAGATTATAATCATACCGTCTGTGGTGAGGATTATCATGAGCACTTCTATGAGCTAATGACATCTTATTCTTTTTTATTTGATTTGTGATAATTGTGTTGACCTATTACTTGGAACGATTTAACGGAATAATTAAATGTTATCCAATTAACATTGATCGGATCGGATCTGGAAAGGCTAGTACGGATCGGGATGAGATCACCAGGTCGGATAGGCCCACAAATTAGGTCTGAATCGGACGCATCGTTCGAAATGGTTTGGGACGGGGTCGGGTCGGGCTGGTCGGGTGGGGTGGAAAAAGCACAATGCAACATCATCTCGTATTTCAGACATTGCCTATTGGCTAATCATTAGTTTTGGTTCTCTTCATCAGTTCCAGAGGGAATTGCTTTAGACATCGTAAATGGAAGGCTATTTTTTACTAATAGGAGTAATAGGACGATTGAAGAACTTACTGGATTAAGCGAAAGTCGCGTAATCATTGATGAGAACTTGGATAAACCAAGGGCCATTGTAGCAGACACAACATCAAGGTGTGTATCATTTTGTCCTTATCCATTCAATGTTAGTGAGTGGCATGCATGGTCATGCCCAAAGATGCTTAATGACATGGATAGACAATAGATTACGTAAAGCGTTGTTCATTTGATGCCGAATTGATTTACAGATATGCTATTCATACAGTGGTACGTCGTATATTTTGTTTCGGACAAAGGGGTTCTGCTAGTGAATTGCGCCTACAACATTTAAAAGCTTGTCTTATAAGTATTGATAAGTGATTGAAAGAAAGTCTTGGGTAAGCTCCCACTTGTAAAGTGGAAAGTTTCGAGGTAACCAAAAGGTAGGCTTATGTTTGAGCGGTCTCAGTAGAAAATTAGCTCCCGATAGAGGGCAGAGCCTGAAGAATTACTGGGAAATTACGTACGAAAGAAAGAAAGAAAGAAAGAAAGAAAGAAAGAAAGAAAGAAAGAAAGAAAGAAAAAGAAAGAAAGAAAGAAAGAAAGAAAGAAAGAAAGAAAGAAAGAAAGAAAGAAAGAAAGAAAGAAAGAAAGAAAGAAAGAAAGAAAGAAGGAAGGAAGGAAGGAAGGAAGGAAGGAAGGAAGGAAGGAGGGAGGGAGGGAGGGAGGGAGGAGGGGGAGGGAGGGAGGAGGGAGGAGGGAGGAGGGAGGGAGGAGGAGGAAGGAAGAAAGAAAGAAAGAAAGAAAGAAAGAAAGAAAGAAAGAAAGAAAGAAAGAAAGAAAGAAAGAAAGAAAGAAAGAAAGAAAGAAAGAAAGAAAGAAAGAAAGAAAGAAAGAAAGAAATGAACGAATGGAAGAAAGAATAAGAAAAACTTCAATCAAAATGTTTTACCTTAGGTACCAACCACAGATTGAGTCTTGAATAGAGACATTACACATGGGTTTTGAGAACGCTTATGTACAATTATTTTTCACGCAAAGAAAAATTACGCGGGAAAATAACCTCACAATTCGTGATAAATCTTTGCCGGTGCCGGTTGAGAAAGACTATTAACCTGAACAATTGCATCACATTTTCATCAACAGTCGCTTATTTTGGACTGACTGGGGAACCAATCCAAAGATTGAACGGGCTAATATGGACGGAAGTGGGAGAAGAACTCTCATCAACTCAGATATAATCCATCCTAATGGTTTGGCAATTGACTTTCAAGGTATTTAATCATGCAAACAAAGACAAATTATTCAGTAAAAACGAACAAACCAGTTGTATTATTTTGGATGTTAAAAGATAATAGAAATCTATACATTACTTGACGTGGTTCAAGCCCATGCGGCCCTGATTTGGTAAAACGATCTAACTTGAAATTTGGACATTTTGAGATAAATCCATATCATGGGTAATGTGAGGGCGCTCTTTCCATTTGTGACATCCTAAAATCACCTTCATGCCACCAAATAATGAGATTGTTTATATTTTCTAAGACATTAGATCTGTTTAATAATTTATTTTATTCAAAAAGAAAAACGTCAAGTGTTCAAACTTTAATGCTCTTTTTCTCAAAACAGTGATTTAAATTTCAAGTTAGATCATTTTACCAAATCAGGGCCGAATGGGGTTCAAATTCTACTTCCTTGACTCTTCACCGTGGTTGCATAACAAAAACCGTCCATTTTGTTAGATTTTATGACGAGAGCGCCGTCATTTTAAGCTAGTGTATAGCGCACCAGTCTGACAACAAGTAGCTATAGCGCAAATATTTTGTTCTGGTCTAGGAGCTGAATCTCATACGGACCTTAGAGGATGTGCAATCACAACATTATGCCTTCCATATTATAAAATTAATTATCAAGCACGAATCACATGGTTTTATTTAAAACAAACTCCTATTGACCATAAAATGGTTTTAAAACCTTTTCATGACCTTTATAAAACCTGACATTTAATGTTATGGAAACATTTTACAAACACCCAAAATATAACTTGTTTAAAACGTTTTAAAAATATTTTTGCGTTTGCTGGGTAACGACCACAAAAAAATATCACATTGTTTTTCCATAGCGAATTTGTTGTACTGGTGTGATGCCGTATTGGATCGTATAGAAGAATCAGATCTCAACGGCCAGTCGAGGATAATCGTGGCTACTATTACAGATGAAATAGTCCCTTTTGATATTGGTATTTACAACAACGATCTCTACTGGTCAGATTGGCGTTATATCAGGCTAATTAAGTTGACTAATAGATACAATACTACAGGCCGTGGTGTGGATTTAGTGGGGCCAGCTGTTTTCCAGAAGGCTTCGGGATTGCATATTCATAAAGGTGAGAAAAACTATTCGCTGCTTGAAAAATGCAAAAGGGACTCGGAGATCAAATTAATATTATTGACAATATGACCTACATTATTCGAATAGATTTATCAGGTTTTTCAGCGAATAATTATTTCGTGATTTATTGTTGGACAAAACATTCTTTACTCACTACAATTTTCGGTCCCACACAAAGAAGTATTAGGTATGAACACTGCGTTCTTTAGTTTCTTTTACAAGCTTCAGTAGTGGATCGTATTCATGACTTAAAGGTCCATGACCCGATCGACAACTTCATCCCCCATTTCTATTCATGCACGGTTGTTTGAGGTGATCATTTATTAGTTTTTCAAACAAAACATCAAGTACAACCCAATTTTAGGCTTAATCAGCTACGATCGATATCATCCTAATGTATACAGATGCTTTTGAGTCATTTTCAACTTTAATTTCACATCTTTTACAAAATATTCACTTTTACAGCATTTTAAAGCTTTTTTGGATATAAAATGTATCTATTTATGACAAAATTGGTGGCGCTATTTAGTTACTGGAAATTACTCTTTCAAGCTTTCAATACAAAAAATTCCTTTTATTTTTTGATGAAATATGTTTATAAAATTTCTTTGTTGCTTGTTTCACCTATGCCATCTGTTTTAATGGCAGTAATAATCACCTACCCCTTGCAAATTAAGAAATATGATTTACGATAAATAGCGCCACCTATAGTTTGCATTTACTTAATAATGAAGCCAATTCTATATACATCAAACAACCGTCATTAAAACTGAGATTTTGGTATCAAAAGAAAGCTCATATCTTTTTCATTATCCCAGTGAAATTAACGCCCGACATATGTTTTGTTTAAGTGATGTGAACAAAAACGTGTTGATTTGTGATTACTACAACTGGAAGTGTATGCACTATCCTATGGGCATTGTTAAACACGTTTTTACTTCTCATATGTGACACGATCTGGTCCATGGTGGCCAAAGGGCAAATTTGAAATTGAGATAAAGGCAAAAATAGGGAGTAAAAAACAATAAAATACGATTTGTGATCGTTCTGACATATTATCATAATCTAAAAAATTATGATAATATGTCGGACCAACAGCAAATCATACGTTTTACTACAAATAGTATCGAATTTGACAGTTTGCTCATAGATTTCAGTTGGAACATGTGTAAGTATTACAAATATGCCAAAAAATCGGTTTTGAAAAAAATAAAGGTATATTCTGGAAAAAATCGTACATTAAGGCTTTTATAGTGTTTGTATAAGGTAATAGTTATAGTAGGCCTAATTCAATTTTCAAAAATACCTCCTTTGTCCCCCATGGACCAGATCGTGTCGCATATTAAAACCACTGCAGGGATGCAACTCTGTAAACGTGTTGATTTAGTGGTAGGCTTCACGCCTCTTTAAGGGGTTGTTTGGAATGGCTGGTGAGTCAGGGGTCAAAAATAAAAGTGTTACCTTTTTGACCACAACACATGAGTATGTATCATGTGCCATACACAAACTAACAAAACAATACCTTAAAGTATCATTTTTTAATGTTTTTGGTCATAAACTCGATATTCCACATTTACAAAATGTTTGTACCGTGAGCGTGTCTGTTGTCAGGTCGATGACATTATAGACACAGCCTTGAATAATAAATATTGTGGCTAATAACATTCCTTATTGCTTAAAGCAATAGTAGATTGCCCAATCCCTTAAGAAGCCAACATGTGCCCTCATTTCTGTATAGGGTCTCAATGCCCCGTCTACTTATTTCCATGGCTTCCCGAAACTCTCTATACCTTGTGTTGTGTTCCTGTTCAAGGGTCTTCGATTTGTCCCATTCTATAACATGAGAAGCCCGCATAGTGTCATCGCCCCGATATCCTCATGGCAGAAATTCCCATGGTGGTAGATCGAATCCATTAGTTCTTCAACCGCCACACATTACCATTTTGTTACGACTTGTTTAATAGTTTTGAGACTATGTGCGCCGCCCGAGTGACTCCGACAGCCCATTTAATGGTTTTTAAACATATGGATAAAATCAGCCACTTCTTTTTTATATATTAGTAAATTATGATATTGCAATTCATATGTATATCAACAACATGAGAAATATTTGGACTAAAAAATATATAAAAATATTTTGAGCTTAGAATTTGAGCGTGATCAATCTGAGACTAGTATTTTCAGGTAAACTAGTCTCAGTGATCAATATTGTATTTATTATGCAAATAAACAATTTCAATGAGCTGGTAGCTAAACCTTTGTTGACATTTGATAGCTCATGTGTTATCGTGACATAGACATGATAGGGGATGGGCGGGTAATGCCACTCTTGATATTGGTATGGTTTATTCTATCTTACGTTGTTTTAATGTGTAATAATAGGCTTAAATGAAAAAATGTTCGGGATTACCCCACTCTCTCCTATAGTGTCCGCTTCATTTACTTACGTCATCAGCCCGCTGCCTTGAAAATTAATTTCGCTTCGAACGGGGGAGGGACTCGTACGAGCCCGAACTTTACCAACACAATTTCTCTTTTTTTCAGGAGAAATACGCATAAAAAATTGCAACGAGTGTCAACTTGTAATGTAATAATTATTCTCTTTGAATGGAGTTAAATTTGTTTTTGCAATATGCCCCTTGAAATTACGATAAATGTTTGATAATATCAGAAATCAAAGTTCATATATTAGCAATATGCATAATATGTACCTCACTATATAATTTTAAGTCTAAAAAAATTACTTTCCTTTCTTTGATAATTTCAAGCCGCCAATGCCGTTCAATTTCAAGTACGCCTTGTTGATGGCTCTAATAGCAACGAAGGTCGAGTAGAAATATTCCATAACGTCTGGGGAACCGTTTGCGATAAGGCCTTGATCGGAGGCTTGAGCGTGAATAATGCACGAGTAATTTGCCGACAACTCGGACTTCCCTATGGTGCTGCCCAATTGGTTGGTAATGCTGCCTTTGGACAAGGCTCTGGACAGATTTGGCAGAATGCTTTTGGATGCTCCGGATCAGAAAATAGAGTGAGGGATTGTAACTATGACGGAGAGTTTATCGAAGGTTGTACACACAGTAACGACGTCGGTGTTCGATGTATCGATTGTAAGTCACTGGGAACAATTACTTGGGTATACGGTTGTGTTAGTCATTCAGTGACGGCTTCAAGAAAATGGGGGTCATTATGCGTGGAAATGCTCAGCATTGTGTGTCATTGACCATGAAAATAACTTTACTGAATTTGCCATTTTATAGTAAAAATTGCTATATAGAAAAATGTAAAATTGTACAATTTGCGCACGAAGCGCGCAGATTTTTTTCTCTTTGGTGGCAATTTCTACAAAAAGGGGGCTCATTGGGTGTAAACTGATGAAAAAAGGGGGTCATCGGGTGTCAGATTTGCCTCAAAAATGGGGGTCTATTTACAGACACGTGACGCCCCGGGATCTCGCCTACCAATATAATTATGGGAGTACCCTCTGGGCAGTTTGCTCTCTGTGAAAAAACCTTCAACTAAAGAAATACATATTTTTCTGATCTTTACTGCGATAGCTCTTTACGATATATGTTAAAGAACGGTAATAACGATTTAAAGTGTTGTTGTTGTTTGTCTGTTTCAGAACCATGGCCTTGGTGTTATAATTTCGTCTGTGCGGAAGATAACGACATATCCCGGAGGCCGAAACATATCAAAGTTGCTGTATGAGGGTAGCCATGGTAGTAGTAAAGCTATTATAAAAAAATAATGTAAGCTTCCATAATATAAAACATTTGCATTTTTATCTCCTGCATTAAATATTATAAAAGGGTACTCTCTAAATGAAAGAGGATGAAAAACAATTGATGTGAATTTCCCTAGACATATTCGATATTCGCTCATGGGAATTTCTCTGAAAGAGGGGTGAAACAAAAGAAACTGCACATTCTCCCTGCATGTGCACTCAACTTAAGAAGTGACGGGTATGTGACTACCGGCGCGCGCGAAGTTGGAGCCTATATCGGTACAAAACGTTGTTTTTTAAACATTAAGAATTTGAAAGTTTCCGCATTTTTCTGGCAGTTTGATGATATAATTTTAGAAAACAAGGGGGACATTTGGTAGCCGCACCTAACAAAGGGGTCATCGGGTATAACTTAAAAAGGGGGTTATCGGGTATATTCGACTTCGAAAAATGGGGCCTATTGGCAGGCACATACCGTCTCTTCTAATGTTGAGTGCTCCCGGGCGCATTCTGTTTCATCTTTTGGTTTCCAGTTCCGTTGTTTTTGTACATAATTATTCAGAATTTCTTTTTGAAAATTGACTTTCATTAAAGGTAATAACCAATGTAGCAATTATTATTCAAATGTACGCTGTATATAAAAAAGGTGAGAAAAGAGTCAAATTCAATGAGAAAAAAATGGACTGCAAATCACTCTCAAAGAATGAAAATTCGCATATCGGAATTTTCACAGTAGGCACTCTATCAAAGAGTGAATTTCAATATTTTACGTTTAGAGAACAAGCAATTAAACTATATTCATATTATCGTGATGTCCGCATACTGAGGAATCAGATTTCTTTAAACCGTAGCATAGGCTTAGGAACCGGGGGCTTGGGGGCTCAACCCTCTCAATAATAATGTGCGGGGCTGTAATATCGAATACCTTTCCTAATCCTAGGAATCCCTGTATTGTGATATAATAGAGTGACAATGGGTGTTTGTGACCTATATTTTGCAAATCTTCTGACGCCGAGAAGGACCCCCCGGGAGCCACGACCAATTGTCAGCCCCCCCCAAAATGAAAATCCTCCTACGCCAATACGTAGTATTACGTTACAGATCCATCAAACAATTTGTTTCGTTTCACCAACATTTATATGTATTAGTGATCTTAGCACCTTGCTGGGCTTATGGTTATCTGCATTCATATCGTCGTGTCCGCATACGGAGGTATACACATTGTCTATAACCGTAGTTTTACATTACAGATCCATCAAATAATTTGCTTTGTTTTACCAACGTTTTAGCTGATAAAGGTGTATCACATTGTTAGCCAAATATTTAAGTCCTGATCCATTAATGTCGACATTTGTATTAGCAAAGATCACTATATTTGTGTGAGATTTATTACGATTAATTATGTGCACTTTTACTACGTATTCTTGTATGACGCCACAGAAGATATAAGACGAGAATGCATGCTGGATCTCAGGAACAAATACATACTTTCTATGGGATCTCAAGCTGTCAAAAAGAATTTAAAATGGCCTGTTACCAGGGTTTTCTTTAAGCATTTTGCTGAAGGGGCATTTTCAAATTTTAAAACATTACCCAAGAGGTATTTTTAAAATATTATTTTTGAAGACATTTTTAACAATATGTGTTTTTGGAGCCATAGGCGTAGATCCGGAGAGGAGTGGGGGATCTCCCCAATATTTTGCCAGGGGATGGCCCTTGCAATCAGGCCAAAAAAAATTGTTGTGTTCCCCTCAACCGTCCGACCCTAAATCCTGAAAAATTTTTGAATGATGATTTGTACAGATTTGTTCAAAAAATCAATGTTTTTCACTTAAAATCAATATTTTATTGAAAGACTAGTCTTTAATTGATGTGTAACAGGTATCCAGAAGTCAAAATTAACAAATGTCCCCTAATTGAAGAAGCATTATTTTTAAAATATTTGAGGGGATTTTTTAAAACTGAAGGTTTAAAAAGAAAAAAAAAGAAAAAAAAAAAAGAAATCCGACCGTCCGACCCAACTTTCCCATTTTTCCACTTGAGGGCAACACTACAATATTTTTTTGGCCTCATCCCCCAATGTTGACGCCTGTATTTGGGTTTCTGACCAAATTAACCTCATATTTGGCCATTTTAGCCCCCAAAGTATCAAATTTTCAAATTATTAGTTGATTCGGACATTTCATTTTTGAGTTACGAATACTAAATGTGCTACAGGGCCCAAAGGCTACTGTGTTGTAAATTCTGGCTACCGACCACCAGAAAATACAAATTTTTGTCAAACGAGCTATACAATCATGATGATCCAGCTTTCTGATGGTATAAATATCTCAAGTTTTTTCCTTCAATCGTGTAAAATGTTATTTTTCAAAGTATTCTTTAAGATACAATTTTGGAAAAAGAGTGAAAGTCACTGTAAATAACGTTAATATAGAGTGTAATTACTTTCAGAATAGTGCAAGGTTCGCTCCATTGAAGAGATCACTACATAAAGATACTATTTTACGTTTAGAACGTAAGAAACCAAGTGATTTATGTTTATGTAGCATTACGTTACATATCTCTTTAACGATTTGTCTTATTTTACCAAGGTTTATATAATAGTGATCTTGGCACTAATGGTTATTTTCATTCACATCGCCGTAATGTCCGCATACTGAGAAATACAAGATTTTTATGAACAGGGGAATGCCCCTGAGTGACAAATTAGTAATTTGTACGATGTCACGGGAGGTATCGTACTGATATCAGGACATGTACAGAATCCCTTTGTGAAAATTTTCTTTTGCGATTGAGCAAAGTCTACGTTAGGGCCTATTTATAGGGTAGATCCGTTACACCAATACAACAGTTATTTTTATGCCTTAATATATGGTTATCTTTATATCAACGTGATGTCCGCATACTGAGGAATACCAGATTACTATAAACCGCAGCAATACGTTACAGATCCATTGAACAATTTGTCTTATTTTACCAATGTTTATATTATATTAGTGATCTTGGTATTTTGCTAGGCATATGTGACTATCCACATCAAAACACTCGTAAAGTCGGCCCCTGGTCAATTTTACGGTTTTCTTCCGTGTTTAGAAAAGATATATCCTAAGCTTTACAATGATATATCATTTGACTTCAAACGATATCCAGAAGCGGAGTTATGGCTTGTTCAACTTTGCTCCTTCAGTTAAAGGGTACATTATTTTGGTGCTACAATATTTCTTTTTTTCTACATTGCTGGTATTAAATATTAAATTGTGATAATTGGCGGTCACTTCAAATCATCCCCAAGTCAACGAGGTTCAGGAATGTCCTCTCATTGTTAATTGTTGGTTAACCCACCACTTGAACAGGATTTAGCCATAGCAAACAAAGACTAAAGCTATTTACTATAAGTATAAGCTTATTATCCTCTTCAACAATAGGATTAAAGATTGATGTGCGGACTGGACTGAAATGAGAAACTTGTAGGATAATTATTGGGTACATTATGAATACAAGCTTGATGCACATTTTGGACTGTAACTCGAAATAAAATTTGCCGACTTTACGAGAGGTTTGAGATGGATGGTCACATATTCTTATCGTCATGATGTCCGCATACAGAGGAATATCAGATTACCCTAAACAGGAGAATGCTCCTGGCAATATGGCACATTTTCAACTTGTATGACGTCACGAGTGGTATACGAAGAGATTGCCTGTTGGAGATGTCAGGACAGATAAAGAATTCCTTCTCAAGAAAATGGTTAGACTTTAAAAGGGTCTGTAACGCCAATAGTTGTCAAGGGTTCATCAGTACAATAAAGTATGCGGGAATCTTGAAGATGGTAATGTACTATAAATATATGTCGGGATTATTATAGGATAGGGAACTTTCTCATGCTCTACATATAGCGCCAAAAATGCTAGTGCTACGATAATCGGGATCATTTTGAGATAGGATACTTCTTCTTGCTCTATAGCGCCTCTATTGAGTAGGTTACTATCATTGTATCTGTTATAAGAATAATCGGAATTTACTTGTTTAATGTTGAATTATTACTTTTGAGAAGTAATATGAAGTTAATTTTATATAACATTTCAAAGATATCAGTCTTCAACTGGAGCTTTAAACATTGAATGTACAATACGCTGGCGAAGTGACGTAATTAATCTGATTAACTATCATAACAATAGATGATAACAATATTAAATATATCGCGCGCTGCACTACAAGCAGGTTGTACTCATCACATGTGTATGTCTGCAATCATAGATTGAACACAATACCGGTCTTTTCAAAGATACTAATACACAATTACAAGTGCGAGTGATCAGCATGATAAGGTTCAATACCGAGTTACCGCGTGAATGTACCAGCGCAGCGCGGTATATTCAAAAATTGGTATGGTAGTTAATCCGATTATTACATTACTTTGTCAAGGTATGGCCTGGTTACAGTCAATTGTCAGTCATGTTAATAATGTTATTCCGATGATTGTAATAATAGAAATGCTATCATTTCTGTATTTTATTGATTCACATTTGAATCAAGAATGTCATAGGCTAAATGTATAAAATAATGTAAATTACAAAGCAAACGGTTATTATTGCACTGCTTGCGTAAAAGGTTAACTGACGAGACTATGCAACGACGCATTATTGTAATTTTGTCATCATTTTCTAAACGGACTGTCTCGTCTCAAAAGGAGAGTAATGCCATATTGGAGTTCGCAATGGCAGATTCGAAATGTGTGCTAACCTAATTCCGCGGGCGTATACACACGCTTAGAAGGGCGATTTGTCCGTACACTGGTGACGCAACTACGTAATACACAAATTGGAAACTGCCACTGCGAAATTAAAAATGGCGTTACTCTTAACTTGCGACGAGACACAATATATCTCCTTTCAGAAGGGTTTGCTCCTGTCTGTATTTTTCCTTCTTTCGATTCTTTACCTTTCGCTTTGATAATTTTGAAGCATAAGAAGCAAAGAAAGCGATCAAACGTACTCAAGATCATGCAGTACTTTTTCCTTTTCTTGCTTATAGCCTTTCATATTTTCTTCTTCTTGTTGTTAAGAAGTTGGCTGGAATTATGATATTCCGATAATGCATAACTAAAACCAGTTTGCATAAGTAAGTACTGCTATATAACAGTGCAGTTTAAAAAAGGAATTATGTTCAAATAAATAAATAAATAAATAAATAAATAAATAAATAAATAAATAAATAAATAAATAAATAAATAAATAAATAAATATATACACGAAGTTATCACAAACATACCCGTTTTGCGCCTAAAAGTATTTGATTTGAGGATGGTTTCCCAGGATATATCATATTTAACATTATTGTCTTTCAGACTCAAAATGTGTTTGGATAATTCGGTTTCGTTCTTGTATTTTTTGTGGGTAAATGACTTAACATGGTTATTATACCTTTCCTTGAATTTGCCACCAGCAAGGCCTACATAGGTTTTACAACCCTTGCTGGAGCTGACGTTAGCTTGATACACTACTGCTTCTGACAAGCATTTCCCTTTTAATGGGCAATTTCCTTTATATTTGCGAGTACAGTTGCACTGTTTTTTGGGGGGTTTCTTCATTTTGCGTTTTATTTTTGAGTTATGCGCTTTGATAATTGCACCAACAATGTTGATATATCCTGGGAAACCATCCTCAAATCAAATACTTTTAGGCGCAAAACGGGTACATGTGCAATCTATGCCTCGAAGAGAAATTGGCAATCCTTAATAATAAAAAATCCGATCCAAACAGATCGTTAAACAAACGGACTGAATTCATAACCAAATGTCGACATGGCAACACTGCCAGGAAGAAGAAAAAACCTCCGTAGTTTGTAGTCATTCGCCTGATGATCGTTTAGCAACGTGAAACACAGTGTAGCGAGTCCAATACATGCTGTATTGACATATGTGTAATAAATAAATAAATAAATAAATAAATAAATAAATTAATAAAATTAATAATACGTAGAGAAAAATGGTGAAAAGTATTAAAAGCATTGGGAATAATGCAGTTACTGCTTCTTGGTTGTAATCATTTTGTTGTTATAATTCACTCAATTACGTAAGTGTCGGTTCGCGCAACTGGTAAGAAATAATTGCCTCATGACCCCCTACTAGAGACAACTTTTGTAACACTTCCTGTATGGGGGATTTGCAATTACTGTATTATATAATGGGTAAGTATAGATTTTTAATTTTGTTTTGATATTCTCGTAGTGTCGAATACTAGAATATAAAACCATCACTATAATAACCAGTGGAGACCAAATTCAGCAATTAACAAGTGTGTCCTGCAAAAAATCAGTGTTATCGCAATGTAACTTGCCACTGAACATAAAATAAATACATGTATCTATGATTATGAATGCATCATGCAGGTGAGTAAATGGGAGCGTTCACTAAAACAGGAGAAATTACTGAACAGATAGAATCATTGTTTCTTTTTTTTCCTTCTTCTTTACAGCCTGTCTCAAAAATAATTATGCAAGTGAAAAGCACAATCTTTGGCATTATTAGAAAATACCGTTGTAACATAATGCTTATATCAACGTCAAGGACGTAGTCTTAGCTCTCAAATGCCGTTTGTTCTGTTCAAATGCCGTTTGTTCTGTTTCTTTAAGGGAGACACTGCTGCAGTGTCGGGGAGCTGAAAATTACCTTTGCCAACTCCTGCAAGCCCGGTTGCAAAGAATCAGTGTTTAACATGCTGTTTCTCGAGTTGGATTTCCCTTTGGGTGCTCCCAGGTGCGGGCTGGTATTTTACCAGAGTGAGGGAATGAGCGCTATCTGCCTCCCTAGCTCAGTTGCTGAACATGCCAGCTTTAGGGCGGAGGAAACCATCAGGTTCAACGGCCAGTATGTTCAAATGTCTTGGCCATTTGTTTTTTCTATTGTTTCGATGTAGACAGTACAGCCAGCGACACAATCATGATGAGATATTGCTCCGTTCTTTCTCCTTCTAGTTACTCATATCTTGGTGTTCATGGCATTTGTTTGGTTAGGTTTAATACCAGGTCTTTCAAGAGCACTTGTGAGTTATGTTCCGGCCGGACTTTGTCCTTAAACTGCTGGAGAACAGTGCGGTAAGATCAGGTGCTGTTTTTCTGGTAGGGCTAGTTTATTTCCAAGGTCTCATGCCATGAGCATCAAGCTCCATCTTCATTTTTCTGAGTATTCTAAGGGGTAAAGGACGGTAGTGATTCTCTTCATATTAGAGTAGCCTATCTCAATGGCTTCTAATTTTCATCATGGGCCAAAGAGCGGAAGAGGAAGATTTACTTCTCAACGGTCATTAGGCTGGTGTTGAACATGTCATCATTGGTCAACCTTCCAACCTTTGGTCAGACGATAGGAACTGGGTTTTAATATTCAGTTCTGCTACCAAGCAAAGACATGGAGGAGTGGGTCTGGTCATGTCCAAGCACATTCACAGATGTCTTAAGAGTGTTGAAGCTGTTTCCGAGAGGATACTATTTGTAACATACCATGGTAACCCACAGCTTAGCATCACTGTTGTGTATGCACCCACTGAGTGCTCAACATCTTCTGACAAGGAGGAATTCTATTCATCACTATCTGACCACCTGGATGGTATGAAAAGGCACAACATCCATCTCATCCTCGGCGATTTTAATGCCAGAATAGGAGCAGATAGTCATCTTTCCCATCCTTGGGTCATTGGTCCATACTGTTACCATGATTCAACAAATGAAAATGGTGAGCGCCTGGTCAACACTTGCCAGGAGTACAATCTCAGACCAGCCCAGATGAGATTCCCCCAACCCAGGAACCGTCTCTGGACTTGGACCCATCCAGCTGGATCAACCCACGCACAGTTAGATCACATTCTAATAAACAGCAAGTGGGTAAATTCTCTTCGCAACTGTCGAGCATACAACTCAGTAGAAGTGGACTCCGATCATCGTATTGTGAGTGTCCGTCTAGCTGCCAGTCTGCGAACAAGCAAAGGAAAACCTTGCAAGAGACCAAAATTCAACTGGAAGAAGTTGCAAGATCCTGAAACAAAGGAGGAATTTCAGCTGGAGCTATCAAACAGATTCCAGGTCTTGAGCATGGATGATGCCACAACCATCTCTGATAGGTATGAGACCTTTGAGACAGCGGTTCGTGAAGTTGCAGTGTAGCGAGTGTAGCGAGTCCAATACATGTAGCGAGTCCAATACATGCTGTATTGACATATGTGTAATAAATAAATAAATAAATAAATAAATAAATAAATTAATAAAATTAATAATACGTAGAGAAAAATGGTGAAAAGTATTAAAAGCATTGGGAATAATGCAGTTACTGCTTCTTGGTTGTAATCATTTTGTTGTTATAATTCACTCAATTACGTAAGTGTCGGTTCGCGCAACTGGTAAGAAATAATTGCCTCATGACCCCCTACTAGAGACAACTTTTGTAACACTTCCTGTATGGGGGATTTGCAATTACTGTATTATATAATGGGTAAGTATAGATTTTTAATTTTGTTTTGATATTCTCGTAGTGTCGAATACTAGAATATAAAACCATCACTATAATAACCAGTGGAGACCAAATTCAGCAATTAACAAGTGTGTCCTGCAAAAAAATCAGTGTTATCGCAATGTAACTTGCCACTGAACATAAAATAAATACATGTATCTATGATTATGAATGCATCATGCAGGTGAGTAAATGGGAGCGTTCACTAAAACAGGAGAAATTACTGAACAGATAGAATCATTGTTTCTTTTTTTTCCTTCTTCTTTACAGCCTGTCTCAAAAATAATTATGCAAGTGAAAAGCACAATCTTTGGCATTATTAGAAAATACCGTTGTAACATAATGCTTATATCAACGTCAAGGACGTAGTCTTAGCTCTCAAATGCCGTTTGTTCTGTTCAAATGCCGTTTGTTCTGTTTCTTTAAGGAGACACTGCTGCAGTGTCGGGGAGCTGAAAATTACCTTTGCCAACTCCTGCAAGCCCGGTTGCAAAGAATCAGTGTTTAACATGCTGTTTCTCGAGTTGGATTTCCCTTTGGGTGCTCCCAGGTGCGGGCTGGTATTTTACCAGAGTGAGGGAATGAGCGCTATCTGCCTCCCTAGCTCAGTTGCTGAACATGCCAGCTTTAGGGCGGAGGAAACCATCAGGTTCAACGGCCAGTATGTTCAAATGTCTTGGCCATTTGTTTTTGCTACTGTAACGATGTAGACAGTACAGCCAGCGACACAATCATGATGAGATATTGCTCCGTTCTTTCTCCTTCTAGTTACTCATATCTTGGTGTTCATGGCATTTGTTTGGTTAGGTTTAATACCAGGTCTTTCAAGAGCACTTGTGAGTTATGTTCCGGCCGGACTTTGTCCTTAAACTGCTGGAGAACAGTGCGGTAAGATCAGGTGCTGTTTTTCTGGTAGGGCTAGTTTATTTCCAAGGTCTCATGCCATGAGCATCAAGCTCCATCTTCATTTTCTGAGTATTCTAAGGGGTAAGGACGGTAGTGATTCTCTTCATATTAGAGTAGCCTATCTCAATGGCTTCTAATTTTCATCATGGGCCAAAGAGCGGAAGAGGAAGATTTACTTCTCAACGGTCATTAGGCTGGTGTTGAACATGTCATCATTGGTCAACCTTCCAACCTTTGGTCAGACGATAGGAACTGGGTTTTAATATTCAGTTCTGCTACCAAGCAAAGACATGGAGGAGTGGGTCTGGTCATGTCCAAGCACATTCACAGATGTCTTAAGAGTGTTGAAGCTGTTTCCGAGAGGATACTATTTGTAACATACCATGGTAACCCACAGCTTAGCATCACTGTTGTGTATGCACCCACTGAGTGCTCAACATCTTCTGACAAGGAGGAATTCTATTCATCACTATCTGACCACCTGGATGGTATGAAAAGGCACAACATCCATCTCATCCTCGGCGATTTTAATGCCAGAATAGGAGCAGATAGTCATCTTTCCCATCCTTGGGTCATTGGTCCATACTGTTACCATGATTCAACAAATGAAAATGGTGAGCGCCTGGTCAACACTTGCCAGGAGTACAATCTCAGACCAGCCCAGATGAGATTCCCCCAACCCAGGAACCGTCTCTGGACTTGGACCCATCCAGCTGGATCAACCCACGCACAGTTAGATCACATTCTAATAAACAGCAAGTGGGTAAATTCTCTTCGCAACTGTCGAGCATACAACTCAGTAGAAGTGGACTCCGATCATCGTATTGTGAGTGTCCGTCTAGCTGCCAGTCTGCGAACAAGCAAAGGAAAACCTTGCAAGAGACCAAAATTCAACTGGAAGAAGTTGCAAGATCCTGAAACAAAGGAGGAATTTCAGCTGGAGCTATCAAACAGATTCCAGGTCTTGAGCATGGATGATGCCACAACCATCTCTGATAGGTATGAGACCTTTGAGACAGCGGTTCGTGAAGTTGCTGACAAAGTTATTGGAAAGCAAGAGCCACGCGGACTGCCAAGTTGGGTATCAGATTCAACCATCAGACTTAAACTTGAAAGGGATGAAGCCAAAAAGCGGTACTCCATTTCAAAGTCTCGTCAAGCTAGAGAAAGATGGAGGAACTTGAACACCAGCCTTAACAACTCTTATAAAGCTGACGAGCTTGCTACCCTCAATAAGCAGATGGAAGACCTGAAGCTGGCCGACGAGATGGGGAATTACACCACCACCTGGAAAATCATACACTCGCTTTCTGGGAAGAACTCAAGGAAAGGGGTGAAAGTCAAAAGAGGATGGCACAGCCCCAACCAGTGACCATGAACTGCTTGAAGAATGGAAGGAATATTTTAGCTCAATCCTTAACAACGACAGTGGCACAGCAGCTTCAGAACTTCCTGCACCAGCTGTTGAAGATCTTCCTATCATCACTGAGCCTCCAACTCGTGAAGAAGTAGTCAAAGCAATAGCAGCCATGAGGACCAACAAGGCAGCAGCATTGGACTGTGCTATAACTGCTGAAGCACTTCAGGGAGGAGGGGATAGCATGATTGATATGATTCTCAAATTCTGCATGGAAGTATTTTCAACGCTGACACCGCCACGTCAATGGGTCACAAATGTCATCATTCCTCTACCAAAGAAAGGCGACCTCTCTCTCATGACAAACTACCGTGGTATTTCGCTTATGTCCATTGCCGCAAAAGTGTACAACAAGATCCTTTTGAACAGGATCCGACCTCACGTTGATCCTCTACTGAGAAGCAACCAGGCTGGCTTTAGATCAGGTCGCAGCTGTGCTCAGCAAATACACATTTTGAGGAGGATCATGGAAGGCTTCAAGGAGTACCAACTTCCCTTGACCGTCACTTTTGTGGACTTCAAAAAAGCCTTCGACTCCATCAACAGGTCCGTCATGTTTTCAGTGCTGCGGCATTATGGAATACCAAAGGTTGTGGTAAATGCCATCCAGGTGCTCTACAAGGACTCCAATAGTGCCGTTATGGTAGATGGAAGTATCTCAGAGCCTTTCCAAGTAACAACTGGAGTGCTTCAGGGTGATGTGTTAGCACCATTCCTGTTCATTATCCTGGTAGATTACCTTCTGAAGAAATCAACTTCTGGAATTGACGCTGGAATTGTTACCTACCCACGTCGGTCAAGCAGGTATCCTGCTAGGATGCTGAATGACCTGGATTTTGCTGACGATATTGCCCTGTTGGAATCTTCCACAGCCCGGGCCCAGTCGCAGCTTACTAGGACTGCAACTGCAGCAGCAGATCTAGGCCTTGTCATCAGCGCACCTAAGACAGAATATATGACTGCAAACTGTAATGCCCAACCAGCACTTGAAGTTTATGGTAGTACCATCAACCATGTCACAGACTTTAAGTACTTGGGTTCCAAGATGGGCTCTAGTGCTGGAGACCTAAAAAGAAGAAAAGCACTAGCCTGGGCAGCTTTCTGGAAACTGGAACGCCTTTGGAGAAGCCCATCCCTGCCAATCGGAACAAAAATCAAGCTGTTTGAGACAACTTGTGTTACTGTCTTTCTGTACGGGTGTGAGTCATGGGTAATCACCAAGGACATGGAAAACAAAATCAATGCCTTTGCAACATCTTGCTACAGAGTAATGTTAAACATCAAGCGTGTGGATCGGATTCCAAATGAAACCATCTACAATCTGACCAACACCACTCCACTGGTTGCCAGAGTCAAGATTCATCAACTCAAATTTCTCGGCCATATACTGCGTCTTGAAGACGACGAGCCTGTGAAAGAATATGCCCTTTATATACCACCACATGGGAAGAGGAAACCGGGACGGCCGCGCACACTGTACTTACAGTATGTCCAGCACCTCCTGGGAGATACTGAAGGGATGTTGCAGCCAAACAAAATTGTTTCGCTTGCCCAAGATCGCAATAGTTGGAGAAAGCTTGTAGTCGCCTGCTCCGCAGCCGACTGATGATGATGATCTGTTCAATTTGCTTGTTTTAATCTCGAGATATATTTAGTTAACAACGAAAGGGTAATATCACTGTTGTGCCACTCTTACTAGGGCTGTACAATGTACAGTGTACATGTAAATCAATTAAAATGTAAATCATGTAAATAAATCGAACAGAACAAACGGTATTTGAGAGCTAAGACTGCGTCCGTGACGTTGATGTAAGCGTCATATCATAACGGTATTTTCTAATTGCCAAAGATGGCGCTTTTCACTTGCGCAATTTTTATTGATTCCGTTTTTATTTAGTTACTGTAACGCGCTACCTGATTAATTCTCTTCCTCGATCTCCTGTATAAATTTCGCGACATTTGGATCCAAATTGATGGAGCCTTTCAAAGCTCATTCTCCGATAAAGTGTCCAAGTTGGGAGTCAGCAATGACCAAAAATCATCTAAAAGCAATTCATTAAAAACACTTAAAATTATTGTAAACTTTAATAGTTATAGAACATGGAAAAATACATGGGTGATTTTTAACAGTTCTCATTTATTCAGAAAATTTAAGCATAGTAAGGTTAGGACACTATTAAATGGTTATTGGATGCTTAGTACCTATGAAACTAAACTTAAGTACCGTTTCTCTGTTTCCACCGACATGCGTTAACAAAAATATGTATTAGGTATTAAAGGGGCATTTCGTGATCAACAGCATCATCCCACTACTTGGTTTATCACACATAACGTTCATCTCCTTCATTATTTTTACACTTTCATAATTATGCTTTAAGGAGTGTTTTGTGATCCTAGCATCCTCTTTTTATGACATTTTTCAGTACATATCAACGAAAAAAGCCTATTCCCAAAATTTCAGTTGATTCCGATTTTGCGTTTGCGAGTTATGCATGATTATGTGTATTACACTGCTCCATAGACAATGTGTTGTAATTTCGTTCTGGTATACAAGAACGAAATTAAAATTTCACGATATCTTTGCTAAACGAATTAATCTGCAAGAAATATTTTGTACATAAACATTATATAGCCAGAGGTTTCCAGTGATATAAAAATCTCAACTTTTTTAAAGAAAAGTGGGGGGGTGATGATGTTGTGGATCACGAAATGCCCTTTTCGCCAGCCCATAGGGCTGGTATCTAATTCTTAGATGGGATTTGTGTACACTAAAGATTAGCTACGAGTATACCCTTCTTCTATTGGTATGAATTTTTTTACTTCTTGTGGTGGGAATGTTTTTGATATTTGCTAATTCGATTTGCAAGGAAAAGAAAGTATGTTTTGCCGTTTCAAAGAACGAAAACGATTGAGTATTGCCAAAGTTATGTTTGAATTAATTATGACTTAAAAAGTTATCATATAAGCCTAAACATATAACCATAAACTTGTTCAGCAATCAGTATATCAAAAAAATGACATGGTCAACAATTAGTTATTAGCGGGGAATGATCACTGGAACGAGGTCATATCAGTGATCTCGTTCCAGTGATCATTCCCTGGAACGAGGTCATATCAGTGGACTACTGAGCATAGCATGATGTTTGGTTGCATGTGAGTGCATAATTGATATGTTGATAACATATCTAATAATGTTGTAGAATCAAAATCTTCATTATATGGACCACATTGAAGTCAAAGTAATTATCTATCCTATCCTGTATCGTTTTATGGATAAAAATGACTCAAAATGTTATTGATGATATTATTGCTATCTTTAACATCAGTTTTGTCTTTTCAACGGGAAAAATCCGATTGAAAATAAAGTTAGGGGCTAGCTATAATATTGAACAATATATCCCATATTTTGACATGCACTTATGGAAAATAAATAAATTATTGTCTTACTTTATAAATTATAAATACGGTAAAATGACACATAACTAAAGTCCCGGGGGCAGCGGCTATTTTAGGACGAAATTGTCACTGCACGTTGGCAAAGGGATATTTTCCAGACCTTGTAAAAAGCGTTTGGGGAGTTTGACGCTCTAAGATACAACTACTTCTATCTTTTAGCCCCACAACACAACGGTTGTGTGGGGCATATAGCCTAAATGTTATGCCGTATGGTGCAGAAGGTTGCTTGTCTGTCAGTCCGGCTAGCTGGTTCTTTCGCCGGGTGGAAATTTTAATCCAATCTGCTTCACGCAATAACCGATTAACTTCATTATTATGTCTTCAGAATCTTGCATCATATACCTTTGTACATAACCTGGCTGTCCGATAAATTTGTGTATCGGTCACCTGGAGCTACAGGGTTTTTTCATATCTGTAGCCACTTCATAGAGTGCATAGTTCTTATACTTTATGTGTAAAAGTCTCTTTTGGTGTGATTTTTTTGTTCAAAAATCACATTTTTGACCAAAAAACACACTTTTGACCAAAAAACACATTTTTGACCAAAAATCACATTTTTTACCAAAAAATACATTTTTGACCAAAAATCACATTTTGACCAAAAATCACATTGTTGACCAAAAATCACATTTTTGACCGAAAATCACATTTTGACCAAAAATCACGTCAAAAATCATTTTTGACCAAGAGTTGCATTTTTGACCAAAATCATGTTTTTGACCAAAAAAAGATTCTGAAGACATAATAATGATAAAATTGGACGGATAATTTCGTATGATACCTGAATTTATCAGTCTCGCTAGAGTTTTCAAATATCACGCTCGCATGATATTTGAAAACTCTAGCTCGACCGATAAATTCAGGTATCACACTCAATCCGTCCAATTTTATATCAAAATTGGTAGGATGATCACCTCTTGTGCTGTATAGTTTTGTGTCTGGTTATTTGCATATTTATGAACATTAATGAGCTTATTTGCATGCACCGCCTTAAATCCTATTAACCCACTCTGTATAGCTTATATGCAGTAATTGCTGAACTTCAAACTTGGGATGATAATATGATCACCTTGTCTGTTCTATAGTTTTGTTCATATTATTTTCTCATATTTAATGACCGTTATTTGCATATTTGTATACTCTTTTAAGGTTAAGGTTTGCGAATTGTGAAGAGTTTGCGACTCAAATTTTATTTTGATTTGTTTGTTCCTGTGATGATTATACAATAACACGACCAGTTTGCTATTTCTAAGACACCCTGTACCGTATGCGATGTTCTTTTCCAAACCTGACACTTAGCGATAGGTATAGCCTATTTATGCGCCTATAAAGATATCGTGTACTATATTTTATTTTATCATATTTCAGTTCCTCTTTTATTTTATCATATTTCAGTTCCTCTTTTATTTTATCATATTTCAGTTCCTCTTTTATTTTATCATATTTCAGTTCCTCTTTTATTTTATCATATTTCAGTTCCTCTTTTATTTTATCATATTTCAGTTCCTCTTTTATTTTATCATATTTCAGTTCCTCTTTTATTTTATCATATTCCAGTTCCTCTTTTATTTTATCATATTTTAGTTCCTCTTTCTACAATAAATAACTTTGAGCTTTTATGTTGATGGAAGCTATTTATAGAAAACCGTTATTCTCAGAGTGACTGAGAATTATTTTGTTTTCACTTGAAGACATGAGCGCAAGAAGATTGTATAAGTCCACTTGGCCCCTCAACATGTATACACTCAAGTTGCGTATAGTTTCGTATAGTTTGGTAATGTTTTATACATGTTCAGGGGCCAAAACGAATCTTTCACAACTTTGCATGATGTTTTCACCCTGGAACATGCATTAAACATTATAAAACCCTAAGAAACTATACTTACCTTTAGTTATACATGTTGAGGGGCCAGGTGGACTTACGGTCTTCTTGCGCTCAGGACTTCACTTGTAAAAGTGACCAGAATCATTAAGAAGGTTTCTAATTTATCATATTTCAGTTCCTCTTTTGCAAAGCTCAAATTCAGCCTCCCTAAATCCACCATTTTAGGTAAATTCGCTACAATATACACACCATAATGTAAACCCGTGGAAAGCACATTTTCTATCAAATAAATATTTTACACCATCTCCCGACACACCCCAATTAATATTTAGCCCATGCGGTTTATTCAGACCCCTTCCAGACCAGTTATGGAATTTTGCGAAACATATTCCATACTAAATGTCAAGTCTGTAAGTTGGCATTATCGTAACTGTAAGAAAACCTTACACGTCCTCTTTCCATTTGTTTTTCTGTGGCTTGTAAGCCACAGAAAATCATTATTCTCAGCATAGTGATGATTATTTTTCTTTTACCGAAGTACACAGAACCTTACAGGGGCATTTAGTGATGCACAGCCTCATTTTCCACCTTTCTCAAAAAAAGTTGACACTTTTATACCACTGGAAACCTCTGGCTATATAATGTTTATGTACGAACAAGTGACACACAAAAAGTGACACACACGCACACACAAAAGAAGTTCACGGGTGAAGTTCAGTCAGGCCTGTAAAATCAAAAATCTTACACAAACAGACACAATATTTTAAACACGGATTTTTAATTCTCACTGCACGTATTTTTGACATCACTGCACGAACGTGCCAGAAGGCACGTTAAAATAGCCCCTGCCGGGGGGGGCACTCCAACTTTTAAACTTTTTATTGTTGTATTATTGATGCGTTCGTTTGATTTCACGAAGGAACTCTTAATAAACTCGTTGCTATCATTGATTTACATGTACAGTCCTTTTGATCTTCCCTAGTAAAAGTGGCACGATTGTGATTTTACCCTTTCGTTGTTAACTAAACATATCTCGAGATTAAAACAAGCAAATTGAACAGAACAAACGGCATTTGAGAGCTCAGACAGCCGTCTTGACGTTGATGTAAGCATCATGTCACAACGGTATTTTCTAATTGCTATAGAGGGCGCTTTTTACTTGCACAATTTTTTTTAGACAGGCTGTATAGCGCAGCGTAGGCCACTCTTGGAGGCAGTCTAAAAGCAGATGACCTCATGGCGCACAGCGTCATCATCCCTATATCTTCTTGTCAAAGATTGCCGTGATAGTACGGCGAATCCTCTCGGTTTTTCAACAGCAACGCATAGTGATTCTGTTCGAGATAGGCCGAGCGACTCAGGCTAAGCATACCATTTACATGATATGAGATACCACAAAGTTTCTATTCTGCACGTTTTTACGATTTGCGCATGCTCAGTACCCCATATAATGTTGCCATTACAAGAAAATTCGATTTGTTGTCAGGTAAAACCCAGGTTTTGTTTTCAATACACTAACTGGAAATTCAATACACTAATCAGCGGCGATTGCTGTTTGCTGTGGATGTATTTTACTGCATTTTCAGTGTAACGATTTTTAAATTTTACGTTAAAAATGTGATATATTCAACTGTTTGAGAATTACAATCATATAAAGGAACACGTTTAGCTCAGATCCAGGTGCTATATAGAATATTAACTCACAAGTCTATAATACAATGCACATATCGAGACACTATGCAACTTTCTTTATCTGCGTCAATAATAGAATATTGATTTCAATAGAATTGAATACATCTTTACATTTTGGGTTTGTACTTCACCACTGAGCGATATAGCGATCAATTTCTAGCCAATCAGATAGGACTCCTTTTCTTGCGTTCAGTGAAATATCAATCGTCCGTCGCTCACCAACGGAGTATTAAGTTTATATTTATAATACAGGGTGTCGACACTGTGTGGCGTATACCATGCTCACTGACCGTACAGAGGTCAATCACCAGGCTATTGTCAATAGCCTTAGCAGGATGACCCTCGGCCCAAAATGCGTCTTAAACCTATTAAACAGGTCGAAATTTGCCATGCGTGGCTGTGGATTCAACCTACCATGGCGATTTCTGCCATGAAGATATCGGGACGATGACACTGCACTCTTATTTCGCCAATTAAAAAAGTCTTAAACAATCTTAATCAATCTTAAACTCGTGTTAGTTACGTGGTCCTCTCGTCGAAATATTTGTTAAGGGCCCTTAATTTTCTTGTTGTTTAAGGCTCAAATCAATAGTTGGTTAAAACTTATAACCAATAAATGCATATAACACTTTAACCAGCTTCAAGTTTAAGTGCTTAACCAACTAGGTTGTTTAAGGTCTTTTAATCAATATTTGCTTAATAACTCTAAACAGATAATGATTTATATGTTCTATTTTATCTAAGGATTGTTTAAGAAATACAACTGCTTAATCAATGGTTGTATTGGATTTAATTATGATTGGGACTTCCTTTCTTTCTTTCTTTTTTAATTTTATACTGAAACATAATTCATGATAGATTTGAAGTCATCAGATCTTGGTCAACTGTGAGATTCGTTCAAAAATACAATTTCATGCATAAAGTTTTTTTTTTTTTTATCAGTTCAACCCGCTATGTATCCGGGCAATGTATCCGAGTAAAAAATTAAAATCTAGTAAGCCTTTCTCTCTCGCATGCATTACGATACAATGCTAAAATACAATACATCAACGCTAATAAATTCACACACTCGATACGGTATCCAGCATACCGATACTTCAATGCATCTCGTCTACATTGTAAGCTATTGTGCGTATGCCCAAAACTGAACATCGCGGTACACACATTGGTGATATACATGTACCGTGCACGTAGAACAGTACAGTACAGTATCGCTAGAATGTCAATCCCAATGACGTTGTTAAATCTAGCAAATGAACGCATCAATATCCATCCATTATGTCTCAACGATGTCTATGCATAACTTATCAAACGAATCTCGAGTTTGGTGCAACCTGATTGACTCAAACCTACCTATTTGAACGAAGTTTCAGGAGAACATAAGCAACACGACCAGCATTCACTCGTGGCCGCCATTTGCTTTTGTCATTTTAAACAATAATTGGTTAAAATTCCGTGGCGCGAGATGTATCGTTAAACAGGTAAAGTACAATTCCACTAAACATTACACAGTTTAACGCCTTTTAACGTAACAAAAAATAACCACCTTTATACGCTCGAGTTTAACAGTCTTTTAACATACGTTAAACTTTGCAGATTAAGCGCAAAATCACGCCTTTGAACATTAATTGTTTAAAATCTTAAACTTTTCTTCTTATACTTGGCGACTGTTAACTACCGGAACAAGAGTGTGTGCGTTGCACAACTAGATTTTATTTGTTATTGTTCCTGTATGTACTAGTTGCACGACTATATCGAAGCACTCTCCGATTAATACTCAGTGTTTTAAGTCGTCGGATATAAGTGACTTATGACCGGCAATAACTTATTACACGACTTAACAATACTATATGCAAATTCATTCAACGAACTTATTCATCTAGACCGATAATTCTGTAATTTATAATGGCAGTGTCTACAATGAAGTTCGCAATCGTTGTCTCTACTATCATGACAACCCTCGATAGCGGCAATTGTCAAATAACAGCTATTGGCCCGGGATTTCAAGAAGCCAACTCACTACTGCGAAATGTCACGAATACATCAGCCGCTGTATTCTATACCCTGCAACATGTGGAACAATCTTTGAAGAACCAAGAAGATCTACATATCGTTACCAACATTTTGCTTCAGAATAGCAGTTCTACTGCAGATGACATAGCATCTATGCTACCGGAAATCATTCTGCTCTTACTTAATCAATGGAGGAAAGAAAATGAATATCACAATAACACCATTGATGTGCTTCAAAGCCAGCTTGATGCTCAACAAGATAATTATGATGAGACGACGACCTACATGCAGGATCAGCAACACACATTGACTCAGATGGCAGAAACTCAAACGCAGATGGCCGAGACGCAAAATCAGACTCTAAATAGGCTGAGTCAGATAGGTGAAACACAAACTCTCATTCTCAGTCAAGTAGTAACTCTTTTACAGATGCAGAGCGAGCAGCTGCAGAATATAACATCTACTATGAATACTATGGTGTCTGCTCTAGAGAACCAACAAGAACATGTTCAGAACATTTCCCGTTCATTACCGATTGTACTTGACCAGCAAACAACTGAGATTGAACTTTTAAACCAACAACTGTCGACCATGAAGAATTGTTGTTTGGAAGATGCTGCCACTGATTACGAGGTCCATGTAACAACAGCTGAAATGACCTCCGAACAATCTGCAATGACAACTGAAGAAGATATAATGACAACTGAAGAAGCAGCAGGTATTCTTGCTAAAGCACAAAACATTTTTTTAATGTGTGAATCTGAAATCAGCTAAAGCTAAATCTTATGAAGTATGAAGCCTAAATCAGGAACATCTTAACTTCAAGAGAATAAAGTCATTACATGTTTTAAAAGTCACCGGCAGATCCGCCACGAAGGCGTAAGGTGGTTCACTCATCGACATGTAATCGTGAGTGCGCGCTGGTTCGAATCCGAACGGTTCTGATTTTTCTTTCCTTTGTTATAATGCAAGTTTGCCGGAGCTTCACTTCACTATTCATTAAGTTATTAATGTTTCTTTTTGATTAATTTATTCAAAGTGAAAAAGTTGTCAAACACAAATCAATGCAATAAAAAAATCAAAATCCCATGTAAAAAGTGGAACATTTCTTGGCCGAAATTTTGACCAATGGCCGTATTTCTTAGAGAAAATGATAATAGGTAGCAAGGTGACATGATGCATATTACAAACCAGTCAGTCGGTATTCCATATTTTAAAACAATGGAAGAGGTCAAGCAGTTTTTGGATTATACCAAAATGTCTTAGGGGTACTTACATCCTAGTACTGCAGATTAGTGATATAATCGACCCCGATGTGATACAAGCAATATCATTTTACCTGTTATATGAGAACTATCGCATTAATAAAACCAACTGTTTTCTTTTGTTTTCAGGTCCTTGCGACGCAGGTTATTTTGCCTGTTCAAATGATGGACCATGCATTGATGAGAGCAGTGTCTGTGATTCATTTACAGATTGTACAGTAACAAAGCTGGATGAAAATATATGTGGGTCAAATTTTCATTAGCCAAACTTAGGCTTCATACTTCAAAAAATCACATGTACTGGTAATCCTAATGATGTATCTTACAGTCAGTTTCGAAAAGAGTATTACTGCACTGACTGGTCTCAAACTGTCCCGGTTCCATATGGACCCCAACGGAAAAATATTAATAGGAGAGGCTTTCTTGGGTTATCCGGGGTTGTCAATACCCCAATCCCATTTTAATTATTTACAGATCTATTCAAAGTTCTACCTACAGGGCAGCGTCAGACCCTTTGGAACCTTTTTTGCTAAGAGTGCGTAGCAGGTGCAATCGTCTGACATTTTTGCTTTTAGATGAAACTCCACCATTAGTGTTTGATGTGTTTATTTGATATTTGTATATATTTTATATGGAAATAAACTTAACATGAATGGTACAAATAATGTCCTTGTCCAAGAATAATGTAACAAACAACTTCGCTTGAACTTCAATTCAAATCGATACAGGTCCTTGTCCAAGAGAAAGGGATTTTCGGTGTGCTAACGTACGTTGCATTGCTTATGACCAGATGTGTAATGGGGAAGACGATTGTGGCGATAACTCCGATGAGACAAGTTGTAAGACTGTTGCACATTTATTTATTATACATCAAATCTAAACACTAAGTTGCGGCTTCCCAAACTTTTATCCCTTGACCCAAATTTCAAAAGACAAATTTGGCGCGACCCACATCATAATACAAATACTGTTACTTTCTTAAACTTATCAGTGGTCAACTGGGCAAAATTTCTAAACGAGGCTCAATTGCCAAGTCGTCCTGTTGTCCAGTTGCCAGAATGAATTTACCGAAACAAATGCTAAAAATGGGTCAAACTTTGATTACATGATAATTATGACCAATATGATGGTACCCTGCACTTCAATGCTCTGAGATGCAATTCCACCGACCCCTTTTGGAAGAGACCGCGACCCTCGCTGCACTATTTGAAACATGTGCACTATTACGTGCATAAACCGCACGGGCTAAATATTAATTGGTGTGTGTTGGGAGATGGTGTAAAATAACTGTTTGATAGAAAATGTAATTTTCATGTTTACATAATGGTGCTCATAATGTAGTGGGTTTACTTAAAAATGACGAATTTAAGGAGGCTGAATTTGAGGTTTGTGAGGGGACACATTTTCGTCGGACTTTATGCAACATTGTTCTGTTATTATCAAATTTATTGAAACATTGCTAGCCATTGCTAGCTGAAATACACTTTCAATTTATACCAATTTTTGGAAAATGGGAGGAGCTTAAAAATATGACTCTTTAAATGCCCCTTTGGGGTCAAATCATTCAAATGATATAAACCTGCGGTACAAAAACAACTGCGCGGATTCCTGGTTGGCCAATGAACTCATGCTGTTTCTTTGTGTACAGTAAATTGAGAAATACATTTGGTCCCAGTGGGCCATTCAAACTTTCTGAGTGCGTACCTTTAAGAGACATATTTACAAAGCTCCTCCCGCTTTCAAAACTGGTAGATTACAAGTGTATTTCAGTTCTGACTATTAAGGTTCATTAAATCTCAAACCTCAATAAATTTGATAATATTATATAGAATGGTCTTGCTAAACTTCGGAAAATGTACCACCACAAAACTCAAATTCAAATTCCTTAAATTATAAGCTCATTTACTGCGCCATAATGTAAAATCATGGAGAGCACATTTTCTATCAATTAAACACTTATTTTACACCATCTCCCGACACACTCAATTAGTCCAGCCGAGCGGCGGCTGGACTTCTGTTTCTCAGCGGTTTCTTCTTCTTCTTTCTTTAGTCCAGCCGAGCAACGGCTGGACTCTTGAATCCCAGTGGTTTCTTCTTCTTTCTTTCTTTCTTTCTTTCTGTCAACATTTAACATAATTGGCTCTAGCTCCCTAATTATTTGACCGATTCTGACCAAACTTGGGCAAAGGCTCCACTACACCAGGTTTTACATTTGACATGGCCCATTTGGGGTCAAATGTCACGCATGAGTAATTTTGGCTAAAAATGCGATTTTTACCAAAAATGCTTCTTCTTTTACAGATTACATGGTAGCGCAATGAGACTTGGTCATCGGCATCGACTATAGTTGGAGTCTATGGGGTAAACACAGATTTGGGGCCAAAGGTCATTAAGGGTATTTTTTCTGCACATAACCAAATACTTTCAAAATGCTTCCTTTCCTACAGATTACATAGTACAGAGATGAGATTGACACATATGCACTGACATTAGCTGGTGTCTATAGGGTAAACACGGATTTTGAGTTCAAGGTCATGAAGGGGTAAAATAGGGTTGATTACTGAAAATCACCTTAAAGTTCACTTCTTCCTGCATATTAAGTTCTGTGATCATCAGAATAATGCCAAAATGACTATAGCATTGGGTGCATATAGGGTTATTATCAGATTTGGTTTGAACATAGGGAGGGGTCTGTTTTGGGGTCAAAAGGGGTAATATTTAAAAGTTTATCCAATTTGAATAAAAATTGTTATTTGTAATTCTAGTATGATTCAAAATATAATGGAGGTCTTTTCAAGGTCACCAGAGGTCAACCAAAGGTCAAAAGGGGGTAAAATTGAACATTTTATCCAATTGGAATGATTTAAAATGAAAATTGCAATTTCGCAAACCAGACACTTTCTAACGGTGATTGTAAAACAATTTGCCTAACTTAACAGCCAATATAACAGAGTTAGGCACTAATGCAGGCTACTCTACACACCGTTAAAAATCATAAGATGTATAGTTAGGCAAAAATGTGAGAGCATACTGCACTAAACGACAGAGTAGATCACAAGTTATTGATACTGTTACATAATCATCTTATAGACAGCTATTCATAGAAGATAATCTATGAATGTAGATTGTCCCGCTTTGGTAAACAGATAATTGTCCTTTCTATTCAGAGGTTCTATTTACTCTTGGTCAGTCATGCATGTTAATAATACTAAAGAAACTGACTTGATGCACTTTATTTAAATCCCATACAGAGTGCTTGCACGGAAGGTCATTAGTTCAAATCATCCTCCAGACACGCTCCAGAAGATATGCAAATGCATGGAGTACAAAAGAATTACTTTGATCAATACCAGTTACACAGGTGATTGGTATTGTGCTGCATGCATTTGCATGTCTTCTGGAGTGTGTCTGGAGGATGATTTGAACTAATGACCTTCCGTGCAAGCACTCTATAGCACTCTATGGCACTGAACGATTACCATCACATTATTAATTTTCTAAAGTCGGACGCCATGGTACATTTTTCTATTGCAACACATTGCTATATGCTATGAGCTCTCGTATAAGGTATGTACATTTTGCTGTGTTCTTTTTATACCGTCTTTCAAGGAAAACAACAACACGATTACGCCTTATTATATTAATGTTAGAGATATGTATGTTATAAAATCACAATAATTAACTTCATTATGACTAAAGAATTAGCGTATATGGGATCGGAGGCACCAATTTCAAACACTGCATGTCAGATAACTGTGAAGTCACTTCAAGGTCACGGCTGGACTTCGCAGCCTTCTGAGGATGCAATATATCTAGTTCTTTGCACAGCCGCTATCAGCGCTGTGCATTCTTTTTACCGCGTTCTTCTTCTTCTTTCTTTCTTCTTCTGTCAACATTATGATATCAGCCATCGTAGCCACATACTTTCATGGATTTCAACCAAACTTAAATACAATCATCACTGGCACTGGCTACAAATGTCACATGATCAACTTCCGGTCAAAGGTCATCCACTTCCGGTCAATGGCCAAAACTTGGATTTTCACTAAAAATGCTACTCCTCCCACATATTACATAGCACCGTGACGTCACTTACACATATGCATCATCTATAGCCAGTGTCTAAAAGTTCCTCACAGAATTGGGATCAAAGGTCATTAAGGGGTCACTTCCGGTAAAAGTCTGAAAAATTTGTAAAAAATATTCAAAAAATCACTGTCTTTACAAATTACATAGCAGAGAGTCGCCATTACCACACATGCATCGCTACTAGCCAGGGTCTTTAGGATGCCTACAGTTTTGGGGTCAAAGGTCAATAAGGGGTTACTTCCGGTCAAAAACCAAAATTATCAAAAATGTTAACACATTTTTTATCTCAAAATGTAAACAGACCAGAGTAATATAATCATCATACATGAATTGGTGTTACCTGATGTATGCATAGTATTTTTATTTTGGGGGTCAAAGGTCATTAAGGGGTCACTTCCTGTTTTTAGCTAAATAACTTTAAGAATTTTTATCTCGACAACTAAACATAGTAGAATTTTTTAATTAAAATTTGAACAATGCATTTTGTCGGTGTACATAAGGTTTTTTTTTTATTGAGGTCAAAGGTCATTAAGGGGTCAAAAAGTCAATCATAAATTTAAAAAAAATCAAAATCCATGTATAAGTTCCGATTAAGCTGAAAATTCACCAGGAATATTCCTTATGACATCCTAAGCACTATGTAATATTTTTGCGGGGTCAAAGGTAATTAAGGGATCACTTCCGGTTCTCAAAGATTCGGGGTCATAACTCATTTGTCACTGCTGGCTGTGCATCCTCGCGGTCGCAGGCGAACGCAATCAGATCTCGTTCTTTCTTTCTTTCTTTCTTTCTTTCTGTCAACATTTGACATATTTGGCTCTAGCTCCCTAATTATTTGACCGATTTTAACCAAACTTAAGCAAAGGCTCCACTACCCCAGCCTTTACATTTGACATGACCCATTTGGGGTTAAATGTCACGCATGAGTAATTTTGGCTAAATATGCGATTTTTACCAAAAATGCTTCTTCTTTTACAGATTACATGGTAGCGCAATGAGACTTGGTCATTGGCATGGACTATAGTAGGGGTCTATGGGGTAAACACAGATTTGGGGTCAAAGGTCATTAAGGGGATTTTTTCTGCACATAACCAAATACTTTCAAAATGCTTCCTTTCCTACAGATTACATAGTACAGAGATGAGATTGACACATATGCACTGACATTAGCTGGTGTCTATAGGGTAAACACGGATTTTGAGTTCAAGGTCATGAAGGGGTAAAATAGGGTTGATTACTGAAAATCACCTTAAAGCTCACTTTTTCCTGCATATTAAGTGCTGTGATCATCAGAATAATGCCAAAATGACTATAGCATTGGGTGCATATAGGGTTATTATCAGATTTGGCTTGAACATGGGGAGGGTCTGTTTTGGGGTCAAAAGGGTAACATTTTGAAATTTGCCCAATTCAAATGAAACTTAGTATATGTAATCACGGTAGGATTCAAAATATGATGGAGGTCATTTCAAGGTCACCAGAGGTCAACCAAAGGTCAAAATGTGTCAAATTCCAAAATTCGTCCAATTTAAATCTAAATTAGAATATGTAATATTGATATGATTTAAAACAAAATGGAGGTCATTTCAAGGTCATCAGAGGTCAACAAAGGTCAAATTCTTTTATTAGCTAGATTGTTATCAAACGTAATGCCAACATATTTTACGAAAAGGCAATTGTGTTCCAAATCTTTTCAAGGTCATAAGAGGTCACTTCAAGGTCACGGCTGGACTTCGCAGCCTTCTGAGGATGCAATATATCTAGTTAATATTTCGCTTGTGCGGTTTATGCAGACCCCTTCCAGACCGGTCTTGTAATTTTGCGAAAAAATATTCCATACTGTACTATTAAATGCACCTGTCAATTGCAACCTCGGCACCTGGGTACCCGGAGATGACCCGGATTTGACATCATTTGACACGGGATTTGACTCAAAATTTGGGGGAGCCGGATGTTGGCCGGGACTTGACGTCGGCCAAAACCCCTGGAATTTAGGCCGGGACTTTACCTGGGTGAGAGCTGGGATTGTGTCGTAACTTATCCGGGGTTTCCAACCAGCAAAATGGGTCCTGAATATTGCCATGGTTTGCTGAAAGGATGCCCGCATTTATGGACCGGGAACTGCAATGTACTTGGCCGTACTTGAGCCGGGGTTTGCCGTGGATTTATATTAATAATCTATTAAGCAATAATCGATTTCCCAAGCTGTATATATATTTACATGTTGGAGCATTTTTATCAAAATCATTAATCACAAATAACTTGTGCGCCAAAAGTTTGAGCAATTTTGTCACACACTGCAATAGATGGTAATTTGATTTTTTAAAAGTTACAAGGTAAGTTGGACGGGGTATGGGCCTTTACAGAATAGCCTCATAATCGAACTTGCATTTTGGATTGTCATCAACCGCAATATCTCGTACGACGACACGATATTGCCTAAAACGCCTTTTCGCAAAATGATTTTTGGACGGCATTCTCCACACACAAATGAATAGGCAATCTGCCCGTTCGAATTCGCGTCGATAAAATCGAAATTCATTCACTTGTTCTTGTCTATACTAGGTCAAATTGTAACCCCCAATATGGATTTTATTACATGTCAGACTACTTGTTCTTTATTTGAATACTTTGATTCGCTTCATAACACGACAAACATATCATTTTTCTGCATTTTGTAATGCGGGTTTTCTTTTTGTTGTTGTTATTTTGGAACGTCATTTTTTGTTACCAACCGCAACGTAACCGCCTTACGGGATTTCCCCGGCTGAACAATTCACAATGGATTTCACTCTCTAGAGGGCATACTAACTAGTCTTAGTTTTCGCAGGCGGCATAGGAAGCGCAACACGTGACGTACGAGGCTGGCGAAGATACAGGGCTGACAGCCCCATTCAAAATACACGGTTAGCAATTACAAATGGAAAATTAACATACTTGCAGTGTGGTACACGGTCGTACCCCGGCGGTTTTAGAGTAAGATAATTTTGCTTTGACACCGCATAACAAATTTAGAATTGTTTATGAAGATTTCATGATTATGTGTTAATCCAATGGCGACCTCAAAATTGGCGATATCGCTTCCATCACCGCCTGGTTTTCGATTAGTTTAGTATGCGGTTGGCGTTCCCGTATCGCGTTTCACGTAAATTTCGCAATCTCTCTAATATACGATATTCCCCGTTCATTCTCAGCATTTTTAGACCATTCATGCCTCGTAAATAATTCAAACAAACAAACAACTTGAAACAAGCATGCATAATAGTAGTGGTGTCCCGTCCCCCTTGCCACTGAAAAGCATGAAAATTGCATGATAAAAGTGGAGCGTTGGATGCGTTGTTAGACCATTATATAGGCCTATAAAATAAATAAACGTCGTGTCAGACAAAAGTCTTCGAACATTGGAAAAGTTTCAAGTCGGCAAAAACATCTAAATCATGCGATGCTGAGGTCTTCATCAGTGCCTGGGCCACATCATATAGTTTAACAACCAAATGATCTGCAGTATAATAGCTACGAGATCTGTCCTATGTTATGCTTTTGGCGACGAAACCTCACTCCATTAAAGAGATATCTGCCGACTTTTAAATCCACATGACAAGATCACCGCGTAAAACCAAAAAATCTAGGCATATATCCGATGCCCAGGGCCGGGAACTTAGGCCGTGGAATACCCGGTGTTTGTACCAGTTTGTATCAGATACTTTTCCCAGCCACCCGGGTGAGTCTGGGTGAGTCCGTTAGGGGTTTACCCGGGACTTGAACTTTTTAACCCAAAAACCCCGGGCCACGATCCGGGTACCCAGGGGCCGGGGTTGCATTTGATATGTGCATAAATGTCAAGTTTGTACAATAAATCAAACAAATTGACCGTCATTTGACCAAAAACAATTCATTTACCTTATTGTTATTATAAACCACTGATTAAGCCAAATCAAACGCGAGTGAAATTATTTTTAGTCTAAGCATCGTGATCTATAGTATTATTTTGTTTACCTGTTTTATCTACAATTATAAGGTCCGACTACGATTACGAGTACATCTTTGACAGCAAAATATGCAACCACAACTGAATCAGGTACATTATGTCAAATGTCGTGTAACTTCTAATATCGCTGCCTCATCACTAGCTATGATCCATCAGATAATATTAAAGGGAGCGTCCTGTAATCATAACATTATGCCTTATATATTAGACAGATAATTATCAAAAAAAAATCACATTGTTTTATTTAAGACATAAAAAACGAATAAAAACAGCCGGCTCTCAACACGTGACATGATGCAGTCATGTCTACAGTAGAATTCACCACGACCTTTGCAGGACTTAAACCCCATTAAAAGCTATTAAACCAAGATAACACTCATTGAAAACAGCTCAACTGATTAAATCAGATCTCTGGTTGTGCACATGTGTCTGTTTTATATGTGCGGTATCGCAATGAGCTGGTATTATAGCTTCAGTTGGGTAACCGATTAGAAAGGAAACGCAAGGAAACAATGGTATGTGGACCTTTGTTCACGAAATGAGACAATGGTCTGCTTTTTGTTAACCAGCATTCTTGAAAATGAGCAACATAATGATTGTTGACTTAACACGGTTTGGAAATAATTTCTTCATATTTTTGGTGTTATCTGTCGTTTACATATGCTTCCTAAAACACAAAAGTGCAACTATTTCCAAACACCTAAATTAGCTAAAATTTAGGACATGTTAAAAAACTATATTTTCTAGAATTTCATAGAATACTTTAAATGTAACTTGTACCGTTTTTTTGTGGCATCCTTCAAAACTGAGCGGTCCGTTACCAATATAGCTCAATATTTTCGGTCAAATCTCCATTCAATTAACACGGGGATTTGGCTTTTTATGAGCTAGTTATGCCTTGCCCTCACTCATATTTTACGAAAGTGCGACTTCTTCTGAACATCTAACCTAGCTGTAATTTTAGGTCATGTTAGAGAAATATATTTGCTAGAAGTTTGGAGAATACTTTAAATATTGGCCGGTTATTTTTCACACAGTGATGTTAACTAGGCAAATGCATATACTTCTAAACATACACTATTTGTAAAGGTCGCGCGTCAATGCTTTCAAATGTAGACTGCTTTGTTCGACTTCTCTGCTCGTGAATATTGCACTGCGAAATTTAAACATTTCTTTTGTATACTTAGATCAGGTAACTCGAAAATCCTGTAATTTTATTCGTCACACCACTTATAAGAAACTGAAACCAAAACCGAAACTACCTGTCACAAATGTTTAGTTTTAAACAAAAAACAAAAGGTAGAAACAATGAGTTCGATATCTTGTGATTCAAGTGGTTATGCAGGACAATAGGAAACTACGTGACCAAAACCAAAACCAAAACTAAAACTAAATATTTGAAATGAGGCAATGTACTTGCGTCGACCAAATGCACATTGTCCCACTTTTTGTCATGTTCGCACGTGTCTTGTACCGCGTAAAATGAACTTTCATGCTTATCTTCAAAGATTTCAGAACAAAAGCAAAGATATGATATTAGATTTTTTTTCTGTCATTCTGCTCAGACAATGATGAATGCGCAAGTGTTCCATGTACGAATGGTGTATGTGTGGATGGAATCAATCAATACACATGTAGATGTAACTCAGGATGGACAGGCACTAACTGTGATATTAGTAAGTACTTGATGAAGATGAACACAACATACTTGCGTCGACCAAATGCACATTGGCCCACCTTTGTCATGTTCGCACGTGTCAAATTTGTACCGCGTAAAATGAACTTTCATGCCTCCATTTGAGGGCGGGTTAGTGTAGTGGTCTTCTCACTCGCTTCTCACCGCTGTGGCCGGGGTTCAATTCCCCGCGGCGCCCATGTGAGTTTGGTTGCCGATCCATGCTAGTCCTCGCAGGTTTTTCTCCGGGTGCTCCGGTTTACCTCCTGCATCTAAAATCGGACTTTTTTCCATATCCCTGTCCCGTCATATCCGGATGGCATCCCTTGAATTTAGTAGCCTCTGAGCACTATTGGGATTAGCCTGGCTTCGACCGAATGTAATAAATCATAAATAAATAAATATTCAAAGAACAGACCTTCCAGAATAGGTAGTCGTTACTCTGAGTTTCATGCCTAAAAGGCAATCGTCAGACGACACGATGAAATGCTTTGGGTGGACTACCATCCCTTGGGAATGTGAAAGAATATACATTCCATGGTGTCAACACAGCCAAAGTCTATTCAGAGTCAGTCTGTCTATCGGAGATAGTCAGAAAGTGCTCAACAATATGGATTTTTTTCCCAAAAAGAAAAATGTACTTGCGTCGACCAAATGCACATTGTCCCACCTTTGTCATGTTCGCACGTGTTAAATTTGTACCGAGTAAAATGAACTTTCATGCTTATCTTCAAAAATTTCAGAACAAAAGCAAAGATATAATATTTGATTTTTTTTTTCTGTCATTCTGCTCAGACAATGATGAATGCGCAAGTGATCCATGTGTGAATGGTGCATGTGTGGATGGAATCAATCAATACACTTGTAGATGTAACTCAGGATGGACAGGCACTAACTGTGATATTAGAAAGTATATACTTGATGAAGATGAACACAATATACAGGGTGAGTCAAAAAAAGTGCAATAGAGAAAAGAATTCATTTTTATTTAAGAACCGAGTTGAACCTTTTAGGTTTTAAAACATTTTATAATTAGCATATCCATTAGTGATCTTGTGTGAAAAAATCAAGGAATTGGCATTTACCGTTTTGTTTTTATGACACATTTTATAGCGATACCCAATTTTAATGTTTGTCCAAGAGGCATCTAAAATTTGAATGTCAGCCCACTCTGGGTAAGGTAGATTTGGAGTCACTGCCATTTTCTTAACCTCATTGGTATTGAAACAAAATGGAGCATCCTAAGTGTTATTGCCCTTGGTCTTGTTTAAGGAGAAGAAACATTATTTGTTGTTATTTTCATTTTCCCTTTATTTTAAAGATGTTTATTCTCTATCAAAACCATACAAATTTGTAGGTGAGTTTTTCCAATGTCGAAATGAAATGCGCGCAAATTGAAGTGGAGTGAAATTCAAAATATGCAGTAAGTTGAACACATTGGGATAAAAAAAAACTGGATTTGGAGTCGAGTGAGGTATGAAGGATTTAAAGCAATGTTAAAAAGATTGTTTGAACAGAAAAAAGAAATAAAAATAACGCAAAAACCAACATTATTTGAGTTAAAGTCAGTTTCAGAGCTGGTGCATTTATCGTGCATTGTGTGCTCTCATTCAAAATAGTGGACAAATAATGAAATTGGGTGTCGCAGCAAAAGGACTCATAAAAATTAAACGGTAGAAGCGAGTCGCTTCATTTTTTCACAGAAGGTAACTATTGAGTGTATCATTTATAGAAACTTTCAATAATGATAAAGTTCAACTTCATTCTTACATAAATATCGATTCTTTGCTCTATTGCACTTTTTTTGACTCACAAGCGTCGACCAAATGCACATTGGCCCACCTTTGTCATGTTCGCACGTGTCAAATTTGTACCGGGTAAAATTAACTTTCACGCTTATCTTCAAAGATTTCAGAACAAAAGCAACGATACCATATATGATTTTGTTCTGTCATTCTGCTCAGACAATGATGAATGCGCAAGTGATCCATGTGGGAATGGTGCATGTGTGGATGGAATCAATCAATACACATGTAGATGTAACTCAGGATGGACAGGCACTAACTGTGATATTAGTAAGTACTTAATGAACACAATATACTTGCGTCGACCAAATGCACATTGGTCCACCTTTGTCATGTTCGCACGTGTTAAATTTGTACCGGGTAAAATGTACTTCCATGCTTAATATATTGCTTATCTTCAAAGATTTCAGAACAAAAGCAAAGATATGATATTTGATTTTTTTTCCTTGTCATTTTGCTCAGACAATGATGAATGCGCAAGTGATCCATGTGTGAATGGTGTATGTATGGATGGAATCAATCAATACACTTGTAGATGTAACTCAGGATGGACAGGCACTAACTGTGAAATTAGTAAGTACCTGATGAAGCTGAAGACAATTTACATACGTCGATCATGAAGCTCTTATTAATCTTTCATTTATCAGAGAGAGCTCATTGTAACCTCTGTTTCATGGTAACGGTTACGCTTTTTAAGGATTTATGTCATTTTAAAATTTAAACAAAACAAATCTTTATGAAAGATTGTTTTACAGCCACATTCAGAGGGACCAGAGTCGTATCGTTGGGAGTCAAAGCGGAACGTGCCACCTGGTACCCATCTTTAGATATAGCGCCCTCTCAATGGCTTTTGAGCCTATTCCAAGCAGTTACATTTTCGCGCGCTTCAAGCGAATGTCAACAAAACTAATCATTATGCTTTATTCATTAACACTAGGGGAGTCAAAGGGGGACTTGCCGTCCTGTGATGGATTCAGAGCTCCTTAGATGGATTGTGAGCCTTTTCCGAGAAGCGGAAATCTATATTTCAAGACCATGCACCAGTGGGGACAGGGGTTAGTTCCCTCCACATTTTTGAATGTGGGAACACGTTAAAAAATTCTACTTCATCATTTTTCTTTTATGAGGCCACATCTCCCCTCAGGCACCCCCTTGCGTGGAGCAAACGCAACACGACCATTTTGACAGAAGGTCCCTCTGACTGCTCTACATCCACCACTTATCGGGAATGTTGTGCAAGTGGGTGTGTGTGTGGGGGGGGGGCAGGGCGCCATCCTTTATCCTTTTTTCCAGGGCGACACAAACCTCAGCCCCCTAACATCCCAACCCTACGCTTACGTAAGGGTCTTCTGCAATCCTTGCCTTAAAGGGCAGGTCTATTGCAAAAACAAGTTTATCTCTATTCGAAGATAATAATTATTACATTACAAGTTGACATTTGTTGCAATTTTTTTGACTCACAAGCGTCGACCAAATGCACATTGGCCCACCTTTGTCATGTTCGCACGTGTCAAATTTGTACCGGGTAAAATTAACTTTCACGCTTATCTTCAAAGATTTCAGAACAAAAGCAACGATACCATATATGATTTTGTTCTGTCATTCTGCTCAGACAATGATGAATGCGCAAGTGATCCATGTGGGAATGGTGCATGTGTGGATGGAATCAATCAATACACATGTAGATGTAACTCAGGATGGACAGGCACTAACTGTGATATTAGTAAGTACTTAATGAACACAATATACTTGCGTCGACCAAATGCACATTGGTCCACCTTTGTCATGTTCGCACGTGTTAAATTTGTACCGGGTAAAATGTACTTCCATGCTTAATATATTGCTTATCTTCAAAGATTTCAGAACAAAAGCAAAGATATGATATTTGATTTTTTTTCCTTGTCATTTTGCTCAGACAATGATGAATGCGCAAGTGATCCATGTGTGAATGGTGTATGTATGGATGGAATCAATCAATACACTTGTAGATGTAACTCAGGATGGACAGGCACTAACTGTGAAATTAGTAAGTACCTGATGAAGCTGAAGACAATTTACATACGTCGATCATGAAGCTCTTATTAATCTTTCATTTATCAGAGAGAGCTCATTGTAACCTCTGTTTCATGGTAACGGTTACGCTTTTTAAGGATTTATGTCATTTTAAAATTTAAACAAAACAAATCTTTATGAAAGATTGTTTTACGGCCACATTTCAGAGGGACCAGAGTCGTATCGTTGGGAGTCAAAGCGGAACGTGCCACCTGGTACCCATCTTTAGATATAGCGCCCTCTCAATGGCTTTTGAGCCTATTCCAAGCAGTTACATTTTCGCGCGCTTCAAGCGAATGTCAACAAAACTAATCATTATGCTTTATTCATTAACACTAGGGGAGTCAAAGGGGGACTTGCCGTCCTGTGATGGATTCAGAGCTCCTTAGATGGATTGTGAGCCTTTTCCGAGAAGCGGAAATCTATATTTCAAGACCATGCACCAGTGGGGACAGGGGTTAGTTCCTCCACATTTTTGAATGTGGGAACACATTAAAAAATTCTACTTCATCATTTTTCTTTTATGAGGCCACATCTCCCCTCAGGCACCCCCTTGCGTGGAGCAAACGCAACACGACCATTTTGACAGAAGGTCCCTCTGACTGCTCTACATCCACCACTTATCGGGAATGTTGTGCAAGTGGGTGTGTGTGTGGGGGGGGGGGGGGCAGGGCGCCATCCTTTATCCTTTTTTCCAGGGCGACACAAACCTCAGCCCCCTAACATCCCAACCCTACGCTTACGTAAGGGTCTTCTGCAATCCTTGCCTTAAAGGGCAGGTCTATTGCAAAAACAAGTTTATCTCTATTCGAAGATAATAATTATTACATTACAAGTTGACATTTGTTGCAATTTTTTTTGACTCACAAGCGTCGACCAAATGCACATTGGCCCACCTTTGTCATGTTCGCACGTGTCAAATTTGTACCGGGTAAAATTAACTTTCACGCTTATCTTCAAAGATTTCAGAACAAAAGCAACGATACCATATATGATTTTGTTCTGTCATTCTGCTCAGACAATGATGAATGCGCAAGTGATCCATGTGGGAATGGTGCATGTGTGGATGGAATCAATCAATACACATGTAGATGTAACTCAGGATGGACAGGCACTAACTGTGATATTAGTAAGTACTTAATGAACACAATATACTTGCGTCGACCAAATGCACATTGGTCCACCTTTGTCATGTTCGCACGTGTTAAATTTGTACCGGGTAAAATGTACTTCCATGCTTAATATATTGCTTATCTTCAAAGATTTCAGAACAAAAGCAAAGATATGATATTTGATTTTTTTTCCTTGTCATTTTGCTCAGACAATGATGAATGCGCAAGTGATCCATGTGTGAATGGTGTATGTATGGATGGAATCAATCAATACACTTGTAGATGTAACTCAGGATGGACAGGCACTAACTGTGAAATTAGTAAGTACCTGATGAAGCTGAAGACAATTTACAAACGTCGATCATGAAGCTCTTATTAATCTTTCATTGATCAGAGAGAGCTCATTGTAACCTCTGTTTCATGGTAACGGTTACGCTTTTTAAGGATTTATGTCATTTTAAAATTTAAACAAAACAAATCTTTATGAAAGATTGTTTTACGGCCACATTTCAGAGGGACCAGAGTCGTATCGTTGGGAGTCAAAGCGGAACGTGCCACCTGGTACCCATCTTTAGATATAGCGCCCTCTCAATGGCTTTTGAGCCTATTCCAAGCAGTTACATTTTCGCGCGCTTCAAGCGAATGTCAACAAAACTAATCATTATGCTTTATTCATTAACACTAGGGGAGTCAAAGGGGGACTTGCCGTCCTGTGATGGATTCAGAGCTCCTTAGATGGATTGTGAGCCTTTTCCGAGAAGCGGAAATCTATATTTCAAGACCATACACCAGTGGGGACAGGGGTTAGTTCCCTCCACATTTTTGAATGTGGGAACACATTAAAAAATTCTACTTCATTTTTCTTTTATGAGGCCACATCTCCCCTCAGGCACCCCCTTGCGTGGAGCAAACGCAACACGACCATTTTGACAGAAGGTCCCTCTGACTGCTCTACATCCACCACTTATCGGGAATGTTGTGCAAGTGGGTGTGTGTGTGTGGGGGGGGGGGCAGGGCGCCATCCTTTATCCTTTTTTCCAGGGCGACACAAACCTCATCCCCCTAACATCCCAACCCTACGCTTACGTAAGGGTCTTCTGCAATCCTTGCCTTAAAGGGCAGGTCTATTGCAAAAACAAGTTTATCTCTATTCGAAGATAATAATTATTACATTACAAGTCGACATTTGTTGCAATTTTTTTTGACTCACAAGCGTCGACCAAATGCACATTGGCCCACCTTTGTCATGTTCGCACGTGTCAAATTTGTACCGGGTAAAATTAACTTTCACGCTTATCTTCAAAGATTTCAGAACAAAAGCAACGATACCATATATGATTTTGTTCTGTCATTCTGCTCAGACAATGATGAATGCGCAAGTGATCCATGTGGGAATGGTGCATGTGTGGATGGAATCAATCAATACACATGTAGATGTAACTCAGGATGGACAGGCACTAACTGTGAAATTAGTAAGTACCTGATGAAGCTGAAGACAATTTACATACGTCGATCATGAAGCTCTTATTAATCTTTCATTTATCAGAGAGAGCTCATTGTAACCTCTGTTTCATGGTAACGGTTACGCTTTTTAAGGATTTATGTCATTTTAAAATTTAAACAAAACAAATCTTTATGAAAGATTGTTTTACGGCCACATTTCAGAGGGACCAGAGTCGTATCGTTGGGAGTCAAAGCGGAACGTGCCACCTGGTACCCATCTTTAGATATAGCGCCCTCTCAATGGCTTTTGAGCCTATTCCAAGCAGTTACATTTTCGCGCGCTTCAAGCGAATGTCAACAAAACTAATCATTATGCTTTATTCATTAACACTAGGTGAGTCAAAGGGGGACTTGCCGTCCTGTGATGGATTCAGAGCTCCTTAGATGGATTGTGAGCCTTTTCCGAGAAGCGGAAATCTATATTTCAAGACCATGCACCAGTGGGGACAGGGGTTAGTTCCCTCCACATTTTTGAATGTGGGAACACATTAAACAATTCTACTTCATCATTTTTCTTTTATGAGGCCACATCTCCCCTCAGGCACCCCCTTGCGTGGAGCAAACGCAACACGACCATTTTGACAGAAGGTCCCTCTGACTGCTCTACATCCACCACTTATCGGGAATGTTGTGCAAGTGGGTGTGTGTGGGGGGGGCAGGGCGCCATCCTTTATCCTTTTTTCCAGGGCGACACAAACCTCAGCCCCCTAACATCCCAACCCTACGCTTACGTAAGGGTCTTCTGCAATCCTTGCCTTAAAGGGCAGGTCTATTGCAAAAACAAGTTATCTCTATTCGAAGATAATAATTATTACATTACAAGTTGACATTTGTTGCAATTTTTTTTTACTCACAAGCGTCGACCAAATGCACATTGGCCCACCTTTGTCATGTTCGCACGTGTCAAATTTGTACCGGGTAAAATTAACTTTCACGCTTATCTTCAAAGATTTCAGAACAAAAGCAACGATAGCATATATGATTTTGTTCTGTCATTCTGCTCAGACAATGATGAATGCGCAAGTGATCCATGTGGGAATGGTGCATGTGTGGATGGAATCAATCAATATACATGTAGATGTAACTCAGGATGGACAGGCACTAACTGTGATATTAGTAAGTACTTAATGAACACAATATACTTGCGTCGACCAAATGCACATTGGTCCACCTTTGTCATGTTCGCACGTGTTAAATTTGTACCGGGTAAAATGTACTTCCATGCTTAATATATTGCTTATCTTCAAAGATTTCAGAACAAAAGCAAAGATATGATATTTGATTTTTTTTCCTTGTCATTTTGCTCAGACAATGATGAATGCGCAAGTGATCCATGTGTGAATGGTGTATGTATGGATGGAATCAATCAATACACTTGTAGATGTAACTCAGGATGGACAGGCACTAACTGTGAAATTAGTAAGTACCTGATGAAGCTGAAGACAATTTACATACGTCGATCATGAAGCTCTTATTAATCTTTCATTTATCAGAGAGAGCTCCTTGTAACCTCTGTTTCATGGTAACGGTTACGCTTTTTAAGGATTTATGTCATTTTAAAATTTAAACAAAACAAATCTTTATGAAAGATTGTTTTACGGCCACATTTCAGAGGGACCAGAGTCGTATCGTTGGGAGTCAAAGCGGAACGTGCCACCTGGTACCCATCTTTAGATATAGCGCCCTCTCAATGGCTTTTGAGCCTATTCCAAGTAGTTACATTTTCGCGCGCTTCAAGCGAATGTCAACAAAACTAATCATTATGCTTTATTCATTAACACTAGGGGAGTCAAAGGGGGACTTGCCGTCCTGTGATGGATTCAGAGCTCCTTAGATGGATTGTGAGCCTTTTCCGAGAAGCGGAAATCTATATTTCAAGACCATGCACCAGTGGGGACAGGGGTTAGTTCCCTCCACATTTTTGAATGTGGGAACACATTAAAAAATTCTACTTCATCATTTTTCTTTTATGAGGCCACATCTCCCCACAGGCACCCCCTTGCGTGGAGCAAACGCAACACGACCATTTTGACAGAAGGTCCCTCTGACTGCTCTACATCCACCACTTATCGGGAATGTTGTGCAAGTGGGTGTGTGTGTGTGGGGGGGCAGGGCGCCATCCTTTATCCTTTTTTCCAGGGCAACACAAACCTCAGCCCCCTAACATCCCAACCCTACGCTTACGTAAGGGTCTTCTGCAATCCTTGCCTTAAAGGGCAGGTCTATTGCAAAAACAAGTTTATCTCTATTCGAAGATAATAATTATTACATTACAAGTTGACATTTGTTGCAATTTTTTTTGACTCACAAGCGTCGACCAAATGCACATTGGCCCACCTTTGTCATGTTCGCACGTGTTAAATTTGTACCGGGTAAAATTAACTTTCACGCTTATCTTCAAAGATTTCAGAACAAAAGCAACGATACCATATATGATTTTGTTCTGTCATTCTGCTCAGACAATGATGAATGCGCAAGTGATCCATGTGGGAATGGTGCATGTGTGGATGGAATCAATCAATACACATGTAGATGTAACTCAGGATGGACAGGCACTAACTGTGATATTAGTAAGTACTTAATGAACACAATATACTTGCGTCGACCAAATGCACATTGGTCCACCTTTGTCATGTTCGCACGTGTTAAATTTGTACCGGGTAAAATGTACTTCCATGCTTAATATATTGCTTATCTTCAAAGATTTCAGAACAAAAGCAAAGATATGATATTTGATTTTTTTCCTTGTCATTTTGCTCAGACAATGATGAATGCGCAAGTGATCCATGTGTGAATGGTGTATGTATGGATGGAATCAATCAATACACTTGTAGATGTAACTCAGGATGGACAGGCACTAACTGTGAAATTAGTAAGTACCTGATGAAGCTGAAGACAATTTACATACGTCGATCATGAAGCTCTTATTAATCTTTCATTTATCAGAGAGAGCTCATTGTAACCTCTGTTTCATGGTAACGGTTACGCTTTTTAAGGATTTATGTCATTTTAAAATTTAAACAAAACAAATCTTTATGAAAGATTGTTTTACGGCCACATTTCAGAGGGACCAGAGTCGTATCGTGGGGAGTCAAAGCGGAACGTGCCACCTGGTACCCATCTTTAGATATAGCGCCCTCTCAATGGCTTTTGAGCCTATTCCAAGCAGTTACATTTTCGCGCGCTTCAAGCGAATGTCAACAACAAACTAATCATTATGCTTTATTCATTAACACTAGGGGAGTCAAAGGGGGACTTGCCGTCCTGTGATGGATTCAGAGCTCCTTAGATGGATTGTGAGCCTTTTCCGAGAAGCGGAAATCTATATTTCAAGACCATGCACCAGTGGGGACAGGGGTTAGTTCCCTCCACATTTTTGAATGTGGGAACACATTTAACAATTCTACTTCATCATTTTTCTTTTATGAGGCCACATCTCCCCTCAGGCACCCCCTTGCGTGGAGCAAACGCAACACGACCATTTTGACAGAAGGTCCCTCTGACTGCTCTACATCCACCACTTATCGGGAATGTTGTGCAAGTGGGTGTGTGTGTGTGGGGGGGGGGGGCAGGGCGCCATCCTTTATCTTTTTTTCCAGGGCGACACAAACCTCAGCCCCCTAACATCCCAACCCTACGCTTACGTAAGGGTCTTCTGCAATCCTTGCCTTAAAGGGCAGGTCTATTGCAAAAACAAGTTTATCTCTATTCGAAGATAATAATTATTACATTACAAGTTGACATTTGTTGCAATTTGTTATGCGTATTTCTCCTGAAAAAGAAGAAATTGTGTGGGTAACGTTCAGCCTCGTACGTGTTCTTCCCCCGTTTGAAGCGTACGTGTTCTCCCCCGTTTGGCTGATGACGTAGGTAAATGAAGCGGACACTATACATGCTATATCATGCTCTCATCATACAATCACAATCACTTTGACAAGTTTGACATTAGCAACAATGAGTTGTGCTATCATTTACCATAACAATGCTGCATAACAATATGCAGACTATTGTTCTCATTTCGGGAACAAAGCTCACACAGTATTGTTACTATGCGTTTGCTTTGTAATATTTCATCCAACTGAAACTATAGCATTGCAATATACAGGGAAATCAGATACATGAGTTTGTGAACTTAACATGGTTTATATGCTAGTCTCAGATGAAATTCTAAGCTCAAATTATGTATTTATTTTTAGGCTTAATATTTCTCATGATATTGATATGCATATGAATTGTAATATCACAATTTACTAATATATAAAAAAGAAGCGGCTGATTTTATCCATATGTTTAAAAACCATTAAATTTGTAATACTTAGTTTGGAGGTTTTTTCTGTGAACAACAACAGTATACGTTTTGTCCATTGAGAGCGTTTATAGTCCCTTTTCTTAAATCGGGCACATCTCGCTCATTTCATGACGTCGCCTTTTTTCTAGGCCAAATCTGTCTCGTTCGAAGGAACTCACCGCTTAAGTTGGTTTTTGCGGAATATCCATTTTAAACGTCTTATTTGCTCAAAAAAGGAGTAATTTTCATTGTCCTCATAATATTAGCTTGACATGATGTTGTTTTTGCAATAGACCTGCCCTTTAAGGGCTCTGGTATGAACGTTTACACAGTATTTTTGTGGGACATGAGAGAACAACAGATATATCGAATTACATTCTGAATACGAAGAATGTCCTTCTGATTTCAAATAAATTTGATATTTTGAAATTCGCGATTCAATACAAATTGTATGGCAAATTGATATTTTTGACATTTTAATAACAGTCCTCGAAGTAAAGTTTATAAAATCTAATGATAATTACTTTAAGTGTAACTCACTCTCTCTCTCTCTCTCTCTCTCTTCTTCATTTTTACGGATCGCCAGCAGGGGGTTGTCGCACCCACCCCACCATGGCTACGGCCCTGATTCTTTCAATTTTTGTATTGTTTGTTTGCTTAATGCTTACCTATTTTGGCTCCATTAGATGTAAACGAGTGTCTTTCGCAACCATGCCTTAATCAAGGACGATGTTTGGATGAAATTAGCGAGTACAGGTGCATTTGTCGACGGGGATGGACTGGAACTAGATGTGACACATGTAAGACAACGGGAACCTCATTTTTCTTGACATTCAAGTAATCTTTTGAGCCTATTCCAAGCAGTTACATTTTCGCGCGCTTCAAGCGAATGTCAACAAAACTAATCATTATGCTTTATTCATTAACACTAGGGGAGTCAAAGGGGGACTTGCCGTCCTATCTACCCCTAGAGTTGCTTTTTCTTTCAGGATTGTTCCTTCTGCAAAAGGACTAAACAAACTTGTTTGAGTCGCATGAATCGGGCATTCCGTTGCGAATGTACAGCCTTCACAAGATTCACAAAATTGGGTATTTTTACCCCATTTTTAGGGAAAATCCTGATTTTGTCATAAATTTGCATATTAACGAAGCAATAATCGTGGAAATACAAATAAAGAAGGCATGAGATGTATTGTTATTTATTTAGTATTACTTTATGTAAATATGAAAACCTATTGTCATCATTGTTATACTTTCTACTTAACAACACAAACTACACCACTCCTACTGACTAAAAATGTTTGAAGTTAGAAAGTAGAATATGAAAAGATTGGACCACGTCGCTTTAATCTTCTTGACCACTGCTTTAAACCTTACACGCGCAACGACCATTGTTTTATTCGGGAATTAACTTGAATATGTCTTAAACTTGAAAATATTATGTGCGTGTATAAACAATGGTTGTTTAAAGGAGTGATTAACGTCAATACTTTCCCAGCTATAAATGAGTGTTCTTCACAACCGTGTCAAAATGGAGGGACGTGTGAAGATGGGATAAATGAATACACCTGTCAATGTGCTGCAGGATATACATCAACCAACTGTGAACAGAGTGAGTAACAATAAAGTAGCCGAAACAATGTATATATGATTATATTGAATATTATAACGTTCTTCGGTTAATGGGGGTTGATAGAAACTGGAAAAACACATCCTGTAAGACAAATATACATTATTATGAAATGAGCTTCCGAACCTATAATAATACCTATATTGAACCTGTATAGCTTCAATCTTACAAGACGCTTGGTTTCTAAATTTTATATTCTGCAGCTATTGATCAGTGTGCAAGCAACCCATGTGTTAGCGGGCGATGTCAAAATGATACCAATCCATACACCTGCGTGTGTCATCCAGGATGGACTGGTGAGAATTGTGATAACAACAACGGTAAGAAGATGGGAAAGTGCGGGTCATTTGGTGTCTAAACGCTATTATACATTACAGTAAATAATAACACCGGTGTATTATTATAATTCCATCGACATCATTGATTTATATTAGATCAACCGGGCTGTTGATCTGTGAGAGTCAGGTAAGTCTCCTTACAATTTCGACCTGGTTTTATGTAAATGTAATCCCGGCCCCTGGGTACCCGGAATGACCGCCAGTTTTTTGAATGGGTTAAGGGGGTCAAATCCAAGGTGGCGGCCTAGTTAAATAAGAAACAATTAAAATGACCGGATTGTGCAATACCTCAAATTCGTCCTCTAATCATAAGAAGGAACAAAATGTGTAATGTGAAATATGTGAAATTTTCAAGATTGTCTGAAGCGTATGGTCTCAAAGTATTTAGATTAACGAAAAATAAGTATAGTCTTGAATCAATATAAATCCTCGTTTTAATGCTAGATGGTATAATATGGTAAAGGTGACCATGGTGACATAAGATCATATGGTGGTTTATCCTTGTTGACCTTTGACATGCAGTTTATAACCATATATGCATTTTAGATATGCAAAACTATAACGTTTGGGTTTCTTAGGTCAGGCTGAATAATTGGAGACCATTTTTGCTTCAATCAGAGAATATTGAAAGCTTGACCACTGTTCAAAAGTTCGTTGACCTTTTGCATATTTCACCATGTTAAAAAATCATCCTATAGATGTGCGACTATTGACTTTTTTGTTCCTTATGATTAGAGGAAGAATTATCCGGGTGGGTCCGGCAAACTAAATTACGTACGTAATAAATGGATAACTGAGTTGGATTACGTCATCTGTGAACACACATCATGATTCAGCCATCGCTGAACAGAGACGGGGGCCGATACAAGCTACCAAGAGTGTACGACCCGATTTTGGGGTCAAGTGTCCGAAAGGTCGCTGACCTCTGAATTGGGTTGCCAGTCTGCTGATGAAAGTCGAAGTGTCGACTGAAAATTCCAGGTACGCACATTTTTGTGTTGAGATCAAAGGTTTAAACCTCTAAATTATGATTCACCTATTTTTACAAAGTAATAATGGCGGCCTCTCCTAGCTTTGAGGTGGTGATTTGACATCTGAACACCGTGTGTCTTCCTATACGGCGATGTGTTGAAGGAAGATTACACGGTGAGCGGATAGGACCGTTATTATTTTATTTCACATATAAACTGGAGTCATCAAAACTTTGAATTTTTGAAATATCAATGACTCTTAAAATAGCAACCGGTCAGAAAGATAAATCCATTTATGTTTGCATATTGTGACCTAAACGAAGATTAATACAACTGTTCAGCTCATTCTATTCCAGAGAATAGGATAAGAATTCACGTATAACATGTAATCCACGGACACGTATAGTATTGCAGATCTTTTTTTATTTCACGGAAAAGGGTTCGATTCCCAGGCGGGATCACTTTTTCTCCTTGTCTCCTTTATTATTTGCGACGGCGAACCTGGTGAAAATTAATGTTTATTTATATAATTCCGTCGATCATGCCACTGTTTTTCCGTGTTATATTTCCTCACAGGGAGGATGGCAATTTATTTCTCGCATTTACGGCCCAAGCTACTATGGGCTATTTGCGGGGAGGAGATAAGTTTAAGTGACCGATTATGGGTTCGAATTTCAACCAGCCTAATCATGAAGCTCCCGTGGCCAAGTGGTTAAGGCATAGGTCTCGTAAACCTGAGGTCCTGGGTTCGATTCCCAGGCGGGATCACTTTTTCTCCTTGTCTCCTTTATTATTTGCGACGGCGAACCTGGTGAAAATTAATGTTTATCTTTTTTTTATTTGTTTTAACTTGCAGATGATATTATTATAGTGGCTGATAATGTATTATCGAAGATATTTGCAGGCCCAATTAACTCGCTACAACTGGTTGAAATCCCTCTTGCAAAAATAAGTGGGTCTCTAGCCGTAGAGTTTGATCCTGTAAACCAAAAGTTATACTGGACCGATGATTCAACAATAAGCAGAGCAAATCTTGATGGTACAGGTCAAGAAGTTCTTTTTGATGGCTCTTATAACTCGATAGGTATGTTTACTTACTAGACGAGTCCATTTAAGTACCAAAATGGGCGCACTTAGACAAAATGGAACACCAATGTTTTTGCTTGCTTGTGACTCTGAACACCTGAACAACATATCCAAAAAGTGCAAAAAATGACACTGGGGAAAAATGTTAAATTGCATATTTCCAAAATGACAGCTAATGCAGGCCTCAAATTTCAAAATTGGGGGGATATGGATAAAAATGATCTTATTGTATTGCTCTCATAATTAGAAATCAGAAAAAGTATAGTTTGACCTATCTCTGATGTATAGTTCTTGAGTTGTAGGCTTAAATGTCAAATGTCAAATTTTGGTCTCCGTGATTATGTACAGGGGTAAAAAATAAAACATGCTCCGATTTCGCTCAAAGTGGTCTCAAATTATTCCGCTTTGAAAAAAATTGAACCAAAGAATACTTTGCCAGGGAAACAAATTCAAAGCCCATTGAATCATGTTAATCTTGATGTATTTGTAATGTTACCCAGGTAACACAGGTAACAAAATATCTGAGATATTGCAAATTATTCTTTGTTTAAAATGTTGTTCCAAATGGAATAATTTCAGACCACTTTGAGCAAAATATGAACATTTTTTTAATTTTTAACCCGTGTACATAATCATGGAGACCAAAATTTGAAATATGCAAGTTAATATTTTTCCCTGCGCCCTTTTTTACCCTTTTTATTCAGAAGGGTATTTAAAGTCACTAGCAAGCAAAAACATTGGTGTTCCATCTTTGTCTAGCTCATTAAGTCGTCTATACGTATAATGATGGTCGTTATAAAATCTTGTCAAGTTTTATAGTCAAAATCTTGTCAAGTTTTATAGTCAAAATACAGTTTTATAGTCAAAATACAGACACCCCTTTTAAACTGCGATATCGGAAATACTCACTTCATGCTCAGGTCATACAGGGTGCGGGCAAAGAAGCAAAATGACATAATTGTTTAAGAACCAAGTTGAATTTTTCAATTGTTGAAATTCTGTATAAATGTTATGTTTAATCAACCTGGTCTCCTAACTAGACAGCCGTATATAGCCAGTTTACACATGGCTTTAAAATGACAATATAGAGCAGTTTAGGATGACTATATTCATATTGGCGTTGGTTAATGACACATTAAAGTTAAGGTTTTCCTGCCCTGCGGGGCCATTATATATTGGAACTCCATTAGCATTTGCAACGGTTGTACTACAAAAACGATTCTACGCACAGTCTCCACCTCGATACACCCGAGTACACAGAATATTTACAGCACAGTGACCCTCGTTTCATCTTTTCTGTTTCGGGAGCTCTATTGTTCAGAAACGAAAACGCAAGGGATTTATGTGAATTGATCTGCTCGTTGAATTCATTGAAGTACCAATCAGCTGATTTCAATAGGTAGATACCTGCATGCCTGTTGTTAATAAAGGCTGGATAAGACAAGAATGGAACACCCACAGTGTGTGGATGACCGGTGTTTTTAGTAGTCTAGCTTTAATGTCCTCTAATACCGATAGGCCTTTGATGTTGGTAAACTGATTCACATGTAATGTGACAAAATGCCAATCCGAATGAAAAGGTCGAATTTTCTGTTAAAACGTTGAAATATAGGCCCAATTGTCAGATTAACAATTGATTGTCATACCATGTCATATTTATTCAACATCATCATCATCGTCGTCATTGTCATCAACATCAGCACCATCACTATCATCATCATCATCATCATCATCATCATCATCATCATCATCATCATCATCATCATCATCATCATCATCATCATCATCATCATCATCATCATCATCATCATCATCATCATCATCATCATCATCATCATCTCATCTCCTCTCCTCTCCTCTCTCCTCTACCAGATCATCTCCGCGTCTCATCATCCCCACTCTCTCAAATAATATACATTTCAAATAGATTTGAGTCTGGCAATTTTGCCTGAAGCAATTATCAGATTACCAATTCCAATGAAATAAATCCTATTAGTTTCACTTCAACGCACTTCTCTGGTGTTGCATATTACCAAGTTTTAAGGTGTATTTGGGACGAAAATAATTCCCCATTATCGCTACATAAGCATAATATGACCGACTTTTGCGCGATTGCACGTCGAACAAGTATACGTAATTCTTGGCAACACTGATTACTATTGATTAATTTATATTAATCATGTTAATGTATATTTCGACGCTGAGTTATTTTCAGGAGATACTCCCGCTTAGGCTGGAGTACCTATACACCCAACGCAAGTCAATTGAAGCCGTACACTTTATCGCGAATTTACCACCGTAAAATTTAGACACTTCTTTTGTCTAGATTAGTATCAACCCTCTCATCTCACGTTTTTCATGTCAGAAATTAACATAACTCCCGAAACCGAAACAGAAGTTATCTTCGTTCAACTTTTCTGTAGTCAACAAAAGACTAGAATAAAAGGATTGTTCACACGTACCATGCTAACACTTCAAAATAACAATGAGATCCGAAACCGAAACCGGAAACCGAAACCGAAACAGAAAAGATGAAAGGACCCTGAGTCTCCACGCAGTCTGTGTTATACTACACGGTTGAGTGCAAAGCATCATCAGAACTGTGTGAGATCTAGTGGGAAAAGGACATCGGTTACTGGTTTTTGATAAAACCTCAAAGAAAGAAAGAATGATAATGGAATAGGAAAACGCAGGGCCTCGAACCCGTATCCAAGTCTTGCAGCTCAAAAGCATTACACATTCCAGCATTAGTCCAGCGCGATAATCGCTTGCGCCACGGAGGAGCTTACGGAAAGTATTGTTATCAAAGTGACTTATATTATACTGCATTAGTGTCCGGCTGTTATGATAAATAAGCTCATCACCTCTGCAATGTCGGAAGTATCGATGGCGAAAAATCTCGTTTTTGCAACAATAGCTTCAATTTGGAGTGTAAATGATATGGGATAGCATGTTGGCCGGGATTATGCACTTTCCCAATGTTTGGTGAGCATATTTTATCCAATATTTTGACAAGTTGACGTCAAATGTTCCATTTTATATAAATTGTTTGTCAATAATGTCTTTTGCCAGTAGTATGTTTAAAGTTGTAATTTTGTGTTTTTGATCGTAAAAATGGGATATTTTATCCCCGATTCGAATTCTGCCCAATTCGCAAGGGTGCAGAATTCGGCAGGACCTTTACGATAATTTTGACTTTTTGGACACTAAAATGCATTCGATCCTTAATTTTGTTTCAACTGAGTCTTTAATTAGCATGCAAAATAAGGTGGGTACCAATTTTATATACATAGATATATTTAATATTCAAATTTCTGACCTGCTCAAATCGTTAAGTTTGTATTTCCTATGTACATCCAAAATGGACATCCTAAATATATATAGGCACGGCGTATATAAGGCTGGTAGGCCAGGCAGATAGTTGATAAATAGTTAGATGTCAAAACTAACGTTCCGCAATCAAGATATCGATAATGTAAGAAAACAGTTTTTTGTCATGCAAACACTATTTTGTATTTCCGACATTACTTATTGACTAAACATTATAATGCATTATTTTCATCGGTTCCAGAGGGAATTGCATTAGACAACATAAATGGAAGGGTATTCTGGACTAATGTTATTGACAAGACGATTGAAGAATTGGATTCCAATGGAGTCAGCCGCGTAATCATTGATCAATTGGATAAACCAAGGGCAATTGTAGCAGACCCAATAGCAAAGCAAGTATTAAATCGTTTTGTCTCTACCATTCAGTGTTAGCGGTTGCTATAATACAATAGACATTATTGCGAAGAGGCGTTTACTGCAAACGCCATACGGCTTACGTATTACGACATATGTAGTAGAACGCCATAGTGTCGTTCGCATCCAAACTAGTCTCCTACACAGCTAGTCTGTGTTGGTCCTAACGCTCGTCGTTCCTAATAATTTATGTTCGTAATAGCCGCATACAGTAACTGCAATAAACTCTAGCTTATTCTCTAATTATTTTCAATATCATTTTGCCCGCTGAAATTCTTAAATGCCAAGTTCAAAAATCAAACTGTGTAGACTCTCATTCATCTGGGTATGTTGAAATTAAGATTTAATTTAAATCTGGTCAACCAGACATACCTATTTTGACGGACGAACCGACGTTGCGACTGAAACCTTCAGTCTTCAGCTGGGTTGCACGGTTGTTTGATGTATATAGAATTGGCTTCATTATTAACTAAATGCAAACTATAGATGGCGCTATTTATCCTAAATCATATTTCTTTATTTGCAAGAGTTTGGTGATTAATACTGGCATTAAAACAGTTGGAATAGGTGAAACTATCAACAAGGAAATTTTATAAACATATTTAATCAAACAATAAAAGGAATTATTTGTATTAAAAGCTTGAAAGGGTAATTTCCAGGAACTAAATAGCGCCACCAATTTTGTCATTAATAGATACATTTTTATCCGAAAAAGCTATAAAAAATACTATAAAAGTGAATAATTTTGTAAAAGAGGGGAAATTAAAATTGAGAATGACTAAAAATCATCTGAATACATTAGCTTGATATCACTAGTTAGCTGTTTACCTAATTTTTTGTTGTACATGATGCTTTGTTTGAAAAACTAATAAATGGTCCCGTCAAACAACCGTGATTGTGATGCAAATGACCTTGAGTACCGGACACTTCCGGTATTGATGACAATAGACGAGGAATGTCCTTTATGATCCTGTCCCAGCCGTGTGATAGTTTGGCCCGGACGTCTCCACCGCGGTTGAGGGATGGTTGCTCAGCCCTCACCCAGATTGCCTCTTTCACTCCACGCTCAAACCAACGATGCTCGCGATCTAGGATTCGGACATCCTTGGTGTCAAAATGGTGTCCGGTGGCTTTCAGATGTAAGAACACTGATGAGTCGTTTCCACTTGAGCTGGTTCTGCGATGTTGTAACATGCAATTGTGAAGAGGTTGGGCGGTTTCTCCTATGTAAGAGTCTTGACAGGCTTGCTCTTCAGAACAGCGGACCCCGTAGACCACTCCACTGATCCTCCCCTTGGGCTGTATGTCCTTGGGATGCACTAAGGACTGGCGGATCGTGTTTGTGGGCTTAAAGTGGGTGGTAGCAAAGGCAAAATGTTTAGATTTTTCACAATGCCCTCCAAATAACCGATGCGCAGTTATTAACCTCTAATTAGTAACCGCGTTCAGCGTTTGCGTTTTGGCAAATAAATAAAATTATATAACTCATACATATAGTTTCTTGTCGTTTGATTGGCCAACTACTATTGATTATTTCTGCTATTTTAGCGGCAAAGCCTCGATGAATGGAACAGTCCATATGTCACCTCGTGAAAATATTCTTACCATTGAACTCATAAACATTCAATAGTTTGAATAATAAATAATAAGCTTAGAAAACAGAAATTATAATTAAGATATTAATTCCTTGGCATAAAACCTATGAAAACTTTCCGATAATTGAAAACTTTAATTGTAGAAATAATCATTTCACCTATCTGGTGAAAAATATTTCTTAAATACAAATACCTTAAAACCCCGTCTACAAGCATATATAGTGTTTTTTATAAAAAGCTTAATTAATTCGGAGCAAGCGTTAATATACCAATACAATAGATCGGTCTTAAAATAATACTTGTTTGTATATGATTGGATCCGTAATTTATTTGCTCAAACTCCATAATGGCTCTGGGTTAATGTAGCTTTCATCAGAAGCACACTATATGCTTGTAGACGGGGGTTTACGGTAGTATAATATAGGGAAAAGCAGGGACATTGTGTGTTCTTAAAGTATTTAACCTGTTGATTGCAAGTTCATCCCGAAGGCTTAAAAAAAAGTTGACTTGCCCTTATCGACCGACCCAAAAATCTGAAAAACAGGGTTGCCTTTTCTTTTCTTTTTTCTTGTTCTTTTTTTTTTATTATGAGATTTTGATATTTTGTTATAATTTCAACTTGTTATAATTTCAATTTCAATTTCAACTGCGGTATAAACTCTGACTCGATTTCTATGTTGAAAAATTAATTTTTTGAAAGATATTAGTAATCACAACAAATATCTGCAAATGATGATCTGAGTATCTGAGGTATTGAATGAAAAATAACACCACCACGACGTGTCTTATACCTACAACACAGAGCCATGCACTGAGGTCACGCTTCAATTACATACACACTGTGTAGCTATATAGTATATACTGTAAAATTCAAGCGTTTAGAATATAAACGCCCTTTTGTAACACTTATGAAAAGTGTCACAGTATTTATTTTCTAAACATGTCACAGTGTGTAGTTTCAATAACAGTCAACACCATGTTTAGAAACTAAACACTATAGTGTCCAGATCAACTAAACACTATAGTGTTTAGTTTCTAGACATGGTCTTGACTACTGTAGAAACTAAACATGTCACAGCATTTAGAAATTAAACACCGTTTAATTACCTGAAACACTTGTTACACACCAAATGGTGTTCAAACTGAACACAATTAACACATGACAAGTCATGTTTAGGAAATGTATTTAGCCAAAAAGTGTTTAAGATTTTCAATCACATGCCTAATCTTGAACATGTGACATATTTAATGTGATTGTAAACAAAACACATTACTTCCATCAACCATTTCCATGCTTTAACACATTTTTTCAGGAGAGGTACCTTTTGTTCTCATTTAACCCACGGGTGTGACTGAGTCTTCGCCAGCACACAAAAGCACACTTTACCGTCGATGTACAATTATTTACCACCCATCTTAATTTAGGCGCCTCATTTAAATCAATTCAATAGTGTTGCTAATCGGTTACCCATAACAACGTGCCATTGCTGCCAGGTATATAGGTCTATCTGTGTCACTTTCTATAATCAACTACTTCGCAGCATAAATTATGTTGTTATTAATTATGGTTATAGGTCTATTCAATAAGTCAAATGTGTTTCTTAGTATCACAAATATCCATTTTAAAAACCAGAGGCAAGTGAGGGAGTGAAGGAGGGGTCGAGGGGTGAAAAGAGGAGAAGCGGATGGGTGATCGAGATTGCACATGCACGAAATATCTCCTATTATCATCCTGTAAACAGGGCTTATCTGTGACTATTGGGTCAGGAAAACCCTCCCCCCTACCAAATCATTTCCCAGCAACATGGACACTCCTTTTGGCTGGCAATTCGTGTCTAACTCCTATGGTCACAAGACCAGAAACCAAGCCAGGTATCAAGTTAATTTTGTGGAGAGGTACATTAATTATTTCCACAGTCTTAATGGGCTTTGGACTACCATCATCACCAAGTGATACTCCTCCCTCTAACACAAATGGTTCAAATTCTTCACACATATTGTCTGTGTCACTTCCATTTTGTGGGAATTCTTGTTTCTTGATTTGACTGACTTTGACTCAAGTGACACTGCACATCCTACAGTATTATTAGTAGATTGCTGCTGTTTTTGTAATTCTTTATTTGCTTTTAAGATCCGACATGCGGTCACTGTATGTCCTGATTTCTTACAGTAAATGCAAGTTACTTGGGATTTAAATTCAATCCCACCTGTTGAGGTCCCTCTACCACCAGCACTATGCTGTGAATAGACTGAGGTTTCCCTTCTTGTGTGCCACCCTGATTTGCTTGAGGTTGATTGTGGCTGAACTTGTTTGTATAACCTCTGTTATAACTATATAGATTTACTTGCATTCAACTTGTGCGTTAAGCCATAGTCATCAGCCATCGTTGCCTCACTCAGTGTTTTAATTTTGCTAGCGCTTTCATCCAAGTGGGTTTTAATGTCAGCGTGGAAATATTTTTTGAAAACTTCTATAAGAACCAATTGCCTAAGTTGGCCTAAATCAGCTTTGACTTCTTTTGAACCAAGCCACCTGTCAAACATTTGTTCTTTTACTCTAGCAAATTCTACATGGGTTTGATCTGCTTGCTTTCTTGAATCTTTGAATTTTAGTCTGTATGCTTCAGGCACCAGTTCATAGGCCTTATTAAGGACTGCTTGTTTGGCTTTATCATAATTATTACACTTCTCTACTGGTAGAGCTGAGTTTGGCCTTCCCCCAAAACTACTTTGTAAAAGTAGGGTCCAATGCTCATTAGGCCATTTCAAATTTGTAGCTACTTTATTAAATGTTGAAAATACTCGTCAACTTCTTTTTCTTGGAATTTAGGCACGAACTTAACATACTTTGTACCATCAAACCCTGACTTTGAGGAGAACCTGATGAGTACTTGTCACCTAGCTTTGCTAACTTCTCTTGTTCAGACTTGCATTTTCTTCAATTTCTTTCTCTTTCAAATGTGTTTCCATTTGAAGTTTCTGTGCATCCAAATCCATCTTTTGTTTTTCAAGTTCCAATATTGTTAGCTTTTCTTTTTCTTCGAGTGCCATCTTTTGTTGGCGCGATTTGTTTTCCCATTTATAGTTTTTGTTTCTCCAAATCTAATCTTTCTTGTTTTCCTTTATTTTGCATATCTAGCTTTTGCATGTGTAACTGCAATTGCATTTCCATTTTTTCCATTTCCAACTGAACTTCTAGTTCTTTCAACTTAAGTGCATCTCCAACGATTTCAGTTTCGACCACTTTTTTCTTGTCCAAAACGGATTCCTCGAAAACCTCGTCATCAACCAAAACATCAATCAAGGCATTTTTGATTACTTGTTTTCTGTTGGATTGCTTCACTTTCAAATCATAGTATTTTGCAAAGTCTAGTAATGCAGGCTTTTTCAACTCATCAAATTTCTCCCAAGTTATAGTTTTAAGAAACTCTTCTGCATGCAACGCATACTGTACTCTCAATTTTAAGACTCAGTAAATTAATGTCAACTTTTTTAAAGTGTGTTCCCGGACGAGCCCCCAAATGTTACGAGCCGCTTAATGACTCAAGGCCAAAGACACCTTTATCCCGAATTCACTTCAGAATGCACAACATAACACACTGATTAATTAAATTAACAATATCTAAGTCTTTAATTGAAAGTAAAATATGATTGGTACAATATAATATGACAACAAAGGCACATACAAAATAATCACACAATCACACTTTTGACTACTCAGTACTTAACCAGCAGTCTTCTTCTAGGTGATCATAGAGTTCTTGCAATGTTCTGGAAGGCTGATGTATATATCCTGATTCAGTGTCCTGCGAAAATCACTGCTCAGCGAAGTCCACTGTACACTTGCATTTACAATCCCATGCGTAAAATCCTTTGTGTATAAAATCCTCGCTCAGAAATGGTGCTGCTTTCTCCACACTTAACTCCTTGCGCAGTTCTCTAAACACTTAAATCCTTGCGCAGTTCTCTATCTCTAAACTGGTGCTACTTTCACCTTTCACACAATTTCTTAAGGAAACAGGCCTGTGTCGCATACAGTCTCCTTGTTTCCAGAGTTCAGCAAGTCGACAGAAGAATATAATTCCCTTTCTTGGAAGAGGTACGCACTTTGACGTAGATCTCCTCCGACATTACTGACAGGTAGTAGTACATTGACTACATAAAATATTTCTGGTTCGCAATTTCTTTTCTTTGAAGGAAATGGACTGTAAGCACATTAGCTAGCCCAGAACAACATTCAACTGTGAAGAATTGTGTTTACATATTCGTATACACCAAACATTGGAAAATCACATTATTTTAATAGGCAATTGCTATTTTACATCACATGAGGTAATCTTGGAAATTCCCAAGCCTTAATTATAAAATTAACCTTTAACACTATATCACTTCTTGAGGGGGTTCATATATGATGTCATCGTATCCATTTCACAATCTAAGGGACTTTCCCAATTGTAGAAATGATTCAATTTGATGTATACATGTACATGAGAGGGGAATCCCTAAAAATTAATGTCTCATGAAATAGATTTTAATTGTAAACAAACAAACATAAATAATCAAATTAAATAACTCAGGGCACAAAAGGTCTCTTCGAAAAGGCGCCGAGCTTTATCACAGTTTATGCAGTTCTTTTGCTGGAACTTGGGTATCCAGCTTTAATCTGATTAATTTTCAACTGTCCAGTCACAATCAAATTCTACCTGACTATTACGCTAAAATGTAAACACAATGGCAGAACATTTAACCAACGAAATTGGATAAATGTATACGTGAAGAAAGGTGTCATTGTGATTCCTGGTCATGGTCAATCTGTTGGGAGAAAAATTTAACATAAACAATCATATTTTCTATTAATAGTCGCATATTTTGGACTGACTGGGGAACCACTCCACAGATTGGACGAGGTGAAATGGACAGAAGTGGGAGAAGAACTCTGTCACAGCCGAATAGAATACAGAAGCCTAATGGTTTGGCAATTGACTTTCAAGGTATTTAATCATCAAAACAAAATTAATGATCAGAACAGACCAAACAGACCATTATTTTATATTAGATGATAATAAATGACATAGATAATAATATGATTAATGAAAAACAAACTGCCTTGAAATCTGGCACAACCTATTCAAAACCATAATGTGCTATCGCCTAGAGGCCTTCTTGTATTGGTTGTTGTTAGTAGTAGTATTAGTAGTGGTAGTGGTAGTAGTAGTGGTAGTGGTAGTGGTAGAAGTAGTTAGTGGTAGTTAGTGGTAGTGGTAGTAGTAGTGGTAGTAGTACGAAATATTTCGCTTTTAAAGAGTTTACAGGAATGTGTTTAAAATGCTATAAATACAGTTTATGAATTGAAAATGTGTGTGTTTGATAACCTTACTATACTTTATCTTTTTGGTACCAATGTATAACAATGGGTCTCCTCAATACAGTGATACCTAAATAAGTTAAAACATTCCCCATATAATGTAGTCCTAGTAACTAAGAAGTTCGAACCCTGCCATATTCATTTGGATGTTATGACCTTGTCCAATGTAAATGATAATGTCGTCAGTTACTGGGACTACACATAATGTCGCATTGCCGTCATAATATGAGTGCACCCTGTCAAAATTTGGAAATTCCAGCTGTGTACAATAATGTACAGGCAAAATGTATTAAATCAAAAAATGTGTATATATTAAAAATTCTACAAACATGCACAACGGGAGCACGGTGGCCGAGCGGAACGGGCTAGGACTCATAATCTGAAGGTTGCGGGTTCGAGCCCCGGCGACGCCATCGTGTTGTGCCCTTGAGTAAGGCACTTTATCTCGATTACTCCTCTCCACCCAGGTGTGAAATGGGGAGCTGTTATGAATACTGTCCATTGAGCGCCGCCCAAAGGTATGAGCATGCCTTGGGCATTGTATGGCAGCTGACATATTCTAATGACGGCGGAATAAATGTAAAGCGCTTTGGTACATGTTCACATGTGAAAGGCGCTGTATAAATACCAACATTTTTTTTTTTTTTCACCGGAAGAAAATGACTATTTCAACCTAACTACTGAAGAATTAACCACGGCGAAATGAAAATCATGAATTTTATTGTAGAAAAATATAGTGGGGCTCAGGATAGATCTACGCTCAAGTCATTTTGGAGTAAACTCGCGTGTTTGCAAGTCCTTGAATAAATTCATCAGGTCTGTAGAATATCCATAACATTTCATCACATCAAGACCAGTCAAAACTTACGTTTCTGGACGTTTCATCAACCATCGGTTAATTTCATCAGCAGTGTTACTGTTTTGAAGTGCTGTGTGATATTGATCCTGAACAGAGATCCTAAACAGAGATGAGGGGGGGGGCTACCAATTTTCACATCTGTACGATCATGTGTTGCATAGGAACTTTGACACAGTGGTTGATGCTGCTCCAACTCCTAGAGTTGCCGGATCAATATCACACAGCACTTCAAAACAGTAACACTGCTGATGAAATTAACTGATGGTTGATGAAACGTCCAGAAACGTAAGTTTAGAATGATCTTCATGTGATGAAATTCCTTATGTTACGCGTGTTTTGTTTTTTATGCCGCGTGATAAACCTTGAGGGGGTTGGTAGTACTAGGGTATACGTTATACCAAACGGCGATTTGGAGGAAAGGGTTACCACGTCCTTGATAAAATACTGTATCCCTCACTTTAATAATATTTTCTTTAATGATGTTTTTTTTTTCTTAGCGAATTTGGTATACTGGTGTGATGCCACGCTGGATATGATTGTAGTTGCAAATATCGACTTTCTAAACGTATACATCGTTTCCGAAATGGTACAAGATATATCCCCTTTTGATATTGGTATTTACAACAATGATATCTATTGGTCAGATTGGCGTTATTCCCGTCTAATTAAATTAACTAATAGATACCAAGGCCAGGAAGTGGCGTTAGTGGGGCCGAGCATTTTCAGTGGTGCTTCAGGACTGCATATCCATAAAGGTGAGGAATGTGTTCAGTTATTGAAAGAAAAAGGTAATTAATTTTACTGCAAGTACGACATGCATTACCCTATGTCCCTGTAAGTTCTCAGCTATTCTGTCCCTAAATGACCAGTTTGTTATACAGCCAAGGGCAATTCGAAATGCGGGATCAGATATCAGATGTTCTAATTATTCACTCCAGCTTTCCATTAACCCTAACCGCCTAAGGGCTTTTTGGCGACGGGAAGGGAAAGAAGGAAGGAATAAAGAGAGAAAAGAAGGAAAGAAGTTGTTTGCTCTGGGTGGGATTCCAACCCGAGACCCCTCGTATGCCAGGCACTGGGTCGGCGACACTTTGCCACGGGTTTTGGGTTTCGCTCGCCAGCGAAACCGTGCCTATATATCACTTAGGGCGATTGCGTCATCACACCACGTGGAATGCATGCACGAACAGCGTATCAAGTAGTATACCGTCCTGTTGTTAGGGTTAAGGAAGCCTATATTGAGTTTCGATAGTGGTAACCTAACCCTAACCGCCTAAGGGCTTTTTGGCGACGGGAAGGGAAAGAAGGAAGGAATAAAGAGAGAAAAGAAGGAAAGAAGTTGTTTGCTCTGGGTGGGATTAAAAATTAATTAAATTATTATGCCAGGCACTGGGTCGGCGACACTTTGCCACGGGTTTTGGGCTTCGCTCGCCAGCGAAACCGTGCCTATATATCACTTAGGGCGATTGCGTCATCACACCACGTGGGATGCATGCACGAACAGCGTATATATCAAGTAGTATTTTGTAGTATACCGTCCTGTTAGGGTTAAGGAAGCCTATATTGAGTTTCGATAGTGGTAACCTAACCCTAACCGCCTAAGGGCTTTTTGTCGACGGGAAGGGAAAGAAGGAAGGAATAAAGAGAGAAAAGAAGGAAAGAAGTTGTTTGCTCTGGGTGGGATTCGAACCCGAGACCCCTCGCATGCCAGGCACTGGGTCGGCGACACTTTGCCACGGGTCTTGGGTTTCGCTGGCCAGCGAAACCGTGCCTATATATTACTTAGGGCGATTGCGTCATCACACCACGTGGAATGCATGCACGAACAGCGCATATATCAAGTAGTATTTTGTAGTATACCGTCCTGTTAGGGTTAAGTTACCTTCCCCTGTGGCAATTTGTTGTCAAATGTTAGTTGTTTTAACAACTAACATTTGTTAAAACAGCTGTCATGCGCCACAGAAGTGGAAGAGTTTTTAAAAATGAAGCTATTTGGTGCTCCATTTGTACATACAGGACAGGCTTCAACATTGGTGTTTCCTTTTTTTCTTTCTTGCCAAGTGTGGGGACCATGAATCTTGCATCTTCAAGCTCGGCATGTGATCATACTGTTTGCTCCATGAACACATATCATTGTTATTATGCTGTATTTTTTTTAAGATGATCATATCACAACTCGTCAATCATTTGTCAATGATCAATTACGATAAGCCCCATGGCATACATTTCCTTTTGACATAGATGGAGGTTGAGGCAAAACTCATGAGGTAAAGTGAAAGGAGCATGCATTTGTCATTCCCAAAATTTAACACATTCTGAAAGCTAAAATAATATGAGGTTTAAGTTTGATCAAAAGCACTCAACACTGAGACACGTTTGTTCCCTTCTTTCAATTCTTTTAAGCTGCCAATGCCGTTCAGTTCCAAATACGTCTTGCTGATGGCTCTAATAGCAACGAAGGTCGAGTGGAAGTGTTTTATAACGTATGGGGAACAGTTTGCGATGATTCCTGGAGCGCAAATGACGCACAAGTAGTTTGCCGTCATCTCGGACTTCCCTATGGTGCTGCCGAAGCGGTAGGTAATGCTGCCTTTGGATTGATCTCTGGACCGATATGGCTGGATGATGTTGGATGTACGGGATCAGAAAGTAGACTGAGTGAATGCAGCCATAATGGATGGGGCTTCCACGATTGTACACATAGCAACGATGCCGGTGTTCGCTGTACCGATTGTAAGTCACATTTGAAATTAATCACTTTTCTATAGTTATGTTGCGCGGCGACGTATGTTGGGGTTCACAGTATATATTTCAGTTTGCTCTTGGTGAAAGGAGGAGGAGAAAACACAATGATCTTAAAGCCATGATGTACCGTATGATGTCGGTCCAATTTTTATTTTGTTATTCTTTGTCAACAATTATTATATGATATTAGTAATACTGTTAGAAGATTTTCTGAAATTTTAAGCTGAAATAATCAGGTAAAATGAAAGAAACCCACATTACCGCTTAACTGTGGAGCTCTGTGGGGGATCGGAATTGGCGAATAAAACCGGGTATCCCCTGTTTAATCAAGAACTCGTACATTTTACTGTAATTAAACCAAGCTTAGTCTTTTACATGGTACTAAGTACTAGTATTTAAATACACCATTAGGTATTACAATCCTGCAAAAAGTAGAAATTCGAAGAAAAATGAGGGCGTCCTTGTGAACAAATCACACACTTTGGATATTTGTTTGTTTCTTTTCTTCCGAGTTCCTTTTACTTTTCAAATAGGCATAGTTTACATTATGCAGGTATCCCAAAAGTATTCATGGAATTTACTAGCATCAGTATACACTATATATGAATATGTGGTTTATTCCATTTAACATTTACCCTCATATAATATTAAACTTGAAGCAAATGTAATTTTTTTTTTTCGGTTTCAGAACCAGGAAGAGAACAGACGCGTCCAATCAAACAAGCGTGATTTTGCTATGTGAGGGTAGTAGTACAGCTATTATAAAACTTTTAAGTTTTAAACTTCTAAAACGTATGCGCTTTAATTGTCTGCATAATAAGACAACAAGCGATTTTATAAGCCAATGGTTATCTATATTCATATCATCGTGATGTCCGCATACTGAGGAATACCAGATTACTATAAACCGCAGCAATACGTTACAGATCCATTAAACAATTTGTCTTATTTTACTAACATTTATATGTATTAGTGATCTTGGAACCTTGCTGGGCTTATTGTTATCTGTATTCATATCATCTTGATGTCCACATACTGAGGAATATAAGATTACCCTAAACAAGAGAATACTCCTGGTAATATGACAAATTGGCAACTTGTATGATGGGTGGAATAAAAAGAGAATGCCTGCTGGAGATGTCAGGACAGATAAAGAATTCCTTCTGTAGTTCCTTCCTTCTGTAACGCCAATAGTTGTTAAGGGTTTGCCAGTACAATGAAGTATGCGGATATCACGAAGATTGTGTGTAGTATAAATAATAATTATGTAATGATAATCGGAAATCGGAATCATTATGGGATCGGAAACTTTGTCATGCTATAAACACTCAGAACGCTAGGCCCTCGATGCTTATTGTTATACCAGGCTCACTCAGTCGTTTAATTAGGTACTGGACAGTGGCGTAACTAGGGTTGGTAGCGCCCGGGGCAAGAAACAAAATTGGCGCCCCTACCTCCGCCCCCCCGCGAATTTTTTAATACCTGAAAGAATTGCGCGCGGAGCGCGCGAAATTTTGAACAAATAAGGCCTACCACTAATTAATTTTGGTTACTAGAAGTTGAATATTGATCTTAAAATGTTCTTTGAATTGATTTTGTGTTGAAATGCGCGCGAAGCGCGCGAAAATTTTGACTTTCATCCCTTGGAGGGGCGCAGAATTGATGCTGGTCCTGGCTGAATTGGTCAATTTGGCGCCCCCCTAACGGTAGCGCCCGGGGCATGTTGCCCCCCTGCCCCCCCTAGTTACGCCACTGGTACTGGAACCGATCAAATCCGGTGTTGAAATGAGTAAAATTGTGAGATACACTTTAAAATATCAGAAGTAAACCATTATGATTGATAATAATACCTTGCTTGCTTATCATATACCAACATCCTTCTTAAAATAATATTAAATGCAAATTCGTGATACTAAAGAAAACAATAACTTACCAATAAAGGCGATTATCACTATTACAGTACTATTATGGACATATTGACCTGACAGTCACCCACCTTTGCACAGTATTTTGGGGGAACCTGAGAGCACATCAGACACACCAAATTACATTCTTAATATGAAGAATGTCCTTCTGATATCAAATAATTTGGATTTTTTGAATTCGCGATTTCTAACCAATTGTATGTCAAACATACATTCTTGACATTTAACAATCTAACTAGGTATAAATCTAATGCTACGTACTTGAAGGTCATATGTATTGCTCGGACAACATCATATCATTAACAAGCTAATATTATGGAGACAATGAAAATGACTCCTTTTTGGAGAAAATAAGACGTTTAAAATTGATATTACGCAAAAACCAACTTAAGCGGTGAGTTCCTTCGAACGAGACAGATTTGACCTAGTAAAAAGTTGACGTCATGAAATGAGATGTGCCTGCTTTGATAAAAGGGACTGTAAACGCTCTCGATGCACAAAACGTATACTGTTGTTATCCTCAGAAAAAAAGTCCAATCAAGTGTTACAAATTTAATGGTTTTTAAACATATGGATAAAATCAGCCGCTTCTTTTTTATATATTAGTAAATTGTGATATTACTATTCATATATATATCAAGTTGTTGAGAAATATTTGGACTAAACAATAAAAAATATTTTTACCGTGCAATTTTAGAATTTGAGCGTGATGTATATATCCATATTGTATTAATGCAAATAAACTATTTCAATGGCCTTTTGTTCGAACCTTCCCGATTTCTTGTGGAACAAGTTCGCATACTATACACATAACTGAATTTCAAAAGAGCTCATATCCAGGGCTCATAAGTATGTAACATGACTTTTCATTTACTGTGACTTCACCCGTCTCCTGCCATGGAAATCAATTTTGCTTCGAACGGGGGAAAGGACCGTAGGTATAATACGTCGGTGTACGAGGCAGTATTTTACGAACACAATTTCTCTTTTTCAGGAGAAATACGAATAAAAAAATTGCAACGAGTGTCAACTTGTATAATAATTATTCTCTTCGAATGGAGTTAAACTTGTTTTTGCAATAGATATGCCCTTTAAAATGCATGGGATGAAAAGCTGGGATGAAAAGCCTACCATCATATGAAAATTTAATCTTTTGTATTGAAGATATACATGAAGTTTCCCAAAAGACCAAAAGTTTTGAGGTCTTTTGGGAAACGTCATGTATATCTCCAATACAAAAAAATAAGTCAACATTTTCATATTCACTTTAATGTCAAAAATGTCACTTTTTAACAACTTGCCATAACAAATCTTATTATATCTCGATTTATTTGATATCGGAAGGATATTCCTCGTATTCAGAATGCAATTTGATGTCTGATATGCTATCAGTTCCCCCAAATGTGCAAATGTGGGTTACAGAGCCCTTAATATATTTTGATGTGTAATCGATCAGCAAGGGCATTCAATTAATTTAAACGAAGTGAGGGAGTATATGATGTGTCGAGGGGTGAAAAGTGGAGAAACGGATGGACAATCGAGATTGGAGGGGAGGGGAGGAAGACAAAAAGAAACAAGAGCGGAGAGTGAAGGGGAGAGACGGAGAAGGAGAGCCAGGGAGCGATGGCCCCTAAAGTGTAGGCATTAGAAGGAATAAGTGCAGAGAAAGGAAAAGAAAGGAATGAATAAGGAAAATAATAATAATTAATATTATAGAAAAATTAAAACACCCAGTCAGATGTATTTCACACCTGCCAAACACAAGTCACCCAATTTCGAAAACTGGACCTTGAATGTAAAACACTCTCATTCGGTGCGTTAATCCTGTCAGCAAATAAAATTGGTTCCAGACGCAAACGTGCAAAAAGTAAGTTCCTGTAATAAATTTATTTCGAAAACTATGTTAAAAATACTGGATGACTAAGAACATCATCCGATACGTCTGCTTTGTAGGTTTTCTCCTGTTCTTTTCCTTCTTTCGATTATTTACATTTTGCTTTAATACTTTTAATGCATAAGACGCAAAGAAACCGATCAAAAGTACTCAAGATCATGTATAAAATTTTCCCTCTTCATGCTTATAGGGTTTCACTTTTCTTGTTGTTGTTGTTGTTGTTAAGAAGTGGGCTGGAATCATATATGATATTCTGATAATGCATAAGCAAGTTTTCATAATTAAGTATTGCTATATTATAACAGGCGCATTTTTAAAAAATAAATAAATAAATAGATAGATAGATAAATGAATTAATTAATAATTAATTGAAATAAATAAATAAATAAATATATAAATAAATAAATAAATAAATAAATAAATAAATAAATAAATAAATAAATAAATAAATAATACGTAAATACAAGAAAATTGGTGAAAATTATTAAAAGTATTGGGAATAATGCAGTGACTGCTTCTTGGTTTCAATCATTTTCGTGTCATAATTCTCTCAATTGCGTCAGTGTAGGTTCGCAACTGGTACGAACATAGTTGCCTCAGGAGGCCCTACAAGAGACAAGTTTTGTAAAACACCCTGCATAGGAGGATTTGCAGTTACAAATGACCTACACCGACTATTATATTGATAGAATTCTGTGATTGCAATACTGTTTCATATAAGTTTGTTTGCAATACCGTAAAACCTCGTCTACAAGCATAATATAGTGTTTTTGATGAAAGCTAAATTAATACGATACATGCGTAATATGCCACTACAATGGATTGGTCTTACAATAATAATACCTAATTATGCTTATCTGTAATTTGTTTACTCAAATTCCATAATGGCGCCTGGATTAATTTAGGTTTCATCAGAAGCACTCTATATGCTTGTAGACGAGGTTTTACGGTATAGCTATCCTCATAATTAATAACCCGAGGAGACCAATACGGCAACAAATGGTTGTTCCCTGTTTTAAAAAATCATTGAAATCGAAATGTCCCTCCGCCTCTGAATATAAAATTAATGATTATGAATGCATTACGATGAAAATTTGGCAACTTATCGCGTTGAGACAACGCGAATACGTAACGCGTACTTACAAACTTGACGCAACGCCTATGTATGCAACGCGATGACATAACGCGTACATACATCGCGATGACTGAACGCGTAACCATGGGATAAGCATAGACAAATCACAAGCACCTCATTACAATTTTTAGACCTTTGGTACCACTTCATGTATTCTCCACTGGCTGGATATCTTTTAGAATGGAAAGGATTTACCCCAGGTTATCCCGACGGAATATTGAGGAAGAAGTTCTCTGCGAGTTGGAAAAACTTCAACCACCTAATAACAAACAGCCATCTGACTCGACTTCCGATAAACAGGACTCTGTTATCTCTCCGGATGACCAATCTAAAGAATATCAATTACAGACAAGCTACAGTCGTGACTTTGGCACATTTGATGTTACCATCTGCATCGGAGATGACGCCACTCAGATCGTGTTAGTTTTCCTGGAAGATCGAGTCGCGTTGAACGGCAAACCAATTCGGTTCTTACAAGATGGCCGCGTGGCAGACTGGTGCGGTGATCCCGATCCGTTGCTACAGCGATATTATGATTATGCGATGAAGGTTCGAGGTAGTAGGGAAATGAATGGTGGTGTGGATGATGATGAGGTGAAAGAGGATGGGAACTCGAAGAGGTTACTGCAATCGGAAAGGTAAGACTGAGTGTTCCTTCCTTCCACGTGATGCGCACGCCTCAAATTATTGAGTATCAATCGCACAGGATATGACCTTGTGAAAAATCTTAAGTTTCTTTTTTGACTTAGTGTATAAATGTTGCCCTCTTTTATTCAAAAGCAAGTTGTTCTGTATTTTTCATGCATTTAAATCCTGATATCGATGAGTCACTGACATTTATTATTCAAACCCTTTTCCGTATTCCCCATCATTTACTAGGCCCTACTACAGGATATCGCATAGGCCCCCTACTCTCATCTCCGGGTATAACTAGATTTAACGCAGCCCGGCATTTCCCACAGTGGGCGGATATTATAATATTGCAGAGGGTAGCGCAATGGTGATGGGGGAAATGGTCTAGTTTCACAATAAATTTTTCAGGATCTACATGAAAATTGACATTATTGGAGCGTCATTTAAATGTTGCCTAAGTTAGGCCAACAGACGGTTTTATGCGAAAACCCATCCCAGTTTTAACATGGCATCAAAGAATCGTATCTCAGACAGGTAGGCTGTCTTCAGTTTCTTCAGTTTCCTATAAAAGTCTACATGATTATGTTGGTTTTTTTTTTTTTGGAAAATCAAAACCCACAATTTGCTTGAAGTCCCACAAGTCCCACATTTAGGCCTATAGTTCTTTCTGCTCTCTAAATCCCGTAGACTATAGCCTAATTGAAGACCGAATTAAAAAGACTAGTTTGCGTATGACGTCCTGTCAACCAGACCAAACTGTTGTACTGCGCAGGTCAGCAGCCAATCACGTCACCCCTTTGCCCTGACGTCAGTCGCAACTAGTCTTTTTTATTCGGTCTTCAATTATTCAAACGGAATCGTTTACTTATTGAACCGTATGTGTGTCTTTCAATTAATTATTCAGACTCGTAAATGACTCCTTGAAGTCTCTTAGGATTACCGCCCAACTTGTCTCCAATGAAATCAGAAATCTAGAAGAAAGAAAGAGATGCACACATCACTCCTGGAAGCCAAACCTGAATATTTTCAACTGGCTACGAAAATCTTCGACCACTACCTCGTCCGTGAATTTCCACGACTCTGTTAACGTGAATGAAATGTTACGAATGGTTAACGAACTAGCAACATGTGAGACCGATTTAAAAAATGGCTTTCGTTACTTCCAGAAATGCAAGGAAGATCTGGAAAGAGATGCCATCGCTCTGGTTTGGACAGTGATGTCATTCTGTCGTGAAGCCATTCTGAGAGAATCTGAGAAGTTCGTCCACGATCGGTACAAAGATTTATATGACAAATATATGCAAGCGATAGGAAGGGAAGAAAACCTTATACAAAAACTGGGGAGTGAAAAAGAAAGGAATGATGGGATGCAAGGTGAAGTCGATAAATTAACAAATGATTTGAAGCTACTAAACAAAACAGCAGAAGCAAGTTTGGATATTACAGAATTAAATGTACAAGAAGATTTGCAGAAAGAGTTGCAGAGTTTGCAAAAAGAAAATAGCATTCTCAGGATGAAATTAATGAAATCTAAGCGACAAAAGAAAACAGATAAATTTAGAATCAACAAATTGGAGAGATTACTAGATATTTACACTAAACGTCAGAATTTTCAACAACATCAGACCACAAATAGACAGAAAGGGGTTTTACTCGAAGGACGCTTGAATAAAGTACAGTTATGTCACCATTTAGTTAATACTACGAGAAAGGCACATGTAGAAAAAGGTGTGATGCTAGAGAAGTATGCAGAAAAGATCGGGAGTATGAAATTGACAGAACCAGCGATGAGGGCTAAACAAGGGCAATCGGATGACGGGAATGAGGAGACCCAGAGTTCAGAAGTATCGGCAGATTCCGAAGGCAGTTAATGGAGTAATAAAATTTCTCCTATTTATTTGATATTTACTTGTCTTTTGTAATTACAATCATCACAAACTAAAATGACAGTGCTAAAACTTGGTAATTCCTCTTACAGTTTGTAAAACATTCTAAATTAAAGTAACATTATGAAAAAATATTTATCAAGACCTGTTTTACTCATTCTTTTATCTTTTACTTGACCCATTGTATGTTGTGATTTGCGCAGATTACAATATTACAATATTATACCATCCCTATAATAATGGGGTGGTTTCTAGATAACTCGAGTTCGTTAGTATGCGACAAATACGACTACACCTTAAAACGCTTCAACTTTTAAAACAAGACTGTTCATATATTAAACGGAATTGTTCAGTGTTTAACGAAAGTGTTAAAATTAACACGCTAAAATAGTGTGTTAGATAATCCAAAATATCATGATAAAGTTAGTGTTAAATTGTTGATGAAAAAAGTGTTATTTTTTAACGCAATTATGTGCTAATAAAAGTGTTAAAAATTGTTGCTCAAGTGGTCCTAATGTGGCAACACTTGCTTTTAGGTGTAGATAATTCAAACACTCAAATTTGGCCGTATTATTGATTAAGGGGCTTACAAAATTACTACGATATTCTGTTTACAATAATGCACAAACATCGTACGCCTACTTTATTTATTATTTTGAGTATATTGAGATTCTTTGATATTCATGCAAGTTTCCCCATATTTGATACTCTCTCAAATTGCCCGATTGAATATTCAATCAAAAAGATTGAAGTTTCAATCTTTTGCCGTCCCGAATTAGCATGATTAGGGACAAATTCTTTCCAGTTAAAAAAATTGAAAATATTCACTCTAAAAAGTTTAAATATCATTCCAAACATATATTTCACATGCCATTTGGCCGTACATTATAGGAGTAACACATGATTGGATAGTGAAACCAGTCTACAAAAAGAGTTAGAATCAAACCAAACAAACATTTCAAATTATTTTTCAATCATTTAGGTTGATTCCTATCATCAATCGTTGAAATATTTCAATCGGCCAATTTAAGAGACTTTGTTTTTTCTTCAACTATATAACACAGACTCGCCCATCTTACTGTAGGCCCTACATTTAATACTAACCTACAATAGGCCCCCTACACTCACCACATTATACTTATACATTACTTGTACATATAACATACTTATTTATTAAGTTATAAGTACTTATTCATTAAGTTATAATTAATACTTCAAATTAACCTCTCCGTCATTCCCAGCAAACACAAAACGTTTTACGGAAAACATTTAAATGTCAGGTTATTTAAAGGGTATAAAACGTTTTTATAAAAACATTAAAAAAATATGTTAGAATTTGATTCAAAACATTCTTATAATATAATGCTATTTATAGAGTTGACGAAATATTTTACCAAAATATTTGCCAAAAAATATTTTACAATAGCACTTTGACAACATTGTCAAAATGTTGTAGTGTTGTTGTTTTTTTATACAAAATGTTTTTCATGAGTCTTTAATATAAACTGGCTTCAAAAAGAAACTTATAATTTTTCACAAGGTCATATCTTAAAATCCTGTCTATAAAAATGAACAAAAATTGCACACAGGATTACTGCAATACTCTACTCTAAACATTGGACGGTAACCAAACAGTTGTCCAACTGGCACAACAGTAAAATGCACTGACACGGAACAGCTTCCGGGACCACATTCACAGCCCAACAGATTTTGTTGGCTGGGTTCCAATTATTCGCCTGTACATGAACAAAAATTACACACAGGATTACTTCAATACTCTACTCTAAACACATGTCAGTAACCAAGCAGTTGTCCAACTGACACAACAGTAAAATGCACTGACACGGAACAGCTTCCGGGACCACATTCACAGGCGAATAATTGGAACACATCCAAAGAAATCTGTTGGGCTGTGAATGTGGTCCAGGAAGGTGTTCCATGTCAGTGCATTTTGCTGTTGTGTCAGTTGGACAACTGTTTGGTTACTGACATGTGTTTAGAGTAGATTATGGAAGTAATCCTGTGTGTAATTTTTGTTCATTTTTATAGATAGGATTTTAAGATATGACCTTGTGAAAAATTATAAGTTTCTTTTTGAAGCCAGTTTATAATAATGAAACGTTTTGAATGAAACCAAAACGTGTTTATAACATGTTTTTAAAAACATTTTGTGTTTGCTGGGTCACACCCGTTCAATCCAAATAGTACTGTATTATGTCAAGTTTTACAGATGCAAGTTTGATAGTACTGACGCAAATTATAAAAATATAAAATATACATGATTTATGTATAATTATATACAATCTAACAATATATCGAAGTACGGTTTTTGTTTTTCTTTAAATAAGGATTGTCACAGACTTTTCTTTAAAAAATAAAATAAACATATCGTCACCCTCATACCAAAGTGCCTAAGTCATTATTACATGTTTCTCATTTGCAATTTTTATTTTCTGAGTAATAAACCCTTAAGTAATTAAATTTCTAGTCACATTCTTTATTAACTTGTGGAATTCATCTCTTTTGATGCATTCCACAAGTTAATGAAGAATGCAGCTGGAAATTTTTATTAATTATGGGTTTATTACTCAGAAAATCAAAATTGCAAATGAGAAACATGTAATAATGACTTAGGCACTTTGGTTATGAGGGTGACGATATGAAAAAAATTCTATGCATGATGTCTGAATCTACGTACATGATTAATATTTTTTAGCAATTCATTTAGGATTAAGTAAAATGAAGTTCAACGATGATGATAAAATAATAATTATGATCATATTTCAACTCAAAGTATTACATTGATACAAAATTTAAACGTCTCCATTTTAATAGTGTCGTTAAGATTTTGACATTTATTTCCCCGACCATGCAACTGACGGATGGAAATAGTTAATTTCATCCCTTGGTCTATAACAATTCACGATTGTCTCTAGTCATTTAAAGATGGGTTCATATTTCAGAAAACTTGTCTTGCGCAGCTGGATTAAGGATCTGAATAAGAAAACAGATGCAGAATAAAATAAAAATGAGTTTAAACTCAATAAAATAACATTCTTGATAGATGATTTGAAATGCTTATGGTTTCTTCAAGAAATGTTTGGTGCAAAAGGAGGCAGTGAAGAAAATACTGTATTAAAAACACAGGGCTATTACTCTTTTCCCAACTGAGATCAGAAATTCAGCTCAGGACAGATAGATCTCATTGAAGGAAGCTGGTGGCCGACTGCTTCGCAACCGACCAATGATGATGATGATGATGATGATGATGATGATGATGATGATGATGATGATGATGATGATGATGATGATGATGATGATGATAATGATGATGATGACGATGATGATGATGATGATGATGATGATGATGATGATGATAATGATGATGATGATGATAATGATGATGATGATGATAATGATGATGATGATGATGATGATAATAATGATGATGATGATGATGATGATGATGATAATGATGATGATGACGATGATGATGATGATGATGATGATGATGATGATGATGATAATGATGATGATGATGATGATGATGATGATGATGATGATGATGGGGCACAAATGAAGATATGGTATCCAAATCAAATTACGCTGTTTACAATGAAAATGGCTTTTAAAAAGACCAAAAAATTGTTATTTTTTAAAACTTATTTGCACTTACATCTTCCACAACCCTGCTCATCTGTGGGCTCACCATAGCAGTCATTTTCATCATTGCAGCGTAGATCACCTGTTATCACTTCGAGACTGTTAGCACATTTCCATTCTGAAAGAAAACAGAAATTCATGATAAATTACTTATAATACTGCACAATGAATGCATTAGCATGGATTCGGTACTCTTTCAATCAATCTCCCTTCGTTTTGAGATTGTTAAGGGGGTACTACACCCCTGGCCAATTTTGTGCCTATTTTTGCATTTTTCTCAAAACTTACAGTACATCGGTGACAAGTAAGATATGTATATTATAGGGGCAAGGACTACAACTACTGTACTGGAAATTCAGCAACTCAAAGCAAGTAGTTATTGATTTATTGATCAAATATTGGTTTTCCCTCATTTTTGACTGTAACTCCACAACTGTTGTCTGTGCTGAAATTAAATTTCCAGTGCAGTAGTTGTAGTCCTTGCCCCTATAATATACATATCTTACTTGTCCCCAATGCACTATAATTTTGAGAAAAATGCAAAAATAGGCACAAAATTGGGCAGGGGTGTTATACCCCCTTAAGGCTATAATTATTCATCTGATCAAAATTTTAATTTTAATCCGTCCGAAGATTTGCAGCACAATTAGTGCAGAGTATAGATTAGAATGATTTTCGTTGGATTTATTGATTACATATTGCTTGTACAACATGAACGACTTGGCTTGAAAAAATTAACTTTTTCTGGATAGCTCAAATAATGAATAATAATAAAAAAAAAAAGATAAATAATTGTGGTAATATGTGATGCGATCAAGCCAAATCAGTCGGAACTCGCAAATATTGATTTTGAGATATAGCCGAACAAAGGAAATTTTTCCTTTTGTTTCCTATTGTTTTGGAAACTCTTTAATTGCTCATATCTTTGGAACTGGTTGTTCAATTTCAATGGGATTTTCTGCACAATTCAGCTTTATAAAATTAATACTTTTTACAATCCTATAGGAAACTGAAAATTTATTATTGCCGAGTTCCGACTGATTTTGCTTGATCGCGTCACATATTGCCCCCAAACAAACTGCAGGCGACCAACAAGAAACAAACTTGTTTTTCTTCAGCCTAATATTGACATTTGCGTCTTTATATCATTTTGGCTAAGAAATGTTGCACCAGGGCTCCAAAATGGTCCAAAAGCATTTTTAAAGTGTTTTCCTGGGAGAACCCTTAAACTTGAACCCTCAAAAAATTCTGGAAAACTCAAGAACCCTTTAGTGTTTCGAGAACCATCATTGCAGGTTCTGCATGCTCGTTAAAAAGTGACCAATGATGCCTTTAGGCATATGGTTCTTTTTAAGAACCATCGAGGGTTCCCGTGTGAAGATAAGTTACTAGAACCTTTGCAGCCTTTCTTTTCTAGGAAGTGTAGTCAAAATCTAGTTTAACACGAACGTGTCCCCGCACCACACTAATGGAAGATGAAGAAAATAATTGATGTGAACATCATGAATATGTGCTATATTATCTAAGACTGAATTAAAAAGACTAGTTTGCGTCTGACGTCAGGACAAAGACGCGGCATGTTTGGTAGCTGACCTGCACAGTGTGGCATTTTCGGCCTGGTTGACAGGATGTCGTACACAAACTGGTCTTTTTAATTCGATCTCGAATTATAGTAATATTTTATTGGAGACTTAGAGAGACATTCTAAGACTTACGGGCAGCAGGTTCCCTACTTGAAATGGTCACCGTAAACCCTTCATACGCAACACTATCATCAGTCACAAACGTCAGTACGAGTCTACTTCCCGGTGTCTCCAGATCCAAAGGAACATCACTACCCGTGTACGTAACCTTTCTGTAGCTCAGCGGACTAGACCCGGTACCAGCGTACAGATAGTCTCCGTACACTACATCATCGTATGCCGCATACTGCCTTCCATCTTCTATGTTGAATGTGTTGAAGTCTACAAATAACACGTATCCAGGAGATGTGGTGATGGTCCATTGGCAGGTACTAGATTGACGATAAGTGTTGCGGAACAGGACTGAAGCAGGCGAGGATAAGTCGTAGGTATTGCCTGGGAATTGAAGGTCGACAATTCTGTTCCCACACTCTGTAATGAAAATATTTTTATAGACTGTTTGAGACACACTATCGTTCCTTAAATATGAGCTTAAATGCGATGCTGGGCAATATGGCATAGTGTCTGACTTAAACCAGTTTTTTTTTCTTTTCTTTTTTCTTTTTTTTTGCACGTATTCCGTGATCATTAAAAGAGAACATCGGTAGCGTTCCCCCAGTCTTCTCTATCTCTGCCACCACCCTTGCACACAAATATACACAAAAAAGCATTCAGATGTCGTATTTATGTTTGTTTGTTGGTTTTGGACCGAGTTTTAACTGTCATAGCGGTCGCGGTACCCCGGTGCATGGTAAAACTGCCTTATCATAAAACAATTATTATAGCTAGTCAGCTGTTTCATGATTAGCGTGTAAATTGAATATCAAGACTTTATGACATGCTAGGGTATGCAGGCCCGTGCAAATGAGTTTTCTAGCTAGTAGTTTACACGTACCACAAAATTGCGGCTCATCACTGTCATCATTACAGTCCTCATAGCCATCACAAAACCACGAAACAGGATATGCTTCTACTCCATTGGAACACATCTGCACATCTGTCAAGAGAAAATATCGGATTTACAGAGAGAAATTCCATAAATGATCATCTATCACACGTAACCTAAATATTCATGGGTTAATGTTATTATATTTTGCCACGACAATGTCCATGAAGTATTTTTACACCTGGTTTAAAAGAGCTATGAGTAATATGAAATAACAATTTTCATTTGAATTTTAACCTGCAAAAGGTTTACAAGTAAATGAATTTATGATATGGCTATAGTATTAATCTGCGACTATTATATCAGCTATACTTAACAATACGATTTAATCTGTGTATTTATTTAAGTTATCCCCATTAGATGTTGTGTCATATTTTTGCTGTTTTAAAACTTACTAGCGGTTACCCGTCTTTCGCGGTCAATGTCTTTTGCGGTCACTGTCTTTTGCTGTGCAGATATTTTATATTCGTTTAAAATGTACTGGTCAAGTGTGAGACACCTGTATCTTTTTGGATTCATCCTGTATCTTTTTGGATTCATCCTATGGTTTCCTGCTGATCGGTTGGAATAATTGTCTAGTTTTCACAATACGGTTTTCTTTGTTTCCCTATTTACTTACAACAATCTTCATTACACCCTGGCCATTGTACGCAATCTGGGTTGGTACTAATCATACAATCTGTAATCAAAGAAATTTACAAAGGATATTATATTAACTGAAAAATTTAATTAATGCATATTTGCGTTTATTTCTACGTTTGCAATAGTGACATACATAGAAGCTGTTATTCGTATACCAAGCTGTAAAAAGTTTCTTAAAAAAGTGCTACACAGAGCAACACAGCGCTAAACATGACAAACAAATTATCTATTATATGCCCGTGCAACGGGGCGTAGATATTGTATTTGTTCTGTTTAGTCTTCTCCTTCTCCTTCTTATCTATGCCCGTGCAACGGGGCATAGATATTGTATTTGTTGTGTTTAGTCTTCTCCTTCTCCTTCGCCTTCTCCTTCTCCTTCTTCTCACGCTTCCTTTGCACTCCTATAACTCAAGAACCGAAGTAGCCTTGGGGCCCATAGACCTTTTTCCCTCTATCCCACAATGCACTATTCCAGGGGGGTATGACGTAGTTCATCAACCTCATAGATCGTGTGCATCTGATGGTCTTTGCCAGGCCTTTGCAATTATTTTGTCTTAATATGGACATACTGATTCCATATAATGCGGATTATCGTAAAGGCCATCGATGTTACTAATTATGCAATTATGGAATACACGAGTGATGCAGTTACGGAGCGATGTAGAACATCTGTGTAAGAGATTGTGTTTACGTCTTATTTTCATCTCCGAAAAAAAAAGTGAAACGGACGCCGACAAAATATCACGGCGTGTCCCGTCATTAGTTTATCACCATTAGGTCTATAAAATGTATACAAAGTTAGGTTACAATAGCAGGAAACTTTTTTGACTGGTGACACCATGTCCATAAGGCATAAAAATGTTGTTTTTGCCCCCGAAAGGTATTAGTGATCGCGGCGCCATTATCGTGATTATCGGGGATTCCTTTTTTGTGATGAAGGCACCAGCCGAAATGTCCGTATTCCAGAATGTAATGAACATAACTCTGTACTCCCCCGGGGAGATGATGTAGTTTGCGACACTCATACCCCCCTGGAATAGTGCATGATGGGAAAGAGGGAAAAAGGTCTATACTTGGTATACTGATGGCCCATGACCCCTAAAAATTTCCTGGGGTAGCCTCGATCCCAGAGGTCAAAGGTCATGGGCTACAGGGGGCAATATGTGTAAAATTTCAAACAGCTCTAGCTCAAGAACTATAGTGGCCTTAGGGTTCATACGTGGTATAATGATGACCCCTAACCCCTAAATGTAACATATGGTAGCCACGACCCCAGAGGTCAAAGGTCATAGGCTACAGGGAGCAATATGTGTAAAATTTTAAAACAGCTTTAGCTCAAGAACTATAGCGCCCTCAGGGTTCATACTTAGTACAACCATGGAGGTATATAAATAAATGGAGAATGATCTAGCCAAGCGTCTTTTGTACTACGTTGGTTATGACCAATTATTGTTGAATAGGCAATTTCAGGGGATATTGATTATGCTAAGCTGATTACATTGTTAAGTCTGTTTCACTGGTCATTTATTTCAATGGGGTGCTAAATGCAGTTACTTATAATGTTTATTGAATAGTGCTCATGTTTCAGAAAATTTAATATCAAAATGTCATTTTCGCCAAAAAATTGCATTGAAATCAGTCTTTTTGAATAAAATAAACACCCTATCTGTAGGCCTATATCTGTGGTCATATTGTGACCCCCTACATTTTGGTCATGATTCTTGAAAAATTAAATTAGGCTATGACCCCTATTTTTCTTTCCAAAAGTTATGACCCCCCGGTATAGGCCTATTTGGAACCCCCTCCAAAGAAAATGATGGCCCCTAATAATATTAATAATCATTTAGGCCTAAATACTGATAATTATTTATTATAAAATGAGAAGTTTAATGATGATGAAAAGATTTTAGCAGAATTCCGAAGTACTTCCGGTAAATTTTACTCGCTCTTAACTCAATTGGCCCAAATTGGCCCAACATAATTTTTTCACAATCGGAAGGTAAAAACGTTTTGCTTTCATTTGCACTATATTTGAACTCCCTCAGACTCCCTTAAAAGCTTAATATATGAACATGAATACTAAGTATATTTGTCAAGTTACGGCACAACTAGTGTTGAAAACAGTTTCATAACTTGAGAACAGAACATCCAAATTTCATCGGGTTTTCGCACAATCATACATTGAAACTATAAGCTATCAAAACTGGCGACTTTGAACAGCTAATTGACTAGCTGACGTCATTATACATTGTCTTTTACAAGCCTTCCGGTACGGGTCAATGTAGGGTCAATTCATATGAGGAAATTTTGGGAGTGACAATCAATGAACCATGGTAGAGTCTCATAACCATCGTGGAGATCAATAGCTTGGCTGAAGTGGCTAGTCATTCAAGTTTGGTGACTCATTGAATAGAGGTAATAGGATAATCTCCACTTAAGAGATTAGAATTCTGGCGATCATTCTCCATTTATTTATATACCTCCATGGTACAACGATGGCCCATAATCCTTAGATATTTTCTGCAGTAACATCGACCCCAGAGTTCAAAGGTCATGGGCTACAGGGGGCAATATGTGTAAAATTTCAAACACCTCTAGCTCAGGAACTACAGCGCCCTCAGGGTTCATACTTGGTACAATGATGACCCATGACCCTAGCTGTATTCTATGTTAGCAGCATCCCCAGAGGTCAAAGTCTAAGGCTTTAAAAAGCAAACTAGGTACGACATATTAATACAGTGTAGCGCAATAGGTAGTATTTTGTTAGCTACCTGTGTTTGCAATGATAAAGGTCTGAATCGTACGTCAAGGAAACTCATCACTTGACAAAAACTCCCTGAAAAGTGAATGTGTAGGCATTTTGATTTTGGTTCTTTGGACCACTCAAAAGGTTGTCATGATGGGACAAGGGGTGTGGTTGGTTAAGGGGTGGGGTATTAGAGAGAGTGTGGTCCAGGCTGGTGGTATTTTAGAGAGAGCGAGGGTCTGATGGGGTATAAGAGAGAGTGAAGGCTTGGTAGGGTATTAGAGAGAGTGTGTGCTAGTCTGGTGGTGTTTTAGAGAGATTGATGGTCTGATGGGGTATAAGAGAGAGTGAAGGCTTGGTAGGGTATTAGAGAGTGTGTGGGCCAGTCTGGTGGTGTTCTAGAGAGAGTGAGTGTATAGTGAGTATAAGAGTGAAGGCTTGGTGGGGTATTAGAGAGAGTATGGGTCAGTCTGGTGATGTTTTAGAGCGAGTGAGTGTCTGATGGAGTATAAGAGAGAGTGAGGGTCTGGTGGGGTATTAGAGAGAGTGAGGGTCTGGTGGGGTATTAGAGAGAGAGAGTGATCCAGTCTTGTGGTGTTTCAGAGAGAGTGATGGTCTGGTGGAGTATAAGAGAGAGTGAGGGTCTGTTGGGGTATTAAGAGAGAGTGTGGTCCAGTCTGGTGGTGTTTTAGAGAGAGTGATGGTCTGATGGGGTATAAAAGAGAGTGAAGGCTTGGTAGGGTATTAGAGAGAGTGTGGGCCAGTCCAGTGTTATGAACATTACATGTATATCAAATGAAAGCTTAAAACAAGTGCTTCCGCATGGTGCTCGCCAAGTTTTCTTTTGTGAATAGGGGAAGGGGGTTAGGTGTGGTCACGGGCATAGATATTCGTGTTTGGTAAAACACATTACTGTGGCATCTAGTTCTTCTCCTCCTTCTTCTTCTCACGCTTCCTTTGCCCTCCTCTAGCTCAAGAACTAAAGTACGGTAGCCTCGGGGCCCATACTTGGTATAGGCCTAATGATGGCCCATGACCCTTAGAAATTTCCTAGAGGTCAAAGGTCATGGGCTACAGGGGGCAATATGTGTAATTGGTCTCCCATCCACTCAGGAGTCCATGACCAACGAAATGTTCAATGTGTATGAGGGCAGCAGTGGTCTCCCATCCACTCAGCAGGCCATGACCAACGAAATGTTCAATGTGTATGAGGGCAGTAGTGGTCTCCCATCCACTCAGGAGGCCACGACCAACGAAATGTTCAATGTTCATGCAATGCAAAATAGCGGCAAATGGTTGAATTCATACTGTTTTTAATAACGTTTCGGATATAAAGAAGCTGTTTTGAACGATGGCAGTGGATCGAAGTATGTTTTGTACTTGTTTATTTGTATACTTGATGCTTCACTGTTTGCCGGGCCGTTTTGCACCCGTATACTTTTTACCAGTGAACTTCTGATATGGCATGCATGCATGTATTGATAAAAATATCGTCGGATGGCGATATCGTGATATGTTTTGGATGCGATATGCGAAAGACTGACGATGCCCAAGCCTAGCCCCTCCCGACAATCCAGCGACCGGGGTTCAATCCCTGCTGAGTCCTGATTTTTTCTCTTTCAATATTTTCATATGCCAGTTTGCTCGAGCCCCAATCACACCATTTAAATTATAATTTCTCGAGCTTGCATCGTTTATTTCCGATCCTCGCATATATTAATTTGTGCATTTTTTATTTTGGGTGCTATGATAATGATACATTTATATCATTGATACCAAGGGGTATAAGTTTTCGTTTTGTGAATCATGGGGGAAGGGGGGTTAGGTGGGGTCACGGGCATAGATATTCGTGTTTGGTCAAACACAACTGTGGTTTCTAGTCTAACTTGTCCTTACCATCTCCGCTGGTCTCATACAAGGTCAAGCTGAATCCATTCCCTCTATTCCAATACGAATCCGCCTCAAAATGAACAACAACTTCATTAGTATGGAAATATAGCTCGACATATCTGTGATACTCCTCATCCCGGTATGTAAACACGCCTTCTATACCCGTAGCTGATGATAGCTGTACAGAGTCTGTGCTGATGTCCAGGCTTATGTCTTCAATACTAACCAGGATGTATTTATCGGGTCGAGAGGTTACAATCCAGGTACATGACAGTGAGTTGGTGTAGGTGTTTGGATAGTTTGGACTTGATAGGGTTAAATAAGAGTCTGGGTTGATTGTCATAGATTCGACCGCGGAACATTCTGAAACAAATTTGATGTTAAAATCAGTAATTGATTTTATACTCTTAAATATAATCTGAAATAAAATCCAACCACAGTGTATTGCCACCAACAACCATACATAAAGTAACTACATGTGTGACTATACTTTCGCGTCAAGAAATGCCAATAAGCAAAGGAGTTATTTTTGGCAACATCTCGTTATCGCTGAAATTGTTTGCGCGCTTCACTCTGAGCTAGATTCACTCCGCTGTCCGTTAAACGAGCGTTAAGTGGACTTTTTCCTGACTGGAGCATAAATCATGGTCCCATCTTTCTTTTTGTTCGAGCTGTTAGTGAACCATTTGATTGGACACTATTATGGTCACTATAATTGATTTTTATAACTATACCCAAACAAAAATAAACAAATAAATAAAAACAAACAAATAAGTAAGACGCGACTTATAGTTTGGTTTCAATATAAACGTGACCTACCACATTCCGCTTCATCTGACCCGTCAAGACAATCGTAAGTCCCATCACAATCTGCTGTTACCCCAGTGTATATTTGGAAATTGTCGTCACACAAAGGTGGAATGGCTAGAAATGTGCAAATGGGATAATTCTTTAAACAAATATCTTCACACAAGGTGGAATGGCTAGTGTGCAAATGTGATAGTTGTTAAAACTGAATATAAAAATATTATACAAATTTATATACCACCCATGTTTATACAACCTACATAACCTTCATGTTACTCTTATCAAAATACTTACGTATTCTAGAATTATCAATAATTGTACTGTTAAGGTCAACATAAAGATAACGCTCCGTCTCAGAACTTTCAATTCTAAAGATTCTCGTATTTCAAAGTATTCTTATCAAATTAGAAAACTCATTACACCCTAAACTAACCTTCATTTAGTCCAAACACGCGGAATTTCACCACAAATCCTTCGAAGTTCACCGTTCTATCAGACGTCATCGTGACGTAGAAGACATTCGAAGGTGAGTAAAAGTTAGGTGGTATTTCCCGCCCAGTATAAGCATGCGGTGATAATTCACCCCTACGGTATGTAGACGATACGTCTGGCCGCTCATAACTGATGTAAACAAAGTCGTAATCGTACTCTAAATGAAAGACGTCAAATTCAGCTTTGATGCGTGTATTTTGTGGTGATGTAAGTACCCATTGGCACGTTACTTGGTTAGGGTATGGATACGGGTAGCTGGGTGATGTTAACGTGTACCTGCCATAACTGGTCAGAGAGATATCCGAGGTTCCACATTCTGAAAAATAAAAATGAAATTTGCTGATAAGAAAATGTATATACTTTCTTTTTTGAGACATGGGCGCGGGCTCCTAAATTGGACAAGATCATATTTCTTGCAAGTCAGATCAGTAGCGAATCAATGTCGAAAGAGTGCCATATGAATACGGGTTGATCATCACTGGGTTCCCGCATTGTCATATTTTTCATTTATAAACTGCGCCTATTTTCCCTTAATCTGTCCAATCCTTTACAGGATTTCTGGTGCTTGTTAGGACCGCAATGGAGCATTCAATGAATACGTCATCAGATATTGATCTGTGGAGAAGGGTGTGGACTTCAATATAAAGTTCCCTTGTGCTTTCAAAATGGAAACAAACTGTAGTTTTTGTGTCTATTTAATTGTTAGTGTATTTACCGTCCGAGCAGGCAGATGTTGATTCATCACTGTCGTCAATACAATCCGAGTAACCATCACACACGCTCACAGATGATATGCATTGCCCATTGCCACATCGAAATTCTCCTGGGTTACATACCGAGGAAGCTGCTTGCAAGAAGGAAAAAGATTATGATACATGCAGGCTACTATTACCGAGTTTGCTTCACTGCTAATGAAATGAGCTGAGAGAGTACATTCACAATGACTGAGAAAGTTATTAGTGAGACCGTCAGATGGAAATTAAGAAATGAGAATTGGTATACTTAGTCTATAGTTGTCAGCTCTCCCTATTTCGAATATTTATAGTCTACATAGTTCCATTATAAGGTCAGTTTTCCAGTCAGAATTATGATATATAAGAATACCGTGGAATTACGAGACCCCCGCATTAAACAGTTTCCTGACAAGAATGATTCAAACTGTAAACTTTGACTTACTACAATCACTGCCACCGATGCAACCGATGTAGTTTAGGCAGTCACTGTCTCCGCTTGCAAGACAATCTGAGTATTATAAAGGAAATTATAACAATGCAACAGAATCGTTTCCTTAGAAAATAAAACCGATTTTTACTAAACTAAATATTATGACACAATGCACAACATAATACATATTCATAAATTTTTGTTTGAATGCTGTATGATGTAACATATGACGTGGAGGGACTAAGCTTTCATCAGGGCTACATGTATGGTGACTGTTCATGTTCGTTCCGGCAATCATCATGACCATAATTCAGCAAAGCTGTTGCATTTTTAAATACTACACTTTTTTAATATTTTTTTAATTCATATATTAGAATAGACAATTAATAGATGTTGGAATGGGAATGGGAATGGTAAAAATAATAATATCACCAGATTAGTATAATACTTTGAAATATTTTAGATTATTATCGTCTTCTACATTTTGTCATTGTAGTCTTGTTAATCATCTGATATATAGATAGTGTTTAAATACATACATTCTGTTATCCACTTGGCATTGATGAAGAAACGTCGGTACTTCGATATCCTGGCAAAGACACCGGGGTTTCCCTCGTTGTCTTGATATGCTACGGCTAACCCCACAAGATGCCATAGACCATCATCGCCCAAACACATCACACCAGCGCCACCTTCACCCTGTAGAGATTATGTGTTGCCGTATAAGATTAAGGTGACAATATTGATTTGGAGAGGTTTGAAAAAATCAAAGACTGTTTTGTGGAACGCCCAGTATGAACATCATCACGAGTGTTCGACGGGATGCAGCAGTAGATATAATGCAAGAGCGAAGACATTTGAAGTTTTACGCACGACTTGTTGTTTTAGACGTAAATGTAAGGGTTTCTTCTTTAAGCAACCTTTAATATATTATAACTTGAATTATGAAAATCGTCGAGCGTCAGATCTCAAGATGTCGTTAAGATTGTTACGAAAAACTAGTTTCACATCTAACACCATCTAAAAATAAGAATTGCTTACGTCTGTCCTGTCGGCACCTCCTGCACATAAACTCGGACCACCAAGCGGCGAATCAACGCCCGTCCCCCAGGCAAGCTGACAGTCACTCAAAGGTAGTAACGATATGGGTGCAATCTGAAGCCATGCTGGTATACCATGGACAAAAGAAATAATGAAATTATTTAAATGTTCGCTACACAGATTACAACTATTTCTCACCTTAGAAGATATATAGTTAGTGAACATTCAGGACTGACTTAATCTTTACAAAGAATAACTTGGATTTTGATTTGGAATGGATTTCGCTTGCCAAAAGACTAATGCATTTTGTTAATATATGTTGATATCATGATTTCATTATCGTTATTAGCTGAGCTGTTTACTTACGTTCTGCTTGCCCCCAGCCTGTTATACGACATTGCTGATATTCGTTGACCTCATCACTACTCTCAGAGATGCAAACAGGTCGAACATAGTCCGTGAATTTCACGGGCTGTCTAAATCGCACCAGAGCAATATCATTCCGCCCAGTGTCGCTAAACGATGAACTGAAATATGGAAATGAGTTATATTTCGCCGAGAAGCTCGAGTAGTCATCAAAATTAGGGTTCAAACCGGTGAATGAGCCACGAGTGAACACTAGCCCTACTTCTACTTGTTGCCGATGACTTGTGCTGGGAGATTGATCCCGGCTTGCCGAATCACCAAATGTTAGGTAAACTGGTCTTTCTCCGGCATCGGCCCTGGTGAAAGAAAATATACAACAAAACCATAATGGATTAATATAGCACAATTACATAAGTCCACTGTTCAATGTTGTTGACTACTTTGGCCAAAGACATGCCATTAACTAAACTCATCCCAAAAAGAAAGTATCCAGTTTGATTTTGGTTCATAAGTCACAGATGGGGTCTTAAATCAAGACCTACCAAAAGTATGTTACAGATAAATTTATTCCACACAGTTTGATACCTCATTTGTCCAAATCAATGCAGAATTGATGACACAGTGACCTTTTAAATGCAACGACCTCAATTTTAAAAGTTGCAGTAATTCATAATTGATGTGGTTTTCCTGCTTCTCAAGATTCGTCATAAAGGTACACAATAACAGAGACGAACTAAGACTGTTTGACTTCACTTCATGTGTTCTATGGAATACAGATACTCTTTTGCCCTTCACTCTTCACATGCAATATCTGGTATGTCCTCCTGCTGCATCAATGACTGTCAGACATCTTCGGCGGATGCTCTCAGTGAGACGTGAGTCTGACGCGCCCTTGATCTTTCGCTGCCCATAACTGAGTAGCAGGACCAAATCAATAGGAATTACTGCAACTTTTTAAATTGAGGTGATTGCATTCAAATGGTCACTGCGTCATCAATTCTGCATTGATTTGAACAAATGAGGTATCAAACTGTGCGGAAAAAATTTATATATAACATACTTTTAGTAGGTTTTGATTTAAGGCCACATCTGTGACTTATGGAATAAAATCAAACTGGATACTTTCTTTTTGGGATGAGTTTATTTTAGCGTCATTCAAGAATGCAGATCTATGGTGGAGAACCCTAATTGGCCTACATATATACAAGATGTTGCCCTTATAAACTTACAGGCAATGTTCTGCCGTAACAGCCCAGTATTTATCCAGCAATACAGCGGCACATATTGGATCCATACCATCCCTCGTTACTTGGCCTGCCCATGGTACTTCGCCTGCTCGTGTATCCTCACCATTCAGAAATCTACGTGAATCAAGGACAGGACGTGTTCCACAAATGTCGGTCTGGAAGATGTCTATGCAATAAAGAGTGGTTTGGTAACACTAATTTATTATAATTTTTATTGGAGTTTGAAACAAGTAGGCCTATATTCATTGTAGTATAAGAAAGTTTAAACTTACGTCTCACGACTATTATATTCAGAGCTGTGGTAGCCTGCGGCTTGCATGCACAAGCCTTCGGAGCCACTGGTTTATTCCGTGGTCGTCACGTTTCTATAATGGTCACATGACTTGATGATGTTGTCATAGCTGAGAGGGAGGATGTGCCGGCCCTGGTCCGTGTTCAGGTTGCAGTCTCGTCTCTTGATGTGAATGGCTTTGCGCACTCCCCTTTTTCATTTATAATACATCGTCCACATGATCATTACATCACCATACTACAAAGGTACTCCTCTGGTATTAGTGTGTTTAATATTTTTGTACGGTGCTAACTAAAGTCAAACATCATCATTGACCATAATGTTATATTCCCTTGATATTAGATAGGTTAGGGTTAAGCGTTAGTCAGGAATCCTTCGAGAAAGAAAATAGGTGCTTACCGACACATCCGTCCTCGTCACTGTAATCGTCACAATCGTAGTAATTATCACATACATATTCCTCTGGTAGCAGCTGGACATTATTATCACATAGCAACAGATCATCTGTAAAGAGAATTATTGTATAATTATGATAAATATAAATTGTGAAATAAATGCGCTCCTTGTAATAGGATTAGTAGAAAAATGTAATTCAAATTTTTGACGAATTAATCTGCAAGAAATGGTTTGTACACGAACATTATGTAGACAGCGGTTTCCTGTGGTATGAAAATATCATAGGGGATGAGACTGTGTATCACGAAATGGCCCTTTAAGTACCGGTAAATGGTAAAATGACATTGTTTTGTTGTACAGTGTAGCGCCGGGATATGATAAGATAACATTATGTTCAAAATTGTGTTATAGAGATGCACCAGGATATGGTAAAATAACAATATGTTAAACAGTTGTGTTGTATAGAAATGCACCGGGATATGGTAAAATAATATTATGTTCAAAGTTGTGTTAAAGAGATGCACCGGGATATGGTAAAATAACATTATGTTCAAAGTTTTGTTGTACATAAATGTACCGGGATATGGTAAAATAACATTATGTTCAAAGTTGTGTTGTATAGAGAAGCACCGGGATATGGTATAATAACATTATGTTCAAAGTTGTGTTTTATAGAAATGCACCGGGATATGGTAAAATAATATTATGTTCAAAGTTGTGTTAAAGAGATGCACCGGGATATGGTAAAATAACATTATGTTCAAAGTTTTGTTGTACATAAATGTACCGGGATATGGTAAAATAACATTATGTTCAAATTTGTGTTATAGAGATGCACCGGGATATGATAAAATAATATTATGTTAAAAGTTGTGTTGTGTATAGATGCACCGGGATATGGTAAAATAACATATGTTCAAATTTGTGTTATAGAGATGCACCGGGATATGGTATAATAATATTATGTTCAAAGTTGTGTTGTGTAATGCACCGGGATATGGTAAAATAACATATGTTCAAATTTGTGTTGTAGAGATGCACCGGGATATGGTAAAATAACATATGTTCAAATTTGTGTTATAGAGATGCACCGGGATATGGTATAATAATATTATGTTCAAAGTTGTGTTCTAGAGACGTACCGGGATATGGTAAAATAACATTATGTTCAAAGTTGTGCTGTGTAGAGATGCACCGGGATATATTAAAATAACATTGTGTTGTGATATATTAAAATAACATTGTGTTCGTGTCCATCTAGGTAACAACAATCTTTTATCATTTAAGTCAACATGGCTTTTAAGCCTGGTTTATCATGTTGTACACTATTACTTGATAAAACAAATGAACTCTTGGAATGAATGGACAGTAAATCTACTCAAGTAGACCTCATTTCTCTAGACTACAGCAAAGCATTTGACTGTATATCACATAACATTCTGATTTCTAAACTTCAAAAAACTTATGGTATCAGAGGTCAGCTGCTTGCCTGGATCAGTTCCTTTGTCTTGGGTCGTGTTCAGAGGGTTACTTTTAGAGGGCAGAATACTGATTGGGTCTCGGTCCTTTCTGGCATTCCTCAGGGCTCTGTTCTTGGCCCCCTGCTCTTCACCATTTATGCCAATGATCTAGGCCAGCACTTGACCTCTGGTATCGGACAATTTGCCGATGATACATTTCTTTATCGTGCAATTTACAATGCCAATGATGTAAGGGATTTACAAATGGATCTTGACAAGCTTTCGGTATGGTCGTCTCGTAATTCACTTCAATTGAATCATACCAAATGTAAATATATATCTATCACTCGTAAACGTACTTCATATCCATCAGTGTACAGTATTAACAACATCAATCTTGATCAGGTAAATAATCTCCCCTTCTTGGGTGTCATCATCGCAGATAAGCTTAATTGGGATGCTCATGTTAAAGATGTTATAGCAGGAAGCAACAAACTTCTTGGTTTTATTCGCCATGTTGCTGTGGAATCTCCCCTAGAGGTTCTCCTCCAATTATATCGGACCATGGTCTTGCCCATCCTCGATTATTGCTCCCCTGTCTGGATGCCCCACACAAAACGTCTTTAAAATGCTCTTGAACGCGTTCAAAGGCCAGCCACCAGGGCTATTCTCCATCAGAAGCGTCGCGAGGAGGAGTACAATGTTCGTTTGGACCGTCTTGACCTCAGTTATTTGTCTCAAAGACGCGAATACATGTCCATTGCGCTTGTATCCAAATGCCTCCTCAATGTTGACTGCTGCAATGCTATGGCTGCTTTGAATAAAATCCGTCCGAATAGTAGGCATCCTGATTACCTTATTTTTCACCATCTCAAAGCCAAAACTGATGCTTTTCTTTATCACTCCATCCAACGCTTCCCTAAAAAATGGTCTGACCTTCCCCGTCACATCAGTGATATTTATTTGTGCAATAGCTTTAACTGCTTTAAATCCCACTTGAGAGACTACTTTCAGTCCATTCAAGAAATTTAATCCTTGGTGCCATCTGTGTTTGCCGTGGTGATAGGGTAGGAGGGGCATTATCTCATAATGTTGTGGTGTGTTTTATCCTGCTTGGCTAAGTGCAATATATTGTGTCTTTTGGGGCTTCATGCTTTGAACATAGTGCTGTTTTTTTTACAAATGTTTGTACTTTTAATGTGTTAATAATCTTTGTAATTTTTATGTGTATTTATAGTGCAATACTTTGTTTATTTTCATGACCAGCTTGCAAGGGTGGGGTCCACTCATCTCTTAGATGTCAGTGCTTAATTTGCCACTTTTGTTGGGCCCTGGCAGCCTGTGCTTGCTGGTCTAATTTTGCTGTATATTTTTGTTGAAATGCCTAATGAATAATAAATAAATGAATAATAAATTTGTGTTATAGAGATGCACCGGGATATGTTAAAATAACATATGTTCAAATTTGTGTTATAGAGAAGCACCGGGATATGGTAAAATAACATAATGTTCAAATTTGTGTTATAGAGATGCACCGGGATATGGTAAAATAAATTATGTTCAAATTTGTGTTATAGAGATGCACCGGGATATGGTAAAATAAATTATGTTCAAATTTGTGTTATAGAGATGCATCGGGATATGGTAAAATAACATTATGTTCAAATTTGTGTTATAGAGATGCACCGGGATATGTCAAAATAACATATATTCAAATGTGTGTTCTAGAGACGTACCGGGATATGTTAAAATAACATATGTTCCCATTTGTGTTATAGAGATGCACCGGGATATGGTAAAATAACATTATGTTCAAAGTCGTGTTAAAGAGACGTACAGGGATATGGTAAAATAACATTATGTTCAAATTTGTGTTGTATAGAGATGCACCGTGATATAGTAAAATAACAATATGTTCAAAGTCGTGTTATAGAGACGTACCGGGATATGGTAAAATAACATTATGTTCAAATTTGTGTTGTATAGAGATGCACCGTGATATAGTAAAATAACATGTTCAAATTTGTGTTATAGAGATGCATCGGGATATGGTAAAATAACAATATGTTCAAATTTGTGTTATAGAGATGCACCGGGATATGGTAAAATAACATTATGTTCAAATTTGTGTTATAGAGATGCACAGGTATGTTAAAATAACATTATGTTCAAATTTGTGTTATAGAGATGCACCGGGATATGGTAAAATAACACTATGTTCAAAGTCGTGTTAAAGAGACGTACCGGGATATGGTAAAATAACATTATGTTCAAATTTGTGTTATATAGAGATGCACCGTGATATAGTAAAATAACATTATGTTCAAATTTGTGTTATAGAGATGCACCGGGATATGGTAAAATAAAATATGTTCAAATTTGTGTTATAGAGATGCACCGGGATATGGTAAAATAACATTATGTTCAAATTTGTGTTATATAGAGATGCACCGTGATATAGTAAAATAACATTATGTTCAAATTTGTGATATAGAGATGCACCGGGATATGGTAAAATAAAATATGTTCAAATTTGTGTTATAGGGATGCACCGGGATATGGTAAAATAACATTATGTTCAAATTTGTGTTATAGAGATGCACCGGGATATGGTAAAGTAACATTATGTTCACATTGTGTTATAGAGATGCACCGGGATATATTGAAATAACAATATGTTCAAAGTCGTGTTATAGAGACGTACCGGGATATGGTAAAATAACATTATGTTCAAATTTGTGTTGTATAGAGATGCACCGTGATATAGTAAAATAACATGTTCAAATTTGTGTTATAGAGATGCATCGGGATATGGTAAAATAACAATATGTTCAAATTTGTGTTATAGAGATGCACCGGGATATGGTAAAATAACACTATGTTCAAAGTCGTGTTAAAGAGACGAACCGGGATATGGTAAAATAACATTATGTTCAAATTTGTGTTATATAGAGATGCACCGTGATATAGTAAAATAACATTATGTTCAAATTTGTGTTATAGAGATGCACCGGGATATGGTAAAATAAAATATGTTCAAATTTGTGTTATAGAGATGCACCGGGATATGGTAAAATAACATTATGTTCAAATTTGTGTTATAGAGATGCACCGGGATATGGTAAAATAACATTATGTTCAAAGTCGTGTTAAAGAGACGTACCGGGAAATGGTAAAATAACATTATGTTCAAATTTGTGTTATATAGAGATGCACCGTGATATAGTAAAATAACATTATGTTCAAATTTGTGTTATAGAGATGCACCGGGATATGGTAAAATAAAATATGTTCAAATTTGTGTTATAGAGATGCACAGGGATATGGTAAAATAACATTATGTTCAAATTTGTGTTATAGAGATGCACCGGATATGGTAAAATAACATTATGTTCAAAGTCGTGTTAAAGAGACGTACCGGGATATGGTAAAATAACATTATGTTCAAATTTGTGTTGTATAGAGATGCACCGTGATATAGTAAAATAACATTATGTTCAAATTTGTGTTATAGAGATGCACCGGGATATGGTAAAATAACATTATGTTCAAAGTTGTGTTATAGAGACGTACCGGGATATGGTAAAATAACATTATGTTCAAAGTTGTGTTATAGAGATGCACCGGGATATGGTAAAATAACATTATGTTCAAAGTCGTGTTAAAGAGACGTACCGGGATATGGTAAAATAACATTATGTTCAAATTTGTGTTATATAGAGATGCACCGTGATATAGTAAAATAACATTATGTTCAAATTTGTGTTATAGAGATGCACCGGGATATGGTAAAATAAAATATGTTCAAATTTGTGTTATAGAGATGCACCGGGATATGGTAAAATAACATTATGTTCAAATTTGTGTTATAGAGATGCACCGGGATATGGTAAAATAACATTATGTTCAAAGTCGTGTTAAAGAGACGTACCGGGATATGGTAAAATAACATTATGTTCAAATTTGTGTTGTATAGAGATGCACCGTGATATAGTAAAATAACATTATGTTCAAATTTGTGTTATAGAGATGCACCGGGATATGGTAAAATAACATTATGTTCAAAGTTGTGTTATAGAGACGTACCGAGATATGGTAAAATAACATTATGTTCAAAGTTGTGTTATAGAGATGCACCGGGATATGTTAAAATAACAGTATGTTCAAATTTGTGTTGTATAGAGATGCACCGTGATATAGCAAAATAACATTATGTTCAAAGTTGTGTTATAGAGATGTACCGGGATATGGTAAAATAACATTGTGTTCACATTGTGTTATAGAGATGCACCGGGATATGGTAAAATAACATTATGTTCAAAATTGTGTTGTATTGAGATGCACTGGGATATGGTAAAATAAAGTTATGTTCAAAGTTGTATTGTACAATAAATCACCGGGATATGGTAAAATAACACGATGTTCAAAGTCGTGTTGTACAGTGTAGCGCCGGGATAATAAAATACCATTATGTTCAAAGTTGGATTGTGCAGTGAAACTCTGAGACCCGTTTAAATAATGTTATGGCCAATCCCCAGGATATGGCGAAATTACATTATGTTCAAAGTTGTGTTGTACAGTGTAGCGCCGGGATAATAAAATACCATTATGTTCAAAGTTGGATTGTGCAGTGAAACTCTGAGACCCGTTTAAATAATGTTATGGCCAATCCCCAGGATATGGCGAAATTACATTATGTTCAAAGTTGTGTTGTACAGTGTAGCGCCGGGATAATAAAATACCATTATGTTCAAAGTTGGATTGTGCAGTGAAACTCTGAGACCCGTTTAAATAATGTTATGGCCAATCCCCAGGATATGGCGAAATTACATTATGTTCAAAGTTGTGTTGTACAGTGTAGCGCCGGGATAATAAAATACCATTATGTTCAAAGTTGGATTGTGCAGTGAAACTGAGACCCGTTTAAATAATGTTATGTTCAATCCCCGAGATATGGTAAAATTACATTATGTTCAAAGTTGTATTGTACAGTGTAGCGCTGAGATATGGTAAAATAACTATGTTCAAAGTTGGGTTGTGTAGTGAAGCACTGGGTATGATACTATTCAGCACTTACCAGTGTATGAAGCATGTTGACTGGTGAGTTGAAGCCGATATCCTGTATATGTAACCGATTCATCCGTTTCAAAATGCACCACCATGACATTGCTAACAGATATAGCATCTAACGCGCGGCGCTCCTCTGTCATCGAGCCAGTGTATGAAATGATGGTGTCACTATCGGCAGCTGTAAGAGATTGATATGCGGATCAGGGATATCATTGTTATTATTGACCCAACCTCTCATCTAACTTATAGGGACAGGTTAAACATGTCAGAAAGACTGAACTGGACCTGCACAAACTGGGGCTAGTTTGGCTATTTGTAGAAGGACACCAGTCGATCCTATAATTAAAGACCAAATTTAAAAGACTAGTTTGTGTCTGACGTCAGGGCAAAGGCGCGATTGGTTGCTGACCTGCGCAGTACGGCATTTTCGGTCTGGTTGACAGGACGTCATACGCACACTAGTCTTTTTTTAATTCGGTCTTGAATTATAACAACATACGGGCCATGACTCTCAAGAATGTAAGATTCCCTGCTGAAAACACTACGGATACCATCAGCGTGAGCCTCCAAATTTTGTCGATGATTAAAGCAATCAACATAAACTAAACATAATAATGTTAAGGACGGAAAGAGTTTATTCGAAATACAAATCATATTAAACTTGAAAAGTCTTAAAAAACATTTTACACTGTACCTAAGTAGGGCCTACAACCTAAGTTAAAAACGATCTTAAACAAGAATGTGAAAAAGCAAGAATGATTACTTACCAATGTTAACAAAGTCAAAGTAGTCTTCGAGATCTAGATTCAAGAACCTGGCCACAATTCGGTATCCAGGGTATGTGGTTATAGTATACTGGCAGTATGTATTGGATTGGTACGCCAATGGGTAATTGGTTGACACAAGTAGGAGTGCATTACCATCTGGAGCAAGTGAGTATTCATCGTCACCACATTCTGATAAAAAAGGATGGATAGTTTGTTATTTAAATAAATATTCATTGTATTTAATGAATTATACATCAAACATTTAAGCGAAACAGACAAAGGCGTAGATCCCGGAGGGATAGGGGAGGTAAATCCTCCCAATATTTTGATAAAGGGGTGGTCCATACAGTCATTCTCCAATGTTGACGCCTGTATGCGACTTTCTGACCAAATTAACCTCATATTTGACCATTTTAGCCTCAAAACGGCAAATTTTCAAATTTATTCCACTTTCACACCATATTTCACCAATAATTTAGCCTCAAAATGGCAAAATATTTCGCGCATTTGTACCATAAACTTATTTCGTCGCCAAAAGGTGCTGGATTCACTATACTAAAGGACTCCTCCCCCATGCCCATGTCAAAAGAAATCTACTCCACTGGAAACAGACAAAAAGAGGAGGAAAGATTTAGCAAAGATATCAAGGATGGCAAAGAGTGAGAATTAAAGAGCAGAACAGACACAATCCATAAAAAGTAAGTTGGAAATGAAGAGAGATAAGAGAAAAAGAAGAGAGGAAACGAACAAACAGAACAAAGTACAACAAAATACAAACCACATCCTTCTGGTTCATCGCTGCCGTCATAGCAATGATTTATGCCGTCACAAAACCCATCGACTAGTGACGGGTATAACTCAAGATTGTTGTCACATTTTCTTCGACCTAAAAGAAATTACAAAGATAATAATCTAAAAAGGGAATGCGTCGTGAGTTCAATGTTAACATTATTATATGTAGGCCTATAGGCCAGCTATTTAACACATTAACACTTAATTGGTATACTTCGATTTTCTAGCAGCCCGGTGTTGCTTTTTACATCTTAAGGGTGTCTCCGGCAATCACAACATTATGCCTTATGTAAGAAAAATAATTTTCAAGCACGAATCATGTAGTTTTATTTAAAACAAACTCATATTGACCGTAAAAACGAATAAAAAAACATCCGTCTCTCAACACGCGATATTCAAACTTCCCGGGTGCCGAAATTGTCGAATGCAATGACGTCCCAGTAATACAATGAAAGCTGACGACAATTGAGCACAAATAACCATTACGTCATTGCACTTTCGGCGCGGGAATTTTGAGTATCGCGTGTTGAAAGCCGACTGTTTTTATTCGTTTTTATGGTCAATATGATCTGAGTTTGTTTTAAATAAAACCGTGCTTGATAATTATTTTTCTAACATATAAGGCATGTTATGATTGCCGGAGAGTCCGGAGACTCCCTTTAATAGTGGTATCTTTTTCATACTGGAGCGAAAATCATATTCCAGGAGGACATTAAAATGGCATTTCGTGATCCACAGCATTATAGAAAATTTCATTTAATAGATAGACATACCTAGTGGTTGAATTCGCGAGACGGTTAAAGAGAAACCAGCATCTCCAACAGATGCATCCGTCTCGAACCAGATGGACAAGAAGTTAGATGGTGACTCGATGTCAGGTGGTAAACTATAACCCGAGTAAGAGACTGAAGGATAGAACTGGTTTGTGCCAGTTATCGTCAAAAAGTCATAGTCTTCTTCTAATGCAAAGGTGTCGAATTCGACAAGCACGCGGTAACCTAAATTGACTGTAAACGTCCAATGGCAGCTCAAGGAATTTGTGTATTCTCCGTACAGGTAGTTGTAAGATGTTAAGGTGATCGCATTTTGAAGATCGGTGTCGGCTGGTAGATCTCCACATTCTGGCGATGTAAAAAAAGTGAAATATTGAGAAATCATAGGCCTATTTTCAGCAATTGATGCGATTGGTCTACTGTGCGGTCAATTTTTATAATTACGTGGAACATACCTAGCTCTCACCAAAGCACAAATTCGAATGTTTATGTTATAACATCGGAGTGAGTCCAAACAAAAAATGTGCTTAAAAACAGTATTGTACAAGGGTTGAATAATTCAAAATTATATAAAGTACACACACTAACCAAAAGAAATCATATTTCAACATCCTTGAAAGAATAAAAAAAAAACAGTTTATGGAATTCTACTTTTTTCAGTGATGTTTCAGTACTTTTGACCACTGTCTGTGCCCATATAGGCACGTGTTAATTTACTGTAGAAAGGTAAAGGATGATACGTCAAGTAACTATCTACTTACGGCAAGGAGCTTCATCAATATTATCAGGGCAATCAACCACCTCATTACAAACACTAGTGATAGGTATAACCTGACCGTCCGTACACGATGACACATCTACAAAACATGTAGGAATTAAATGAATGTATTAAATTAGAAGAGGCAAAATACTGTTTCCGTTTAGAAGACTATAGTTTGAGAGAATATTAAAAAAGATAAAATGCTGATTATCCAAACAAGTAGATACCACTGGAAAGCAGGATTGAATACTAAAAATAAGCCCAATCGCCATTGTAACTTCGGGTTTTTGAGAGCAGTTTTGGGACACTTTGAACTCTAACATATCGGGGAAATTGCTGTAGTTATTAATAATTAATTTATTATTTTGTAATAATGTTATCATTACAAATATTAATTTATACAATAACCAAGTTTTTTGGGTTTTTTTTTTATTCTAGTAAAACATTTCAAATTATATTTTGTACGTACAAAAACCAATTTTTCTGAATATCCCCGATAGGTCAGAGGGCAAAGTGTCCCAAAAACTGCAAAAAACTGTCTCACGATGCATTACAAGCTTCCAATGCCGATTTGGCTTAGGCCTATAGATAATAAAACATCAATACCAAGATTATTAATTCAGCAGACAGATTTAAAAATTATTTTTGAATGCGTAATTACACACCTGATCCATCAGTGTCACTTATTTGGAGTACAAATCCGTCATCCCTTCTATAATCATCCGTTATCATACTGATCACTACAATTGACCCTTCCGACAATAGATCTGGTGGCAATGTACTTCCGGTAAAATTCACCCTGTTGTCAGAGTATTCGGCCAAGCCATCCAAGTTGATCGTAAGGAAATCATATCCGTATTGAAGGGAGAACTCGCTGAATTGTAGCAGAAGTTGTCGTCCTGGGTTGACTTCGAACACCCATTGGCAGTAGGAATTATCGGGATATTGGTTTGGGTAATTGACGGATGTTAACTGGAATGTGTCTCCCGGATTCAACAACACGTATTCTTCGCCACAATCTATTAATTGAAAAAGACGACGTGTAACAGTTTACAGTAACATTAAAATCCATGCAATAACTAAGCCGATAATTGTGTTTCATATAAATATTATTTTACACATTGCGTACCCGAGTACAGGAAAAACAACATTGGAATAGATATTGCACCTTAAGTCGTGTTCACATTAGTGAGTTATTACCGGTAATAAGCGACTTATAACCGGTAATAGTGACTTATTACCGGTAATAGGTGACTGAAGTCCGACAGTGTGAACACAACTTTAGTGTGAGATCCGGGTTCGTGAAAAACAACACTAGCGCCTAATATTGCACATAATTACTAGAAGTTACAGACTTGGGGAAAAATAACACTACACATCCAAACTTACAAAACAAAACTTAATGTAGCGTGACAGATTGTATTCAGGAGTCACTATATATATTTTGAATTGTATTTGCTTGGACTTCAGATGTCAAACAGACAGTGAAAGAAATACTATACCGCTGAGTGCACCAAATCCGCGTAACTTACTAGTTTAGTAGCTTACTTCTTTAGTAACTACTCTGCAACTGCCGCGTATCTGACTAAACTAGTATTTTTGGGACTTACGCTGAAGCGTATCTGGCGAGTAACTACTTCTGTAGTATCTTCATTAATGGAGCAGTAAATCACAATCAGCACCTTTAATATCACGTTTTTAACCACGCGGTCAATTGTTATTTAATTTCAACAATAGGCAGTGTTATGTCATTAAATACCCCGGTACAAACAAAATACCATATTAGTGTATTTAGCGTGCTTTGTATAGTAGTAGGCCTATATAGGTTTATGATTATGATATCTATTTTGTCACACCATGACAGAAGGGGTAACACGCCGGGGGTGGGGGACTGAGCAGTGTAGTTTTTGTACAAATCCTTTCTTGGTCAAAGTAGTTTACGTGTTCAGTCGCGTATCAGGGTCAGTTGTAGGAGGGGGATAGAAAACAAATTGGTGGGTATGTGTTATTGTGATAATTGCTCATTTCAATTGTAAGCCTACACCATTTTAGCCCAAAATTAAGGTGATATTTTTTGTTTTCTATGCCAAAATTCATTTATTCTGCTAAATAAGGGTAAAATTGTGTGTTTACAGGGCCATTTTCAATTTTACACTGGGGGTAAGGGGGTGAAATTTTTAGGGGGTTGGTTTTAGGGTGTTAACATTTTCTTTGTGAGGTTGGTTTTGATCACCCCTTCTATATTGTCTTGTTATCCCTTCCAGAATAAATGTTCCGTCCGTAGGCCTATACACGAAAGGTTTGCGGTGCCGCATACGAGACGCTCCACACGCAGAATACACTCTAATGCAAAATATCTTATTATTTACTTTCAAAATCTCATAAATATCAATGATTTTCTCCTCTATCTATGAATTAATTTGCTTACTCGCCAACTTACTCCTCCAACGATGAAGAGTACGTTGCCGAGTAAATAACAATAGCTGCGGCGTAACTTTACTAATAGTTTAGTAACTTACGCACATTTGGAAGTCACGAAATTCTGAGATACTCGCCAACTTACTCCGCAAAAGATGAAGAGTAAGTTGCCGAGTACATAACAATAGAACTTACTAGTCTAGTAACTTACGCCGATTTGGAAGTCTCAAAATGCGAGATACTCGCCAACTTACTAAACTAGCTTACTCCGAAGTTACGCGGATTTGGTGCACTCAGCGGTAAATGTTAAAGAGTGAAAAATCACTCAAAAAGAGTGAAATCTCACTCTTTCAAAGAGCCATCTGAGTGACAACTCTTTTAGAGTGAAGCTCACTCTCAAGAAAGAGTGAAAAAATTCACTCAGGAAAAGAGTGAATCAGAAAAGAGCATTTATTTATTTATTTATTTATTTACTAGTATTCATTTAAGCCTATTTTATATACAAGAATATCACAGCAGTTCATACCAGCTACTATGTGCTTTAAATTGTTGTGAGGCTAGGCCCCAGGTCAGGAATGTTGAACTGGTCTAAAACTTAAGCACATACACATGTGTCGAATTCAGTGTGGGATGAATGATGAAAAACTATGGATTTAGTGAAGCTAATAGTCAAACTGTTCAATGGTGAGTAGACTTAGGTGTAGGACATAGCACTTGGTAAATACCATGTTTACAGACCACAGTCTGGAGAAGCGTGATGCGGCGTAACCTACATAAGCTTACATATGCGTACATGTAAACCGGCAACTGGGCCGGTAACAAACTGCTCACATATGACTTAAAGGGGCATTTCGTGATCCACAGCCTCATCCCCCACTTTTCTCAAAAAAGTTGAGATTTTTATATCACTGGAAACCTCTGGCTACATAATGTTTATGTACAAAATATTTCTTGCAGATTAATTCGTTTAGCAAAGATATCGTGAAATTACAACGTATTGTCTATGGAGCAGGGTAAGAAAGAGTGAGATTTTGAGCCACTCTGTGAGCGAGTGAGGCTCACTCGAAATCGCGAGTGAAATATGTGTACTGTTTTCACTCTTTTAGAGCTAAAACCCACTCTTTTAGAGCTAACTTAAATTCACTCTGAAATTCAGAGTGGTTTTTCACTCTTTTACATTTAGAGAGTACGCCCTAATACATCCCATGGCATGGAAAGAGAAATCGAGGACGATTTTCAGTGCTTATTTGAGGGATTCTGATGAAATGCTACATGCTGCAGCAATAACATATTACATCAATAGCCCAAGATCGCAGGCGGCTCCCGCAGCAGTTGAAGGAGGTTTGTGGTGCTTGCTACAGATCCGTCTGATGATGATGATGATGATGATGATGATGATGATGATGATGATGATGATGATGATGATGATGATGATGATGATGATGATGATGATGATGATGATGATGATGGTGATGGTATATAACATAAAGGATAACATATCACTATCTGATATAGGACATAAGTGGACATCCCGATAATAACGATCAAAAAGGTGTTATATATAGGCCAACAGTGCTTCAAAAACAAATGTTGAAGCTGCGAGTATAAAAGATAACATAAACGTGTATCGGAAGTTGCCAACTCACCGTCAGGGCATTGTTCTTCATCTTCGCCATAGGGGCAGTTATCCTCTCCATCGCAAACAAGACTTTCATCTATGCATACTAATGTACCGTATGTACATTGGTATTCATCGCGCTCACAGGATTGGGCAACTGGGGAAAGACATTAATTTTCATGATTATATTCATATTAGAAGCCAAACGAATTGGTTAGAAACCAAATGAATATTTTCTCTTCAGATTAATTCAAGATCATGTACGGAGATGTTAATAACAAAATAATAGTATCTTTGACACCATAACTTCTGCTTGTGTTTCCACAAGTGAATGATATAAAGTTAGCAGGATTACCTGGGTCAAAATCAGATAAGGAAAGCCAGAATCCAGCTCGAGAATTTCGATCATCTGACTGGAAAGAAATCACCAAACTCGATGACGTTGATTCCAGATCCGACAGATCATCATCAGTACCATCAAATATTCGTATGTCACCTCCAAGATTTATATATAGCAAATCATTCAAGCCTGGTTCAAGTGCGACTTCTACAAAATTGATCTCAATTCGGCGGCCATTTTGAACTTCCACCAACCATTGGCATTGGAGATTGTTCATATAGGGAGTAACCCCATAACCCGGAAGTGCTAGGTTGTAATTCTCATTAGGTTCGATGAAAATGTATTCTTCACCACAATCTGTAAAATTTCGAAAAACAAATTTAATTTAACTAGAATCATACTATACTTAACGTAAAACGAGTTACATTAAAAGAAGTTAAACTCAAGTAAAGTATTGTGTTTAAAAGATGCTGATGGTATCAACTGTTGGCTATAAACTTGAAATGTCTTTCAATTTGAACACGTAATGACGAATTTCAGACTCACTTAATTTTGCACCAAATGATACACTAGACATCCGCGAGACGATATGTAATGTTGTTTTAAAATCTTTTCTTCTCTAACGCTCAAATTTGTATAGATAATTTGATAATAGAGAGAGGTTTCTTTAAGGAATCCCGATTTTTTGAAATAATTAAGGTATTTATCGCTTACCATCACACAATGCTTCGTCGCTATCATCCAGGCAGTCATAGACGTCATTACATCGAGCTCTCTCTGGTAAGCAAGGTCCTATGTCACACTGGAAAAGTCCCGGCTCACGACACTGGTCCCTAACTATGGGCGTAATGATCATGATGGCAATCACGTTAACATATACTTAACCAAAAGGTTTACCAAATCAAGACGGACATTAAATTAAATACACAATCATACAGTCAACATTTCTTTACGGCATGTTTTAGAATATATCATGACATTATTAAATACATAACCTATTAATAAGATTATGATGAAGTGATTTACATGATAAATAAGATAAAATAATAAAAATGAACTTGCCACAATCTCTACCGGATGCGCATTGGAAGGAACAATCCTGCGAAATGAGTCCCAAACCTAGGCACACTATATAACAAACAAATTATGCAATGAAACTATTAAGGAATGAAATCAAATCAAACTCGACTGGCGGTTCCTTCCGGTTTCCATTGTTTAAAACAAACGGAACCGACGGGCAACCGCCAGTCGAGTTTTGAATTCATCCGTAAAGTCCTATTTACAAAATGGAAAGCATATTATTGGCAAGTGTTGTTAGCCGTCGGTCAACTTTGGAATTGTTAAAGTTGATAGTTCCAAAGTTGTCCGACGGCGAACCCACTAAAAACTTACTAATTCTTAAGAACTCCCGTAAAGCATATCCCACGAAAAGCATATTGCATAGATCTATCTACGAGTACCTGATTGCTAATTAAACAAACCTGTGAGATCCGTCGAAAAAAGTCTTCATGTGCCTATAATAATGGGGTGATATGGGCATAAGCAATTGGTCTTATACTTATGGACATGAACAGGAGATAATGTTTGCTAGTCATCTTGATCATTTTAGGAATTCAAATACACTTACCGTCGGTCGTTGTAATAGCATCAAAAATAAACGATTTGTAGCTCGTTATTCTTGCATAAGGGGTCGGTAAATTGGGCGACTCGCAGTTCACCGGTGACACAGACACCCCTACTAGATGCCACAAATCGTCATTTCCCAAACAAACCAACGGAACACCAGAATCACCCTGGAATTGAATCAAATATGATCGGTTACCTAAAGGAATTTACACTAACTATACAAACAGGACAAGACATCATTGAACATATTAAAAAGAAGAAATGGATATGGGCAGGGTACATGGACAAAACTTTGCACAGACTTATCAACGTGATCAATTTTTTGATTAATTTACTGTTTGTTTGCTTTCTTTAATTTTATATTTCAGATAACTCAGTCACCCATGCAATCATTTGCAGTATAAAACAATGATTCATTAACATGAATTTGGACATAAATGGGGTTTCATTTGAAGTTTTTATTCAGCAGTTGTTTCAAAAATGGTAAAAGCACTATAGGAGGAAAATTAAGTTTGTAGTGTGATGCTTAGTTCTTTCATTGGCAAGAAGAGATGAAATTTACTTGTATTAAAGTGGTAGACGGAAACAGTTTCAACGATCTAGAGCAACGGCTCTCTTGGAAAAGGTGTACAAGATGAAATGACCATCAGAGATTTGATTGAATTAATAAGTTGGATTGTCAGCATCCAGCCTCTTAACTACAACCAAACTCTTGTGGCCACATCATGATTGTTACGCCTACCAGAGAAGCCATCACTTTAGATCAAGATGCAAGATGCTTCAGCCTACTTTTATAGGTAAATGGTCACCCTTTTGGTCAAATGTATTCGTGGAAAACTCATTTATCCCCGGGATTTCTCCTCCCTATTTATTTTATTATTTTGAAACAACTGCTGATTATAAACTTCTCATTCAGGTCAAAATTCAATTCAACGAATCATTGTTTTGTACTGAATGGTACCTATAATGGTGGTTGCATGGGTGACTGAGGGACCAGAGACAGAAAGAAAGGCAAAGGAAAAACAATTTAATCAATCATAACATTGATATCGATAATGTTTTGTACATTACATGTATAGAATGTTAAAAAGTGCATCTTTTTTTGGAAAATGTGATTATTTTTGACCAAAGAAATTGATTGTGGAAATGGGACAACTTTGGGAGGGAAGCAAAACGTTTCCTCTATTCACAGATTTTTGAAATTTTAATATCAACAACATGTATGTAAAGTTATGCAAATAAATGTTTTGTAATTTTAGGGGGTTATTTCATTTGAACCCTGCATAAGTATATGACCATTATGACTAATCACCAACTTTACCAGCTGGATACGTTAACATAATACCAATGGTAAATTCGGTGACCACGTTTTGAGTTAATACAGATGCATGAGATCCATCAGATTCAGATGTCCATGCTCGCCGTGTCGCCAAAAAACTCAAGACATAAATGATCTTACCACGAGTTCTTCATGTTTAATGGGATATCTGGTCAGGGTAAGCTTGGTAAGTCTAAAGAATAAAGATGTACGTATAGAAAATGTCATTGTAAAGGTTTAATTATAAGGTATTTTATTTCTACGAGAACGTCGTCGGTTAACACAGTACCGGTACAGCCGGTCCCTGTGTGAATGGTCGAGCTTTCGTCAGATGTGTCTCTGACTTCATTCAGTCTTCGTGAAATCATAGACGCATCTGACGAAAGCTATACCACTCACATAGGGACCGGCTGCACCGATACTGTGATATCCGATGGCGTACTCGTAGAAATAAAATATCTTGCAATTAAACCTTTACAATCACATTTTCTATGAACATCTTTAGTGTGTTATAATGAAATTCCGTCCAGAAAGCATAATTGATTCAGAGGATCAGAGTTCCGTTTTATCTTCAATTTGGGTTTAGGTGTGTTGCTGCAGGATTTAGCCTGTCACAAAATTTAACTATAAATGTAACTTGGCATCAAGGTAGACAGGTGTTGGTCAAAGTTGACTTACCCAGCATGCATTGCCATCGCCATCTAGTTCACCAGCACATATATGATTATTGTCTACGTCTAATCCTGGAGGCACGTAGCTATTTTGTGCATAGATGTCTCTGCATTCTTGTGGGGAGTGAAGTGGCACGTCTGCTTGACGAAGGTTCCAAAAATCTTCTTCTATATAAAACAAAATCCAATATGACATTCGATTTAAAGCAAATATCGCAATATAAAATGAAGCCATTTAACGAATGGTGTACGCTTGTGCGATAAATAAATGAGCAGGCGTAAAAACACGAAAGACAGTTCAATCCCGGTTCAATATCTTAATCATATTTCCCTAAATGTGTCTCCAATTTCCAGAAGCACTGTATTCCAAGTAATGTCTAACATGTCTAAGGCTAATGAAAGTCAATTTCCAGTTCCCGTTAAATAATTTTTCATGACTGTGTAGGTGACCATTTCATTATTTATTATTTTAAACCATTTCATTATTGCATCTGTTACATGTGTAAACCACTTACTACCCATGCATACATTTGATAAATCACAGTTTGTAGTTTACAGATGTACTTTACAACCACATGAAGGTGATTGTACAACTATTATCAAAAGTTTCACAATATTTTTTACGGGATGAGATCAGAGCAGATCAAAGAGTTCGGGACAGAGAATTGAGTAGGTATTTATTATTATTTCATTATTAACCATATACCATGCTCCTACTGCAAAGAAACCCCCTGAAAATCAACAGAAAGTGATTTATGATATATTTAAAACCACAATTATTTATTTGTGTGTTAAAGTTGGTTAGAAATCAACATTTCATTCAAAATAATGAAATATTTGGCCAGCAAATTGTTTTGAGCGGAGTAGGGTAACGGGAAACTGGGAATTGACTTTCATTAGCCTAACATGTGCTTTTTTTTCTTAAAAATATTGCATTTTGATATGAATATGTTTCTTTAGAAAAGTTAACAAATTGAAGAATATGGCCTATTGCCGTTACCAGGTTACAAACTCTTACCGTAGGTACTAGAGTCAAAAGCCGATTCAGCGCCGAAACCGGCGACACGACACGTGCTATACACGAATTGCTCATACGGTGACGTAGCAAAGCATACCGGACGGATCCGATAGGAATATTGAACAGGTCGTGCCAATCTGATGACGGCGATGTCATGTCGTGTGCTGCCATATCGATACTCAGGATGGGGTATAAATACCGATATGGGAATACCGTCTCTTCTGGTTCCACTAGTGTGATCACGGAGATGTTCTATTCCAAATACAACATAAGAAGGGTTGTTCGCTCTGTAAACAAATACAAAGATGAAGGTCACGTTTTGCTTTGGAAAAGTGCGTTCATGAAAAACGAAGCGTAGATATTACACAATTCTTAGATAAACAAACATATGTTATTTACAATTCGTTAATTATACACTAAGTTTCTGTGACCTGGATGTATTCATCAAACGCCTAATAACAAATGATCCTAATTTGATCCTGATTATGTTGCTGTACGGTCCAGCTTTCAAGTATGTAACTTCGCCCGAGCACTTAGTTGGCAAATGTTGACAGTTGCAAACAGGTGTCAAGATGCCGGAAGCATGTATATTGTTGAATGGGTTATTACTTCCTTTTGAGCTAAACCTCGGTAAAATTCTTTGAGAAATTTGCATGAAATTTCACGAAGGGGTCTCAAAGGCATAGCAACAAACCTACCAGCCTATAAGCTACGTGTATTATAATTGGTCTACCTTAGTTATTAAAACTTACACAACATGTGCAGCGGTTACCGCCCACATCTGATTGAGAAGTGTCACCGCACCATGTATATATTGCCCATCCTCATTCCACAAAGAACCAATCCATGGCATGGACTCAATGTAAGCGTCATCACCACCGGTAATTCGAGTATATGGACCAGTACCGCATATACCAGTACCAAGAGGATCTGGAAAAATATTTTGCACAGTATAGTTTAACTTTAACTAAGAGATTTTTAAGTTCCTGCTCAGCTCATCTACTTACGGACTACCCTTTAAACTATAATTATGCGATTATGCATCGCATTAACTTTCAGCAAGCATGTTGCAATGGTGGTGCAGAAGGCGAGTAGTATGGTTGGGTTCATTAGGAGCACTATTGATTTCATTAATGAAGGTACGTTGAGAAGTTCTCAACATACCTTGAGAACGCTGCACAAGACGAGAGTAAGGCCTCACTTAGAACGTGTGAACTGCATTTGTATGGATGGCGGATAGGCGTTTTATCTTTATAGGCGTATTTAGAAGGTTTTCGCCATCCATACATTGGAGTTTCGGTGACCAGAGGACACAGCCTTGAAAGACTTAGACTTAGAGCACTCCTTCTCCAACAGAGTGGCAAACAGTTTGAATGACTTGCCAAATAACGAGACAGTAAATGATGCAACAATTGCTTCACAGCAGTGGATAAAGCCTTATCCAAGAACCCAGAAAACACAAAACGTTTTCGACATCATTCGCAAAAGGTTATAAAAGGTTGTCAGAAAACGTTTAAATGTCGGGTTATATAAAGGGTATATTAAGAGTATAAAACGTTTTCATAACCTTATAAAACATTTTTTGATAATCTACTGCTCAGCAAACAAATATGTTTTACAGAAAACGTTTAAATGTCGGGTTCTATAAAGGGTATAAAAACGTTTTAATAACATTCCAAAAACATTCTTGAAAACTTGATACAAAACATTCTAAACAGAATGTTATTTTGGGGTTGAAAAATATTTTGCGAAAAATGTTTGCCCAAAATATTTTCAATAACGTTTTAAAAACGTTTTCATGACCTTTATATAACCCGACATTTAAATGTTATTAAAAGGTTTTGAAAAAACATTTTAAGAACATTTCTGTGTTTGCTGGGTTCAAATATTTTAACATAATGTTATTTAAATATTGACACAATATTTGGCAAAAATGTTTGCAAAAATAGTTTACAATAACATTTTTTGAAAACATTTAAAAAATATTGTTGTAGTGTGTTTTCATACAAAACGTTATAAAACGTTATCATGACCTTATTATAACCCGACATTTTAATGTTATTAAAACCTTTTTACCTAAACCAAAAGCCAAAATATAACTTATTTAAAACGTTTTTAAAACGTTTTTGTGTTTGCTGGGAAGTTCAACATTTGTACATAATAGAGTTTGGTGTCTGCGGCAAACTTACGTTACACTTTCCATGGCAAATGAAATTGGGTGGGCATTACATGGCCTTATGAATTATCATTGTTGGTGGTTAATGCTTGTTGATACCGAAACGATGTGGCTTTACTTATGATTAGTAACTGTTAAGCGTTCCACGCGCCACGACTTTTCCCCCTGCTTCCTAAGTAAGTAGGCCTATACTGTATGTTTTAAACCCTAAGACAGAAAAAAACAATGGTCACTCTGACTCATTATGATCAGGTCAATTGTTTTTAAAATTAATTTTGTTGAGAACCTTATGTTTCAAACGAAATGATTTGTTGGTGGCTGGATCGATCTGACCACTTAGTCAACAAACACCCTTTCCATATAAGAAAAGTATATAATATATAGGCCTAGTCCTATATACTAGAGCTTACAATTCCACATCATACATCACCTAGGAAGATAAATCAATAAATGAATCCACATTGGTAGGGCTACTCTGCTGGCTTAGGAAGCCTGGCCACTAGCCCAGCTTTGAGAAATCGGACCTAGAAACTATAGCGATAACACTTTTACAGTGCATGATGGGGCTTCCTTAAATCATCCTCTGGAAGACCACTATATGTTTGGCGGGTGTCATTTATATTAGGGTGTGACAAAATTGCTACCTTCGGGTCTGTTTGGTGGTTGTGGCTCTCTTGTTGGTGGCCGTGGATCTCTTGTCGGTGGAGGAGGGCGTGTTACTGGCGGTGGTTCAGTTGGTTGTCTTGGTCGGTCGTCAGGAGCAATTGCTGTATTATAAAAAAAAGCGATTATTGTTCAAATAATTTGGCGTTGAAACATTTTTTAAGAAAGAAAAAAATATATAAACAAACTTTTCATGATATTTTGCTGTTAACTTAATTAGTTGATATGTCAATGGTCTAAAGCTAATATTAATATGTAGCCTATAGAATGCGTCAAACGCAGAAGTCCTGCAAAATCGTGGTTTTTATTTTAATGGCGATATTCTAAGCATTTAAGTTATGATAAACGCTATCTTGCTAGCTATACGAATGTTGGTTAAAATCACGACATGTGCAGGATTTTCTTGAAGGTATAAAAAATAACAAACTTAAGAATTTGCAAAGTAGGCCTACTTGTACTTACGATTGCTAACGCTTATACTAATCACATCTCCACTTAGTCGACCCAATCTACCATCGTTTAAAGTCTCTTCCTCCAGGAGTTTAAGGATTTCCTCGCGTAATTGAGAAATGTCAAATTCAACACCAATACCTATGTTAAATAGCACCCAACTCACGATTTCCACACTGCCTCGCCTGTTCAAAATTACAAAAACACAAGTTTTAGATCATTAATTGTCACAAAATTACAATCATTGTTTCTTGCAAGGATGCATTGATTATAGGATCTTTACAACAATTACCTTATTTGTGTAACGGTTGTTTCGATGTAGTAGTCTTTATAAACTTCGTTGTTGTTGATTACTTCATTCATCTGCAATCGAAATGGGAATCGAACAGACATTATAGTTAGAAAGAATTTTAAAGTAAATAAGGATATATAGACAGCAGCGTCGTCGTCGTCAGAATCATCTTTGTCTTCGTCTTCGTTATCGTCATTATTATCATTACAACCACCACCAACAGCATCACCATCATCGTCTTTGCCTTAGTCATCGTCATTATCATCATATTTATTGTCGTCATCATCATCATCATCATCATCATCATCATCATCATCATCATCATCATCATCATCATCATCATCATCATCATCATCATCATCCTCTCTTACCGCATAAATGAATTCTCTCTCCAAGCTCTGGTATTGGTCTGACGAAGGTATTCTGTAATCATACACGTATAGTCTGTCTAGTGTCACATTCACATTATATACTGTAGAAAGCGGACAGGACAAAATATTAGTTAGTGCATATACCGTAAACGTTCGCCTAATGGCGCTTTTGGATTCTTAGAAATGTGAGAGCGCCATCCTTGCAAAATCTCAACAGCATTAAGGATACGTGTATGTTAAATTGAGCAACCTGAACATAATGCCTCAGAAAAAAATATCGTGACATGACCCAATACTTTAGGTCACTAGGTTAGTTGCTAGAGCAGCAAATGTTTTTGGGTTTCTTCAGGTATTCTTTCTCAAAGTGCCATTGGACTTAATTTGTAAATCGATTCATACGTTATACCTAACTCATTTTGGTAAAATTTTTTATAACGTTGTAATTTCTTCATTTTTTTAATATTCTTCAGTTCAAAATTACACCCTTCTATTGTCTGACCCGTTAGCTCAGTCGGTAGAGGGTGCGCCTTGAATGGTGAATGGTACTTGTTCGAATCTTGATTTCTACCCCACTTTTATGTGAAGAAGGGTCAAGAAATGTTTTTGGATTTTGTCCCCATTTTACGAATGAATATTGTGAATTTTTTTTAATTTAATTTTAATATTCTTATTTTATTTTAGATAAATAGGCACTGCGAACAAACGGCAACAAAAAAAAAAACCGCTGACCAAATTCGTTCCACCTGCTACCTATCAATGCGTGATATATTCCACTACATTTTACAGTTAAATAACCTTTGAAAAACAGAACGGCCTCAATGTTTCAAATTGTGTAACTACATTACTTTATTCATTTATGTATTATAAATGATCAGCTATTTTTTCTTTTCTTAAAAGGATCGAACACAAGTAGATCAGACCATTGATCATAACTATCAGACCACGAAGTAGTTACGTAACTCCGTGATGGTATCGGAACCAAGCACTGTTTGTATGGCGATATACGATCACGCTATTTTGGTATGCCTTTTTTGTGTACTGATTGTTTCGATCGTGGTTCATTACTTAAGCGCGTGATCCCGTTGACATAGTAACATTACGTAACTTCGATACCGGGCTTCGATACTGAATAGTGGTTGAGTGCACATTAATATGGAAAGCCATTGGGGTATTGTGTGCCTTCCAAAGCGCCTTATAACATGTTCTCATTGTGTTGTGGAATCCTAGCCAGTATTCAATGATAGCTATAGAGGCCTTGCGTTTATCGATTGGCTACAAACAAAGGATTTGAACCGGTTTCTTCCCCGTAATCATGGCGCAGTGCAGTCCATTCAATCAAATGCTGTCATCAACCTATTTGATCGTAGTGCATTTTGTTATGTGTGTGAGACGAACTGTCGCGGTAGATGCAATCATGCTTTTGTTGAATGCATTTGAGTAGTCCGCCATATTTACGGGATGATACGTCATATGCACAGCCTCTATTCAGTTGGTCGTTGTATGATTTTGTTCGTTCACTCATTCAAATTTTATTTATATCATTTGAAGACTAAGCCTATTATCTGATTATGATACATCCTCCGTGGAACAGTTTCAAACAAATATAGCTAGGGATTATTGGGGCAGAGGTTATCTTTTGAATCCTCTTAGAGGGCTATCATTTTTTCGGAAGGGGTCCCAAATTTACAAAAATTTATGATCCCAAACCCCAAAATTGTATTGAAATCAGTCTTTTGAATAAAATAACACACTTTCTGTGTATGGTCATCGTGTGACTCCCTACATTTTGGTCATAAAACATTTTATGACCCCCTCCTATTATTCTTTCCAAGACTTTATGACCCCGTATATTTGGGACCCCTCCCCCCTTTCGAATAAAATTATATACCTCTTATGACCACTGATGCATAGGCAAGGACACTCGCGCGAATTGAAAGACTTGTCGCACGCGACAGTTCGTCTCACACACATAACAAATGCCTATACAATCAAATAGGTTCATTACAACATTTGATTGAATGGATTGAGTTACTCTAAAATGAAACGATAAAAACAAAGAATCATGACAAAAGACACATACAAGATAAAATAATAAGATTATATAAACAATGTTAAAGATAAAATAAAAAAATAGAGAATAAAATTTCCTCAAATCAGAAAAAAAACATTGACAGACATTATAATCTGTCAGAAATTACTGCATGAGATTCGAACCATCAATCTTCTCCACAAGTTCTCTTTTTCCTCGCACTATAGTCTAATGCTCTGCTCACTGGGCCACAACGTATCAGGTGAATGATTACTGCATTATCATGAACAAGTTTGTTCGATCTTGCTCATAATTGTATGTGTCGATAGGGTTCACCCTTTAACTACACGTACCCTTAATGATCAGTGATAATATTCGGCTTTTACAGGGATGGCGCTCTCTCATTTCCATGAACTCCAAAGCGCCATTAGGCGAACGTTTACGGTATAGTAGAAAAAATAGGGTTCTCAGTTATTTATAGCTATGAAAAAAGTAGAAAAAAAAATTGAAAAAAAAGAAAGAAAAAAAAAAAAGAAAAAAAAAAAAAAAGAGGTGATTTATAGTGCGCTACGCATAGGCACAGCGCCTAGACGTTGGACGCTGTGACTACGGCCCCACATCATTCCATACACCATTAACAACAAATCAGGGACTTTGCTGCTACAAGAGCGCACATCACCCTATACATTCCACAAATAACCATCGCAACCAGGATCAGCTCCCCGAGTTTCAACTACACAATTAGCAGTAAGTTTCTTGTCCAGGGGAATTTCAAGCTAACTCAATTTACCACGAGAGCATACTAGGCACGGCCAGGGTTCGAACCCGCAACCTCTCGCACCATAGTCGAACGCCTTAACGATTGACCTAACTTGACTTTCTATTATATCTAAAAAGCTTACAGGTTTTCCTGTCTTAAGAATGAATACGTTAATATTAATTTATAATATTGGAATAACTATCATTACCTAAAGGTGCAGGATCGACGCACGTATGACCGCATCCATTAGAGCAACATTTCTGTATCGCATTACAGTCAGTATCATTGCTACATAACTCCACACATATTCCGACTCGTCCTATTGTAGATGGGCACATGCCTTCTACTGTGGTTACCTTATCAGCAGGAAGAACTGAAATAAGAATTTCATTATAAACTTGATTAATAAAAATTGCCTTGATGACTGCATATTGACGAATAGCCCACATCTATAAACCGTCCGCATATGCGTCTAATTCTAATGGGCTTTTCTAGTTGTTTACCCAGGTTGGTCCGTGAGGAACACATGCTAATCCATGGACCGTTCCAAGCTCATACAAATGCACAAGCCTGGATAGCCAGTGTAGGCTAATATATGCATGCTGGCCCAGATAGCTTTGATAAACAAAGCAAGAAATGGAAGAAAATAGCTAGGAAAAGAGAAAAGAGAGAAGGCCACTCCCAAACACAATTGTACAATTTTACTCTTAGCCCTTACTTCGTGAGAAAGGAAACTGGAATTCCAATCTCAGGCCCCGATGCAAAGGCTATCGATACACCCCCTATGGAAGACATGACCTTAATCTCCTACACAGGGGGTGTAAATTTCAACTGGTGTCACCCATTCAGGTAGTTCCGTTTGAAATTCACACTATCTGCGTGGAAGATTAAGGTCATGTCTTCAAGGCTAGTCAAATTAAGAAAACTATAGGGGTAAACCCACCACAGATTAATTAATTAATTAGAAAGATAATTAATTAATTAATTTGTTTATTATATTTGTTTACAATACATGATGAGTTACTGAAAAGGTGGATTAGCTTACAAAGGAATATCCAGATGGTCAGTGCGACGATCCCGACGATAAGGATAAGCGAAACAAGACAGAAACTGGACACCATACAACCTGCTAAGCCATTTGTTAGGTACCTGTCCATGTACCTGTCCACGTTCAACACTTTCGGTACCACCGACTCCTTGGCATAATCCTTCTCAAGCTCCTCACGGTCTGCTATGGGGCAATCATCCCCTGAACTCGATGCAACCTATATTGAGAACAGACGGTTATAAAGATAAAACATAATATGTTTAATGAACAGAGACGAGGGGCAATGCAATGTAAGTTATACTTTGAATTGACGGTCATCTTCAGTAACCTAACTGGAAAAGGTCATTATTATAACAGATTTATCCATGAGGGATAAAATAGAAGGAAAATAATGCAATAATTGCCCCGTGCATCTTCATTTCCAGCGCGAAAATCACGTTTGGAAGAAAAGATAATCAAATAAACTCACATCAAGAACAGTGCAGACCAAAGTACAAAAAAAACCACTAAAAAAGAAACAAAAACAACAACAACAACAACAAAAAAACACAAAAAAACACGTCAAATAAAAAGCCAAACAACTGTTATAGGCCTACCCAAAATATATATATACCAAACAATCTCAAAAGAATCTACAGATTGTTCCAAATATTTGGTCCTGAATATTAAACAGAATATTTTATTAAATTTCAAATGAATCTCAAAATATAATTTTCATAGATTATTGGCAACATTGGAAATTAATTGTTGTATGGATGTATGTTAGTCCGGTGTTTTTTTCTCTAAACCCAACTGAAACAGTGGCGGCGCCAGGAATTTTTTTCGAGGGGGGGGGGGGCAAAGTGAATTTCAGGGGGGGGGCAAAATCAACAAATTTTGCCCAAAATTGCGGCAACAAGTGGAAATATTCGTAATTTGGGTTTTACTGGGGGCAACAGGGGGGGCAAGAGTTCTGACTGGGCCCCCATGCCCCCCGTGGCGCCGCCACAGAATTGAAATACAACAACTGAAATACAGCTTCATTACTGAAAAATCTCAAATCAATGTTTACAACGAATCACGAGTTACTCTATGATGCATTGTTATAGAACAAAGTGATTCAATCAAGAACAGAATAATACATACGGTATATTACTCAAGTGCAGGATATAATGTCCAGTTATTTTGACTCATGTTGCCAAAATTGCCATTTCCCAACGACGAAAGATGCCAATTTCACGGTATGTTCATTTTCAAACACAATACATGTACAGTTTCAATATAATAAATTCCAGACTATTGACTACAAATAAACCGTAAGAAAAAGTGGGTCAACGTTGGGTTATCTGAAGTGTTTTAGTTCTATATTACTAGCCAGACAATTTCCGAACTCTTAAGCGCGCTTCAGACTCCGTATTGTACGTACAATATTGTATGTACAATACTTTTTGTGACGTCAAAAAGTATTACACGTGCAATAAATAGTATGTACCGGGAAAATATATATTTTGCTACAATCATTGGTTGCTTAATTGATACGGAGTTGCCAAATTTCTAAGAGTTCTAAATTTAGTGAGTGCACGGAATGATGAACATCTTTTAATGTCTTCTTGTATTGAACCATGGTAGGTATCATAATACCTACCATGATTCAACTGTACTTGAATTATTATATAATCAATGGGCACCTTTTTAAAGTTAATAATACGTCGTATTAATACTAATATTAATAATATTAAAATTGTAATAATAATATAAATGGCACATTCAGATCTTATTTATTTATTTATAGATTTATCTATTTAGGCCTATTTATTTATTTATTTATTTATTTATTTATTTATTTATTTATTTATTTATTTATTTATTTATTTATTGATTGATTGATTGATTGATTGATTGATTGATTGATTGATAACTGATTGATTAATTGATTTAGAGATTCATTTATACTGATATTTAGTCATATATTGATTTAGAAAGTTTAAAAGTATTATTTGTAGGCTTATTAATAGTAATGCGTCGAGTTTTTAAAAAGTAATATCCACCTTTTTTTCTTTCTTTTTGAAATGACATACGGTACTTGTTACAAAAACAAATCAGCATGGAAAACATTTTTTTTCGTCAGAGGCAGATATTTGGCCTATTCAGTGTCATAAAGCTACAAAATAGACGATCTTTTAAAATCATTTTTAAATGGCTATTTATTTTTCAACCTTATTGTTTGTATTTGTAATGTTCACACAATCTGAACATGTGCTTGTAGGACAACGATTTTGAATTAAACATGTTAATTGTGATATTTTAATTCCCCTATATAGAACACCACAGTTAAGCGTCCAAAATTAGAAGTGGGTTTTCTTTTATTTAACCTCATTATTTCGCTAAAATTACTCGAAAACCCTCCTAAGAGTTGTTGTTACTAATAAACATTTCATAATTTTGGGCAAAAGGATAGCCAAATAGTTGACCGAAATCGTATATTTGCACCAATATTTGACTGAAGTCGTATATTAACATTACCGCCCCTTCGTGGCTTTATTGCAAGCCAAAGTGTGAAACGAGATTACTTGAAATATATATTTCCAGAGTTGAAAGCTTTTCGACTCTACAAATATATTTCTGAAATATGTCTCTCTGATTGGTCGATGGTCAAGAGGATTACGGCATCCTCAAAGCCTCTTGCTGTAATTCTCTAATCGATATCTATTATAGGACCGATCTGCTGAAATCCATACAACCGTGTCAAATGAAATAGTCTCGAATCATAATTTGTGCACGATACAACGTTGATACGTCAGATTTCGGAATTTTATTAAAAATAGGCATAAATCACATTGAACAGGTTGAATGCTGGCAAAAGTAGATAAAATAACTATGGGTCGAATTTCTCGTTTCACACTTTGGCTTGCAATAAAGCCACGAAGGGGCGGTAATGTTAATATGCGATTTCAGTCAAATATTGGTGCAAATATACGATTTCGGTCAACTATTTGGCTATCCTTTGCCCAAAATTATGAAATGTTTATTAGTAACAACAACTCTTAGGAGGGTTTTCGAGTAATTTTAGCGAAATAATGAGGTTAAATAAAAGAAAAAACCCACTTCTAATTTTGGACGCTTAACTGTGGTGTTCTAGGGAATTAAAATATCACAATTAACATGTTTAATTCAAAATCGTTGTCCTACAAGCACATGTTCAGATTGTGTGAACATTACAAATACAAACAATAAGGTTGAAAAATAAATAGCCATTTAAAAATGATTTTAAAAGATCGTCTATTTTGTAGCTTTATGACACTGAATAGGCCAAATATCTGCCTCTGACGAAAAAAAAATGTTTTCCATGCTGATTTGTTTTTGTAACAAGTACCGTATGTCATTTCAAAAGAAAGAAAAAAGGCGGATATTACTTTTAAAAACTCGACGCATTACTATTAATACGCCTACAAATAATACTTTTAAACTTTCTAAATCAATATATGACTAAATATCAGTATAAATGAATCTCTAAATCAATTAATCAATCAGTTATCAATCAATCAATAAATAAATAAATCAATAAATAAATAAATAAATAAATAAATAAATAAATAAATAAATAAATAAATAAATAAATAAATAAATAAATAAATAAATAAATAAATAAATAGGCCTAAATAGATAAATCTATAAATAAATAAGATCTGAATGTGCCATTTATATTATTATTACAATTTTAATATTATTAATATTAGTATTAATACGACGTATTATTAACTTTAAAAAGGTGCCCATTGATTATATAATAATTCAAGTACAGTTGAATCATGGTAGGTATTATGATACCTACCATGGTTCAATACAAGAAGACATTAAAAGATGTTCATCATTCCGTGCACTCACTAAATTTAGAACTCTTAGAAATTTGGCAACCTGTATCAATTAAGCAACCAATGATTGTAGCAAAATATATATTTTCCCGGTACATACTATTTATTGCACGTGTAATACTTTTTGACGTCACGAAAAGTATTGTACATACAATATTGTACGTACAATACAGAGTCTGAAGCGCGCTTAATACTTTTTGACGTCACGAAAAGTATTGTACATACAATATTGTACGTACAATACGGAGTCTGAAGCTAGCCTTATACTGAATATTCAAAACATAATGAATCATGTTGTTATAATATGTATTTTTAATATTACAAATTCAAAGTATAGACCTCTGGTAAGGCAGCCGTTGTTTGTTTTTTAGCTCACCTGTAATGGGTTTGAGCACTCAATAATTCCAAAGATAGTCAATTGTAAAGTAAACTTGTTATATTTTTAATATTAAATATATATTGTCTCCTTTTTATTGCACCACAATTTTTAAAGCTATTTGTAGCAAATTTGTTTGTAATGTAACAAAAATATACATTATTTTCCTCCATCGCAAAATTGAATTAAAATGAAATATATGAATAAAAGAGCCCAAAACAAGGTGAAAAAAAAAAACATAAAGAAAAGAAAAAGATGCCAGGGCCACACCATATTCTCAGTATGCATGGGTGTAGCGTTGATGTTGCTATCTTCAGTAGATAGCGCATATTATAGGCCTGATCATAAGCAAACAAAAATATTTGATTGCCCATAAAACCCCTCCAAGGGGCATTCGTCGGTCGGATTTTTTGAAGGTCATATAGCTAAAACATGTATTTCTAATTAGCTTAATAAATAGGCCAATAAGGTGTGAATTGGGATATACTGTATAGCACTTCTTTCAAATTTTTAAAACAGTTAAGAAGTGTGAAGAAAATTTTAAAAATCTTTTCATGATGTGAAACATTTTGAAAGAAAAAACAATTCTGAAATTCTCACAATTATACGGTCGGTATTCTTTAGTCTACTGTTACCAAATCATAAAAAAATCAGCATATGAATTCTTTTCAGACTAAACGCTGATGTAGGCAAACTTGACTGAATTACGGTTCAGGAGTTACAACACACAACTTGTACACGTGTGTACCAATAAATGCTTCCCACCACCCTGTTATTCAAGTACATGGTATCAGCAAAATGAATGGTTATTATCACAATGCATCACGGGATAGTAATCACTTATTGTTGTAACAATAATTATATTGTACACCTTTGTCTTCATTTGTAACTCCTGAACCATATCGCCCTTGGAAGTTACCTATTACTGTCCAGTCATTTGTGAACTAATTGTACTCGTACTGAGTATGTATGTCAACGTGTAGGTCACACAGTGCTGAAATTTGTACGAAATTTAAGACTTTTACTGTAATACATTCAGAATCTTGATGAAATTATATTAAAAAGGAAATGAGTACGAACATGCCGTATTAGTATAGGTATTGACACAAATGACAACTCTTTAGGTGAAACACAAAACAGGCACCACATTTAGTAGCAACCCTGTTAGGCCAAGTAAAAAATAAAACATGTTTCACGTCCGGGTTTTCGGAAAAAAGGAGGAGGAGGGAGCTTTTTATTTTCTATTTTTTATCGCAAAATTGGTGTAAATACCCATACTTAGAGCTGTTTTAGCGTATACAATAATGCCTGGAAAAAGAAGGAGGCCCTTTTTTATTTATTGTTCTGAGAATTACACCCCCTCCAATGATCACAAAACCTTCCTAAAATGTTTCTTGTATCTTAACAAGGCTATAGAAATCATTCCAACTTCATAGACATATTTTTTGAAAAGTTATAACTGAATTAAAAAAATAAAAATATATTTGAGGAAACCTCAAAAAAGGAAGCGGGAGGGGACGTGAAACATGTTTATTTTTTTATTTTGCCTTATATAGATCGGATTTAGGTCCACCGATATCAAGCAACTTTTTTTCAAGATAGCTTTAACTGTGACTAAAATTTCTCAAGCTAAAGTTAAAGCATTCTTTTAAGGGATCCAAAATGAGCGTTTATTGCGTTTCGACAGTATTTTTTGTGGGACATGAGAGCACCTCAGACCTATCAAATTGCATTCTGAATACGAAGCATGTCTTTCTGATATCAAATAATTTTCATTTTTTAAAATCACAATATAATACAAATTTTATGACAAATTATAAAAATTTGATATTTTTCAAATTTTGATATATAACAATCCTCGAAGTAAATTATATAAATCTAATGATATATTCTTAAAGTGTATGTAGCAGGAGGAAAAGCCGACGGTCAATTGAAAATTTTGACCTTTTATATTGAAGATATGGATTTTTTCCCAAAAGACCTAATTTTTGTTGGTGTTTTGGGAAAAAATCCATATCTTCAATACGAAAGGTCAAAATTTTCAATTGATCGTCGGCTTTTCATCCCACCTACATAGGCCTACACTTTAAGTATAAATCATCAGATTTATAAAGTTTACTTCAAGTACTGTTAAATATCAAAATATCAATTTTAATGATTTGCCATAAAATGTGTATTAAATTGCGAATTTCAAAAATCAAAATTATTTGATATCAGAATGACATTCTTCGTATTCAGAATGCAATTCGATATGTCTGATGTGCTCTAATGTCCCACAATAAATACTGTCCAAACGTTCATACCCCAGCCCTTAAGCTATTTATATTTCACAAATTTTTAATACAAGCAAAAAGAGAAAGAAAAAGAAAAGGAGAACTGGAGAAATGAATTAAAAATAATGAATATACCCGAATAAAGTGTCGAAAACATTTTCATACAAATTAAACTTTACTTTATTATTACTCCTTAAAACCTAAATTGAAGACCTGAGCGCAAGAAGACCGTAAGTCCACTTGGCCCCTCAACGTGTATACACTAAAGTTACGTATATAGTTTCTTAGGGTTTTATAATGTTTAATACATGTTCCAGGGTGGAAACATCATGAAAGGTTGTGAAAGATTTGTTTTGGCCCCTGAACATGAACATGTATAAAACATTACCAAACTATACGCAACTTTAGTGTATACATGTTGAGGGGCCAAGTGGACTTACGGTCTTCTTGCGCTCAGGTCTTCAGTTAGCTTTGATATAGGCAAAACAATGAGTCTGCGAGCAGCCACGAGAGCATTCGTTTTTCGATGCCCATTTGTTTCTGGGTACTTGGCAACTTGAAATTTAATTACACAATTTATGTTTTGAAAAGCATTTTGTCAGAATTATTGTTGAAATAAAAGTGAGAACATTTTCATTATAATTTAAGTTTTCAAAGTTTTGAACATTTCCAGATTATTTTGATTGAGTTCGAGTCGAAAAATAACCAGCATTCCGCATAAAAAATATGGGTATGGATAATACACACTGTAGGCCTATTGTACCATAACCATATAGAGTACAACATAATTATCTTATGAAAAGTTTTCAGGAAACGTATTTAAAACATTTCCATTTCGACTCCGAAGCTGAATCGTATGCATACCATTAACAAAGAAACCATATTAAGATAACCATATATACAGTTACACCTTACAAATGGTAAATAAAACTTTTAAAAAGTTTTCCAAAAGAGAAAACCAGTGAAATAACATGATGCTTTCATGCTTTTCAAGAGGCAGTAAATCACATTAAAGCCATTCTAACACTGTAACGTTTTCAATGCAAACTTGATACAATGATATTCAACTTTTCTACAACTATATTAAAATAAAATTAATAGGTCTATATTTTGTACTAAGTTTACATATCAATTAAGATATAATTTTACTATATACCTAATGTTCATCCATTCTTATATGAAATCCATTAAAAAATAAGGACTTTTTAAAATTGCAACCAAGGAAAATTAAACCTTTCTTATTTATGTAGGACCTATATAGGCCTAATTGTTTTTCACGCGATCAAAACACGAATTTTTCAGTAAAGCACTTTTATTTTAATAATGGTCTATTCTCATTCATGAGTATCACCCTGTTAATGTCACGTAACAAACATGTCAAAAGAGGACAACCAAATCTGAAAAACATACAGGCCTACTGAAAACATGACAAGCAATCTGTTATAGCCTACTGACTTATGATTCTCAATAGGGTTATCCTGAACAACTGAATTTTACTCTACAATATTTAAGTAAAAGTTTATGACTTCTTTGATTAGTAAGGTACTTACTTTTTTCTGTTTATGTGCCATGATAGGCCAAATCTTCCCTTTGCAGGGTATTGCCCAGAATCAAAGCATATATTCCATGTAAAATTAACAGTGTTTATGTAATATCCGCCATGTTTGGCCGTGTGTACTGTAGGGCCTACCTATTTTGATTCCCTTATTTTTCAGGTTACAAATCATTAGACGCAGAGGGAGACTTCAAGCGATCCCACAATGCAATGCGCCCGATGATGTGAAATATTGATCTGAGGTATGTTATATTTTGGTGTCAGACGTAAACTCGAGTGGCAGCAAATGTTCCAGCAATTTTCAACCATGGAATTGGAAACAAACAATATTAGATCTTTGGGCTATTTGGTTTCATACACAACGTCAAATTGATGAAAATCAAGTAACGAATCTGCATGCATGGCTCACCAATAATAGTATTTTGATAGAAAGCTGCGTATGAATCATGGGATAGTATAGACTCGTCTTTTTGTACGGTAGGGTGAGCACAGACTTGACATTGGGCGGGCGTAAAATTGACCTGCTACAATATACCATAATGCAACGCACAGTGCTAGATAAACATGTTCATTGACACCACAATGTGACTCGAGAACGGAGTTGGTCATGTTAGAAAAGCATGAGTTCCAATTGTCTCAACATTTAGCTATCAACATGATAGCTACTTGATCTATAGGCCTACTGATATCAGCAGTAGATAGTTACTTCATCAATACTGATATCAGCAGTAGATAGCTACTTCATCAATACTGATGTCATCTGTAGATAGGTACTTCATCAGTACTAATATCAGCAGTAGATAAGTACTTCATCAATACTGATATCAGCAGTAGATGGCTACTTCATATATACTGATATCAACAGTAGATGGCTACTTCATCAATTCTGATATCAGCAGTAGATAGGTACTTCATCATTATTGATATCAGCAGTAGGTAGGTACTTCATCAATACTGATGTCAACAGTAGATATGTACCTCATCAATAGTGATATCAGTAGTAGATATGTACTTCATCAATACTAATATCAGCAGTATAGGTACTTCATCAATAGCGATATCAGTAGTAGATATGTACTTCATCAATACTGATATCAGCAATAGATATATACTTCATCAATACTGATATCAGCCGTAAATAGCTACTTTATCAATACTGATATCAGCGGAAGATTGCTACTTCATCAATACTAATATCAGAAGTAGATAGCTACTTCATCAATACCAATATCAGTAGTGTATATATAGGCACTTCATCAATACCGATATCAGCAGTAGATACCTTATTTCATCAATACTGATATCAGCAGTAGATGGCTACTTCATCAACACTGATATCAGCAGTAGGTAGGTACTTCATCAATACTGATGTCAGCCGTAGATATGTACTTCATCAATACTGATATCAGTAGTAGATATGTACTTCTTCAATACTGATATCAGCAGTAGATGGGTACTTCATCAATACTGATATCAGCAGTAGATAGGTATACTTCATCAATACTGATATCAGCAGTATAGATAGGTACTTCATCAATACTGATATCAGCAGTAGATATGTACTTCATCAATACTGATATCAGCAGTAGATAGCTACTTCATCAATACCGATATCAGCAGTACATAAGTTCTTCATCAATACAGATATAAGCAGTAGATAGGTACTTCATCAATACTAATATCAGCAGTAGATAAGCACTTCATCAATATTGATATCAGCAGTAGATGGCTACTTCATCAACACTGATATCAGCAGTAGATAGGTACTTCATCAATACTGATATCAGCAGTAGATGGGTACTTCATCAATACTGATATCAGCAGTAGATAGGTATACTTCATCAATACTGATATCAGTAGTAGATAGGTACTTCGTCAATACTGTTATCAGCAGTAGATAGGTATTTCATCAATATTGATATCAGCAGTAGATAGCTGCTTCATCAATACTAATATCAGCAGTAGATAGGTATTTCATCAATACTAATATCAGCAGTAGATAGGTACTTCATCAATACTGATATCAGTAGTAGATAGGTACTTCATCAATACTGATATCAGCAGTAGATATGTATTTCATCAATATTGATATCAGCAGAAGATAGCTACTTCATCAATACTAATATCAGTAGTAGGTATGTACTGATATCATCAATACTGATATCAGCAGTAGATAAGTTCTTCATCAATACAGATATAAGCAGGAGATAGGTACTTCATCAATACTAATATCAGCAGTAGATAAGCACTTCATCAATACTGATATCAGCAGTAGATGGCTACTTCATCAACACTGATATCAGCAGTAGATAGGTACTTCATCAATACTGATATCAGTAGTAGATAGGTACTTCATCAATACTGATATCAGTAGTAGATAGGTACTTCGTCAATACTGTTATCAGCAGTAGATGGGTATTTCATCAATACTGATATCAGCAGTAGATAGCTGCTTCATCAATACTGATATCAGCAGTAGATAGCTACTTCATCAATACTGATATCAGCAGTAGATAGCTGCTTCATCAATACTGATATCAGCAGTAGATAGCTACTTCATCAATACTGATATCAGCAGTAGATAGCTACTTCATCAATACTGATATCAGCAGTAGATAGCTACTTCATCAATACTGATATCAGCAGTAGATAGCTACTTCATCAATACTGATATCAGCAGTAGATAGCTACTTCATCAATACTGATATCAGCAGTAGATAGCTACTTCATCAATACTGATATCAGCAGTAGATAGGTACTTCATCAATACTGATATCAGCAGAAGATAGCTACTTCATCAATACTAATATCAGTAGTAGGTATGTACTGATATCATCAATACTGATATCAGCAGTAGATAGCTACTCCATCACTACTGATAGCAGCAGTAGATAGCTACTTCATCAATACTGATATCAGCAGTAGATAGCTACTTCATCAATACTGATATCAGCAGTAGATAGCTACTTCATCAATACTGATATCAGCAGTAGATAGCTACTTCATCAATACTGATATCAGCAGTAGATAGCTACTTCATCAATACTGATATCAGCAGTAGATAGCTACTTCATCAATACTGATATCAGCAGTAGATAGGTACTTCATCAATACTGATATCAGCAGAAGATAGCTACTTCATCAATACTAATATCAGTAGTAGGTATGTACTGATATCATCAATACTGATATCAGCAGTAGATAGCTACTCCATCACTACTGATAGCAGCAGTAGATAGCTACTTCATCAATACTGATATCAGCAGTAGATGGCTACTTCATCAATACTGATATCAGCAGTAGATAGCTACTCCATCACTACTGATAGCAGCAGTAGATAGCTACTTCATCAATACTGATATCAGCAGTAGATGGCTACTTCATGAATATTGATATCGGAAGTAGATGGGTACTCCATCATTGTTCTAAACAATGGTTACCAGACGGAACCGGCAGTCAACCGCCAGTCCAGTTTAGATTTCATCCCTTAATACTTTCATTGGGTGCAGATACTGGCCCCATTTATAATTCTGCATATATGTGACCATCCAGCACAACTGAGCCCTGAAGTCGCCAATCATCATTTTTGAGATATTCAACCAAAATATTCTGCTTGAAATTAGCTTTAAAATGATGTATATCATGTCTATAGTACTTGACATTTAAGTAGTGAAAAATCAATAAAACCGTCAATAAACCCTTTGTTTCCTATTGTTTATTGTTAAGTTCAATGGAGCATATCTCAATAGTGGCACTGGCGACATCAGGGCTCAGTTGTGGAGGATGGTCACATATGCAGTGCACTGCAGTGGCATATCAGGGTCTGTTGTTAAGGGCAGCAGAGCAAAGATGAAAATTTGCCTGGTGGGAATCATTTTGGCACTGTTTTACCAGGGCTAAAGATGCGCATGAAAATTGTCCATTTTATACTACTAGTATTTTAGCCCCAAAATCAAGTTTAAATTTTGTGTCTACCGGGCTAAAATGAAGATTCACATGGTAATTCTGGTCCATTTCTACCTAGTATGTGGAGCTGGGTAGCCCAGTGTAAGCCATCTGAGGGGTACACTGCCCTCACAACTGCACAATACATTACTGGTACATTTGCTACTGATCAGCAGTTCAAAGCTATACTTATTTACATGTACCACATACACACATTTTGAAACACAATTAAAACAATTACAATCACATATTTTGCAAGGTAATGGAACAAAAATAGTTCAGTTTTATTGACAATGCATTGAAATTTCTTTGAGTAAATTTTGATGACAAATACAACTAACTGATTCTGACAACTCAATTTGATCTCTGGATTTTGTTGAGCAATTACATGGAAAATGAATACAACTTTCTAACTGATTATCTTAATAAAACCTAACACTCATAGCTTGTTTGATAAGGGGAAGACACAAACCATTTCTTGCAAGATTGAATGAACATTTATCCACACCATTTTTTATTTTTAAGGGGAATTTTTTAAGGTACAGAATATGATCAACTTATTGGTCAGGTTATATTCTCCATTGAAAACACACTTTAGTCCTAAAATAGTATGCAAAACATGTTCTAGATAAATCAATATGACGTATTTATCTCGCTCGTTTTTTTTTAAAATGCGACTTCCTTCCTATGACAGATCCTATCATACGTGCTATACGTCAATGACCGAGTATTATTTGATTTCCATCAAATTTAAATTTTGTTATTCTTTAACCAAAATGTTTTAATAATATTAGTAATAACTGCCAGGAAGGAGTTCTGCCCATTTTGAGTAGCCCCACCACAGGGCCTTTTTTTCCCACACTATATACTCCGAGACACCATGCTATATCCTGAGAACTGCTAAAAACCAAGTGAGAGCTCACAACCCAGTGACCGCTGACAGCGGTTAGCGGGGACTGCGGTTAGTTGGTTTAGCAGTTCTTCTCGGGGTATAGCATGTAAAAAAAGAAAAAGAAAACAGGCCCTGTGGTAGGGCTAATTTTGAGCTGAAATAATGATTAAAGTGAACTTAACTCTACTGGCTATTTTGGCTATTTAATGTGGAGTTAATAGGGGGTGGGGTTAATGTGTGAATTATGACATTATGTTAGATATGGCTCTCTTGACCTACAAACAAAACAAATTTGGCCAATTCCATTTAGGTGTAAGCTGGGACATGTGTAAACATAAGATTATAGCATTATGGCTTTAACTATGGAAAATATCCACGATCCTGGAACCTAAGATTGAGAGCAGATATCAGGGCCAGGGATGATCCCCTTCTCTTTTCAAATAGCTCATGACACTTAATAACATACACAGGGTTGACTCTTCTGTACCTGGGACCACCCCGACTATGTAAACCACAAGACACTGTACACACACTATCTATACTTGCATGTGCTCAGCAGTCCGGTACTGGTGCTTATTTGAACATCATAATGGTTTGCTGTGAAAGTTTTTAAATACCATTTCACTGTTATATAGATATGATACCATGGTGTTTGTCAAAATTTACCCCTCTAAAACAAGGTACAAGTGTCAGGTTTTACAACAAAAAAACATCCAAACTGGGTAAGAGAAAAAAAAAAAAAAAAAATAAATAAAAAAAAATAAATAAATAAATAAATAAATAAATAAATAAATAAATAAATAAATAAATAAATATAAATAAATAAATAAATAAATAAATAAATAAATAAATAAATAAATAAATAAATAAATAAATAAATAAATAAATAAATAAATAAATAAATAAATAAATAAATAAATAAAAATAAATAAATAAATAAATAAAAATTATACAATGTTGACAAACTGAAAGGTACAACAATTAATTTTTGATCCAACCAATAATATATATCTTAATATCTTAAGAGCATTATAAATAAATAAATTTCTCTATAGCTTGATTTATAAGACAATTCAATATTTCACAACAGTTGACATCACAAATATACACATAATGTTTTCCTTCTCTGGTAAAAATGCTTGTACAAAGAACAATTCTTATTACAAATATATATATGTAATATATACATATCCATCATTTATAATGCACACATAATAAGTTGTGTGAGGCTACATTCCTTTGGACATTAGTAGCAATTATTAGGCTAATAAATGTTGATTTGTCCAGTTATGAACTGATTATTTTCATTATTCATTACTTATGTTTTTGACTGTATTTCACTATTTACCTTTCATACACTTCTATATCAAAGCAACCAATCAGAAAAGCGTAAGAAAAAAGTATGCGAAGTGCATTGATTGTGTACAATGTGCACTCTGTGTACTATGTATGAGAAGGTTCAATTTTGGCAAGAAATAAGGAATGGGCTCTCATAATTCTCACAATACAGAGCAACTGATTAAGCAGTGGCGGCACCAGGATTTTTTTTCTTCAGGGGAGCATTAGAGGGCAAAGTGAATTTCAGGGGGGCAAAATCAACAAAATTTACGCAAAAAGTGGACATTTTCGTAATTTTGTGTTTTTTCTGGGGGGGCAACAGGGGGGGGGCAAGAGTTCTGACTGGGGGGGCATTTGCCCCCCATGCCCCCCCGTGGCACCGCCACTGTGCTTGAGGAGTTAGGACAAGAAGTCTCATCTGCAATAGCTGCCAGCTGTTATATTTTTTTAGATGTGTACAATACAGAATACAAAAATGTGACCATCCACCACAAAGTGGTAGTAAAGTCGGCTCTAGGTCATTTTCTGTTTATTGCAGATTTTGAAAGAATTCAGTTTCCGCTTTAAAATGACACCTCAACCAGCTTCATTGGACATCTGAAAGTGAAGTTATGGTTCATCAAAGGTCAAATTCCTAATATATTTTACATAGAAATCCATATACTGTTTTTGATTTATCTCAAAATGGAAAATGCCGACTTTACGACCAGTTTGTGGTGGATGGGCACAAATTGTCACTAGGTAGCAATTGCAGATAAAGCTCTAACGCCTCGTTCATGTAAGACTTCTCATATAACAATGAACCTTCTACAATCAATGTATTAGTGAGATTGATTCCTAGTATTATTGGTTTCAGCTGCAGTTCCATTGAATCAATTTCCTTGGAACCGTAAGAGTTATTGTATTAGGTAAAAGGATTTTCATCTAAAACCAATTTTCAAAACTCCGGTCACCATCCTATCCAGGACAATTTGCATGAAAGGTGTCACTGAAACAAATACTAATTTAACTTGCGAGTATAAATGAAGTTTCACAGAATTAATCCCCTGGTGGGGTGTAGCCATGGTAATCATTTCAAATCACTTCTAACAATGAATGACAAGCAGATACTTGTTGGATACATCACCATAAAAACTCGATAGTTGGCATATGTGCTTACTATTGAGCGCTTTAAAAAAAAGCCCCATCAACAAAAGTGTAAAGGGTTTTGACCAAATTATTGATACACATAGTTACCAGCAAATAAACCTGCACATGTGTGTCTCAACCCCATTAGCTCAGTTGGTAAAGCGCTGGACTTTGGTACAATTTCATGTTTTCAAAAGCCTTGATAGTAAGCACTATATGTTTTAACTATCAAGTTTTTACGGTACATATCATTGTGAAATCTGCAGAGTGACAAATAGCTATTCATCCATTTGTTCAAATCAAGTTACACATGAATTCTTTTCAGATGGAGAACAGGGACCTTCAAAAGCACATTATGCCACCCTCTATATTTCACCAATAATGTTGACTAAAATTGATACGTTTTTACTCTAAGTTAATCAATATGCTGCCCTCTGGCACTCTACTTTTTATTATTGAAAACCGAATTAAAAAGACTAGTTCGCGTATGACGTCCTGTCAAGTAGACCAAAAATGCTGTACTGCGCAGGTCAGCAAACAATCACGTTGCGCCTTTGCTCTGACATCAGATGCAAACTAGTCTTTTTAATTCGGTCTTTAATTATATCAAGGGATCATTTAGTTTCTCATAAAATTCAACTATTTGCATTATTTTGATTTGTCATTTTGCAAAGATCACAACAATATGACAATTGAATGCAAGGAGATCATTAGTGTATTATAATAAGAAAACAATTGACCTTTTCAGTAAATCCCATAATTCCTTGTGGTTAGACCCAAGATGCCATTATTAGACGTCATGCCGTCTTGCAATGCACAGTAACGATGTTCGCTAAAGGATGTGCGCATTGGCGTGACGTCAAATGATGACATCTCGGGTTTAACCGCAAGGAATTATGGGATTTTACTGAGGAGGTCAATTACATGTATGACCTTCCTGTATTCAGCCACAGATATGCATTGAAACGGCTTATAAGGATAATAACATTCTCGTTCATTTTACAAATTAAGTTTGATTAAGACTAAAGCACAGCTTTTAAAACTTTTCAACCTTTTAAAACTACCTTTCAGTGTTCTTTAACATTGTCAGTATTCTACAGGATATTTATAGTATTCTTTTGGTACATAATACTGGTAAAACTGTTTTACTATAAAGTGATGGGGTATGAACATTTAGACAGTATTTATTGTGGGACATTAGAGCACATCAGCATATCGAATTGCATTCTGAATACGAAGAATGTCCTGATAAAATATCAAATAATTTTGATTTTTTGAAATTTGCAATGTAATACATTTTATGGCAAATGATTAAAAATTGATATTTTTGATATTTAACAGTACACGAAGTAAACTTTATAAATCTGATGATTTATACTTAAAGTGTATGCAGGTGGGATGAAAAGCCGATGATCAACTAAAAATTTTGACCTTTCGTATTGAAGATATGGATTTTTTTCCCCAAAACACACAAAAAAATTAGGTCTTTTGGGGAAAAAATCCATATCTTCAATTATGAAAGGTCAAAATTTTCAATTGATCGTCAGCTTTTCCTCCCAGCTACATACACTTTAAGAATATATCATTAGATTTATAAAGTTTACTTTGAGGACTGTTATATATATCAAAAATGTGAAAAATATCAAATTTTAATAATTTGTCTTAAAATTTGTATTATATCATGAATTTCAAAAAATGAAAATAATTTGATATCAGAAAGACATTCTTCGTATTCAGAATGCAATTTGATATGTCTGATGTGCTCTCATGTCCCACAAAAAATACTGTCGAAACGCTCAAAACGCTCATTCCAGACCTCTTAACATTTCTACCAAATGACAGGTGGGATATTATCATTCATCATTTAAACTTCCTTGGAGGGAGAATTGCATTGGTAATTGCATTGATTGCATGTCTTAACTTCACTGCACATTACACTTTAAACAGTGGCACAGCCAGGGGAAAAGGGGACAGCTTCCCCCTGTGAGAAGTCTTTCCCCCTCTCACCCCCTCTTTACATACCCTATTCTATAATTATTGTAGCTCCTTTTAAGGGCAAATACATGTAGCTTAATATTAGGTGCCTGTTTAATCATTGGACATTTATAGGAGTAAAGAGGAAAATAAAAAAAATAAAGGGATCTCTCCCTAAGTCTAAACTCCATAGTTAGACCAGGTCTAAATTAATTATTTAGATCTGGTCTAACTTATGTGCATACAGAACCGGGGGTTTATATAGTGAACATAACAAACACAAATAATTTGGTTTGTCTAGCTGATAACTTTCATGGTTGCTATAATGTTAAACATCTAACATAAATTGAAAACTACAAATGATCATATCTAAACAAATTTCATTTTTTCAACATCATTTGTAGGATAACACATTTTTAAGTTGATGAATATTTGGAAAAAAAATACAGTTCTCACTGAATGTAAAAGAAGCACCCAATAGTACTTTACATAATACACAATTTAAACACAGTACTGATCAAAGGTTTTCAACTTTTCTTGTGGCAAGACACACAAGGCAAAATTACACTCATCCGCATGTGTGGCATTTTCTTGCCACGCCAATAACCAAAACACCATCCTTCACTTTCTTTGGCTATAGTCTCCACATTAAGACACAAGATCAGGTGAAAATACGAGGCACTTGACATAAATGAACTTTGTGTGTACTGGCGTACATGTATACAATTGACATGTGAGATAATTGCCTCAGAATGGTCGACTGCAGATCCGTCGGATAACGCCTTTTCAATGGGAGATGAACCTTGCTGCTTGGATGTCACGATGAGGTTAGCATTTATTCCGTATTGAAAAGCGTGTTCCGACGGATCTGCACTCGACCGGCCTCGCCTGCATGCTTCACATAAGACCTTAACGGAAGACCTTTGATCAATACTGTAAACAGTACTTCTCATGACATGTCCTGATAAGGCCATCTTAATTTAATAGTTTGTCACAAGGCCCTTCCCAAGTTGAATCCTAATGTGGAATGCATTTTTTTTAACCTAATTTTTTTAATCAAAATGTGGGGCAAGCTTTTTTGACAAGAATTCACCGGGAATGCACATGTATAGTTTCACTGTGTTCAAGATGAGATTTTTGTGATCGATTTTTGAAGAAAAAAAAAAAACAGTGGGAAAAATTAAATATATTCTCAATCCAGCTGGAATAAGGTGCAAAAAGCGAGCAATGTTACTATTAAGGGGTACTACACCCTGCCCAATTGTGTGTGCCTATTTTTGCATTTTCTCAAAATTATAAGCGCATTGGTGACAAGTAAGATATGTATAATATAGGGGCAAGGACTACAACTACTGCACTGGAAATTTTATTTCAGCACAGACAACAGTTGTGGAGTTACAGTCAAAAATGAGGGAAAACCAATATTTGATCAATAAATCAATAACTACTTGCCTTGAGTTGCTGAATTTTCAGTGCAGTAGTTGTAGTCCTTGCCCCTATAATATACATATCTTACTTGTCACCAATGCTAATATTTTTTGAGAAAAATGCAAACATAGGCCCAAAATTGGCCAGTGGTGTAGTACCCCCTTAAGAGCATAGGGCCTTGAGACAAACTATCAAATTAAGATGGCCTAGAACTTAATTTAACATGTAACCTTAAAGAATTACAAATCAAATTTGAGGGCCAGTGATGAACAGGGGTACAACATTTTCAAAATGTTTTGGAAGTTTACATCTATCAGGATAAGTGGTCCTTCTCTGTATGTTATTTGATCCATCTTCATACACTCTCAGATAACAAGAACCAATCTGAGTAAACATTAGAAAAATGCGAACCATGCATTGATTGTGTATAATGCACAGGCGCGCACTCTGTGTTCTACGCGCAGTGCTTTTGGACACATTTATTTTTCTTGCGAGTTGATGCATTTATATTTGCTTGTAGTGACAATTTTGTTATAAAAATAGCAAAAATCACTCAATTTTTTTCTCCTGTATGAAATAAGTTTAAAAAATGCATATCACTTGTTGCTCAAGAAATCGTAGAAAATAATGTATTTCTACTGAGATGTTGATGCGGCTAAAGTACTCCACGCTATGGGGCTTGTGCATTAGATGCATCAACATCTCAGTACATGGGCATTATTTTGTACAATTTCACTGCCAACAAGTGATACACAGTTATTAAACTATAACTCACAAGTACAATCAAAGTATTTGTTCCATTGATCGCCCAGGGCGCTTAACAAATCATGTTGGGTGGGTGGGTGGGCAGTTTTTCTTTACATTGTTTAGGCCAACAAGACGTAAAAACGCCCAAAATATTTAGAGAATAAATGATAGGACTTTGTCTTTTGCCTATCCAATATCGTGTCATAATGGATGGGCTGGCCAATGTTTTGAGTAGTGGATGCCGACTACGATAAAAATATTGGCCAGCCCATCCATTATGACACGATATTGATAGGCAAAAACAAAATCATATCGTTATTCTCATTCTTATTCAGTTTTAATGTAATTTTTGCGAGAAAAAATGCCCTTTTTCAGAAAAAAGTAAAGTTACTTTTGTGAGGACATCCCCGTTGTTTTAAATGAACGAAACCATTACGAACGTCTAAGCCGCCGAATCGCGTTCTTAGTTCTCGCACGTGAATTACGCGAACGCATCATCGCGCGATCATCGAGGAGCAAGAAGCGTGCCGCCGTTGCGTGGCGGCGCGCACCCTGACTAATATCACTATCAACTATTGTGAGATATTTTACACCAGAAAACCAATCAAATTACGTGAATTCTTTACAAGACGCACCCATTGAATAAGAATCATTTATCATCAATGTGTCATATGTTTCAGACCATGATTCAGATTTGCATGGGCAGTTATAAACTAATATCAGTTTGCTTGTTGTAAAGTCACTGGGTGTGCATTTTTAGGGGCATGGGTGGTTAATGGAACGAATACGGTATATATGAATACAGCAGACAGCAGATGCTGCTTGGGAAGACAGGTATATTTGAATTAGTCTGATGGCTACCCCAAAGGATATATGCAGTACATGTATACTTTGTAATATATACCGTAATAAATACTTTATTATGATTTGGGAGGCATAGAATTATGTGTTTTTGAATGAGTCTGCTTCCAAAGTACAAAAGTGGAGTCTGCAGAGGTATAACAAAATGCTATATATCGACTGCTCAGTGCCAGAAGTGGGCAAGTGCAATAGCTGCCCTATGAACATTTGACACACAGTACATTGTACTCATCTACACATGGCAGCTATTGCACTTATCCACTTTTAGCACTAAGCAGTCGATATCTTTTAATGAGTGTTTGCAGAGGCAATATATTCGCCATGTTTTTTTAATGTAATTGGTTAGAGTTATGCTGGTGTCATACTTTCCTGCCGCTTGCCGCTTTGAAGATGATTTTCGCACCAGAAACGCTAGTGGTGACAGCAGCAAGCCGATATATCGATCACTCCACCACTTTGCCATGGCAGCAGCACCGCTGGGAGTTGAATTCAAGTCAACGCGGAGCGCTGCCGCTCTGACGTATGAGAACCAAATACAATTTTGCAGCGGTGCTGAGCGGCAAGATTGGTCATACCGCTGCCGATCAGCGGTGTGCCGTTCCGCTTGCAGACAAGTGCAAGCGGCATGATGAAGCGTCACGCCGCTCAGCAGCAAGCGGCAAAAAGTATGAAGCCAGCATTAATCAGTTTGAAACCCATACTCCCCCTGTATTACAGCTTTACCTATATCTTTCACAACTGGAGTTAGTATTTCAAATGGAAGTTACCCAATTGTCTTTTCTATTTGAAACATACACTCCCTCTGTGGAAGACTTTAGCTAAATCTTCCACAGGGGTAGTATGGATTTCAACTGGAATAGCCCAAGCAGTTAACCTTTTTGTTCTCATAGGTTAACCTTTTTGTTCTCTAAGCAGTCGATACAGCTGTGTAATCTTTCGTTACATTGAAGCGTACATATATCAGGTACAATTTTAGGAGATCAACGTTGTATAAGCTAAATTATAATGGTACAGTTTGCAAGGCATGGTCCATACACCCAATAAAAAAGTATGCGGAATCTGGCTACAGGGTATGAGTTTGAAACCTACAATATGGATGGAAAATTATGTCAAAATCGGATCCACATGATAGCTATATTATGGAAATTGCATTTATACATACATGTACGAGGGGGTATCAAAAAGTTTTTGAAATCGCCCAGAAGTGAAAGAGCTATATCAATGAAATTTTGTCAGTGTAATCACTGGTCCTTATGTACACTATGGTGCAAAAATGGTCTCATAAGTATGTTTACCTTTTTTCCAGGCGCTAGATGTCAGTACCTGCCTATGTAACCGCATAACCAGCAAAATGGAGATAATTGAGGCATGTAGCATGATTAAGTTCCATTTTTAGGGTTACAGTGCCCAGAAAATCTGTGATGAAATAAAAATTCCTTTTCCAAAAAGCAACAGTGACATATCAAAATCACCACCGAAGATAACTTTCATTTCATCATCGATTTTCTAGACACTGCAACCCTTCAAAAGCAGGATCTTAATAACGCTGCTCAGTAACTGGGGCAGCTGGTTATTGGCATCTAGCGCCACCTGTAAAAAAAGTAAACATACTTATGAGACCATTTTTGAACCATAGTGTACATAAGGACCAGTGATTGCACTGACAAAATTTCATTGATATAGCTCTTTCACTTCTGGGCAATTTCAAAAACTTTTTGATACCCCCTCGTATGTGACTTCTGACACATTTTTGTTTGATACAAACATAATAATACCTGAAATTAACCTTTTAGAAAAATTGAACTTGTGATCTCAATACAAATCTCTGTTAAGTTTAAGCTGTTATTATTACAGCCTTTGTCAGCAGAATGACCCGATCTCGTACTCTCGAAGTTCAGTTTCAGTTTAATTTCAATGATGTGACGTAATGATTGTGTCATAGACCTTTGGTAACACCCTCCATCCTCATCCAGAGATGGTTGGCCCTCAATCAGATGGCTTCCTTAAACGTACTCTCAAAATCTTGGAGCTCTCAAACAAGACAATCAGACAAAGGACAAAACTGAGAAAAATACATCACAAGTCCAGTTTATATGAACAGGAGGAATCTGCCAAGATTCATACATCCGACAGACTGAACATTCTTTCAAGACCAAATTTCTTGAACACAAACATCCCACTTTGTCTGAAGTCTCCCAACATATTCATCCACCGGTCCTTTGGCTTATCATGATTGAGAGCCCCAATATTTTGAGAGAGGAGTTAGGGAAGCCATGCATCTATAACAGGGCCAACCAACCATCTCTGGATAAGGATGGAGGGTGCTACAAGTTAACAACGGTCTATGACCCAATCATTACAGTGGTGCACCGTGGCCGCTTCTCCCCTAGGGAGCTGCAGAAGAAAAGATAAATTTTGCCGCCCCCTTCATCAACAGCCCAAAAAGGTTAACCCAATTTTTTTTTCAATGGTTTGAAAAAGTGAAGAGCAAAAAAAAATGGATTATAGCTGCTATCGCAATGAAGCATGGAAAGCAAAGGAAAATAATAGTTGTATAGTCCCCAAAGCCCCCCCCCGCAAAATATGTGCATGCATTATTTCACACTTCAAGAATGTGAGATCAGATTTTTTCCTCTAATGATAGCTGTAGTAATAACAGCTAAAAAACTATATGTAAATATATTTATCGAGAGTTCAATTTTTCTATATGGTTTACCAACACAGATGATCTTTCCTGCTAACCGGGCATACTCTATAACGGGCATTCCAGTTGAAAACCACACACCCCTTCTGGAAAACATGACATTAATCTACCACACAGGGGGTCTGAATTTCAAATGGAGTCACCCATTCAGGCAACCCATTCAATCACCCATTAAGATCATGTCTTCCATAGTCGGTGTGTGGATTTCAACTGAAATAGGCCGATTGACCAGTAGGATGGCTACTTCTTGTTCTGCTTTGACCTGTTGGAACTCTATTGACTGGTCCAGTGGTCAAGCATATATTTGATTGACCCCTCCAATAGAAACATTATTAGAGAATAACCTTGTAGGTGACATCCCTGGCATACCATACTGATCGGTGGATAACATTGACCTATGGTGATTCTAGTGACCAGTCCAGTGGTCAGTCATAGATCTGATTGTACCCTCCAATAGAAACATTGTTAGAGAATAACCTTGTAGGTGACATCCCAGGAATACCATACTGATCGGTGGATTATAGTGACCTTTGATGATTCAAGTGACTGGTCCAGTGGTCAGTCATAGATCTGATTGTACCCTCCAATAGAAACATTGTTTGAGAATAGCCTTGTAGGTGACATCCCTGGCATACCATACTGACCACGGGATTGACCAGTTGGATAGCTACTACTTGTTCTTATGATGGTGCCATAACCAAATCTGCTTGGTGTACTGCTATTTATTGGTGTATTTGGTATCGATGGAATGTCTCGCCCAGCACTACAAAAGACAAGTAGAGAGAAAAAGTACTAATATTATTACATATCTGCTCAAGTTAGTTCTGATTTCATTTAAATTACCTACATGTACCATAATCCAATAAACATCCCAACACTCTTCGGTAATAAACACCAGGAGAGGGGTTCTCAGTGGAAATGAGGGCATAGGGATGTGCAGCAAATTTGAGGGTGCTTTTTTAGCCATGTTGGATTATTGATGGCCCTCAATTTCATTTCCTCAAAAGTAATAACTTTTTTTCATTGTTTTCTTTTTGAAAATTTTTCAAAAATGTTCCAAAAATTGGTATAATTTTGGGTCTCTTATTTTGTAAAGTTTGGTTTAAAGTTGGGTAGTATTTCAAGTCCCAGGCACACATCCCCACCCAAACCAAAGATGAGAACCCCCTGGAATAAATCAATTGTCTATGTGAAAATTGAGTAGCAACAAAAAATTTTCTGCAGTATTATTAGAATCTATTTGTAGCCTGTATTCAGTGAGTCCCAGGTCCTGCCATTTATGAGTCAACACATGTAAGGGGGTGAGTGGGAGGAAAACACTAATTGTTACTTACTCATGAAACAATTAAACCATTGGTACATATGTCTTAAATCACATTTTTTGCTTATAAACCATGTTTGGTATGTTCAAAAAATCAATGCTTGTTACTTATTATTACTATTTTATCGAAAGACTGACGTCTTAAATTGATGTCTAGCAAGTATCCAGTAGTCAAAATTGACAAATGTCACTAAGGCGACAACAAAAAACAACAATACCCTGTTTTACCGGCAAATGGACTTTTCAAGTAGAACAGTCGATCAGATTTTTTTTCTGGATTCTAAAATTACCCTAAAATATCACTAAAAGCTTGAAAATTTTGGCAAAATTGCAAACATATTTTGAAAATGTTCTGAATTTTAAAAAAAATTCAGTCAAAATGAATAAATTTTGGCCCCAAAATGGCAGATTTTACATGATTTTAGCAAAAAATCAAAATTCTCCGAAGATGCAAAATCTGGGCCGGTCGGGCCCCTAACTCAGGTTGGGTTTTTTTTTCTTGGCCTAACAGAAGAAGCATTATTTTCTTATTTGTAGGGATTAAAAAAAAAAAGGTGGTTTATAAAAAATTAACTGACTGACCCAACCTTCCCATTTTTCCCACTTGACTGCAACACAGCAATTTTCAAACTTTGTGTTGGAAAAGGGGCAATGTAACATTTTTATTTTAAAAAGCTTAAACCAAAGGTAACCCCAAGAAAGTTATTCCCATATTCAAATACAGGAAATAGTGACTGATTCACAGGCTTGGATTTGGGAACTTACGACTGGCTCATGTTTCAACAAGACCTATTTTCTTTGTCTGTCCTGAAATTGAACCCAAATTAGATGTACTCAAATGGAATTGGTGCATGCACAGGGCTGTACCATAGTCTGAATACTTGTAAACACTTTCCTGACTAATATCTTTTAGTGCTTCAGATAAAATATAAATAGGCCTAGATTTTTGCTTTAGAACTGGAACAAAACTTCAGCAAAAATTGCTAATTTTTTTAGGGCCTATAGGCTACCTTCTTTTTTCTCAATTTTTGTAAAAAACAAGTTTTTTCTTTAAAGTTTTTTTCGGGTACCTGGATTCCCGCTCAAAAATTCAATCTGGTACCTGAGTACATAATTACCTACTAGATGAGAGCCCAAAACAAATTTGAAACTGTCATTTGCAGTCGACACCCGTGTGGAGAGATTAATAATACATGACTGTGATGTTCCAAATAGTGTGACTTACTCTGCTAGTGTTGTGGCGCTGCTGTGTGTCCGTGACAGGTCATCATCACTGTCGTATCTTCTGGGATTATCAAAGAAATACGCCCTCGATGGTGTCACACTGTCAGGCATTATATGTGGAAGATTCTGCAACAAAAACATTAGAATAGAATTGTGAGAATTTGAGAAAAACATACATGTAAATATAGAACATGACAAACTATGAATGCTTTAAATATTCAAACTTTATGATGCGCATGAATCATTTCTTTAAGACCCTACTTTTTCCTTACTTTTTTGTTTTCTATGGCAAGCTACATGTATACTCCATGGCTTAAGAAGATTTTATATAGGTCACAAACACTAATTTTCCCTCTATTTTATCACAATTTTTTAACTTCACCTAGGATAATGGGGAGGGGGGGACTGAAAGGTATTCCTGCTGCAGCCCCCCCCCAGTTTCTAAGGCTATGTACTCATTCTAAAATGAATTCGTCAAAGCCCTGTTTTATCTGATATGAAATCCTAAAGACTCTCCTGGAGTGCTGTATAGTTTTCACCAGTTTACACTATAAAATCTGTATAACTCCAGGTTCGCATATACGCCATGGATGTTGCCAATATACACACCACAGTCCTGGATATAAATAACTTTCACACAAATCAAGTATCAGCAGTGCATATGCTGTACATATTTTTAACAGACCTAAAAATAAACTTGGAAATTGAAAATTGCCAACAGGAAAACCCACCCATCTCCATTTAAGACTCACAAGGAAAATGTCTGTTTAAATGGACTTTCACAGATTGAATTTGTGAGATTTGAGCAAAATTTGAGGGAAAAAAGCTTAAATCTGATAAAAAGCATTTCGCATGTGACTTTTTTGACCTGCTACAGGAAACAAACATGTTTTTTTTTTTTTTGTTCTAATAAGAAAAATGAAGAAGTAACATTGTGTGCTCACTCCCATGCATGATATCAGATAGTGGTTAAAAAAAAAAGTTTCCACATTTAGACTTCCTTTTTGCTTTAATTTGAGAAAAGAATAATATCTCCTGGATATTGAGTGGCTTTTCTATATCATAAATCATTAATCTCAAATTTAAGTCAAATCCCCTTCCTTTCAATTATCAACACAAATATTGAAGTTTTAAAAGCGGATCTTATTCAAAAAGACTGTATTTCTTCTTTCTACTCCTGTGGAGTATGGAGTATATCTAGTAAAAATTGAATCTCCCCAATTTATTTTTTTTAAATCGGAAATCGATTGGGATGCCTCCACCATGGGGCGATTTAAATTCGGAAAGATATTACCCCATACAAAATAAAGCACATACTATACTCAAAGTTTTGCAAATCATCTGTCTGGAGTAATCTCCCTTTATTTATAATCAAGTTTTCTTGGAAATCTGAATCTCTTTTCCCCGTAAGTTCCGGGGCCCAATTTGGATACAATGAAGTCTAACTTCTACAAGAGAAGTTTACATAATATTCATTAACCCGTAAGTTACGGGCCCACTCCCGGAAATTTCCCAAGCCCTTTCCAAAAATTACTCCCCGTACGTTACGGGGCCCTCCTGGGAATTTCCCGAGCCCTTTCCTAAAATTACTCCCCATAAGCTATGGGGCCCCTCCCGGGAATTTCCCGAGCCCTACCTATACACACAGTGTAAATTTATTGTATCCTTACGATTTTATTTAAATCAATTTTCCAATTTGAAAAACCCTTTAAAAGCAAATACATATAGGGGCAAGCACTTAAATAATTCCATTTTTGATGGAATTTTTGGCCCTGTCCGTTATTTTTCCGCCAAAAGACCGACCTTCTGGACCTTCTTAAAATTACTCCCCGTAAGTTCCGGGGCCCCTCCCAGGAATTTCCTGAGCCCTTTCTTAAAATTACTCCCCGTAAGTTCCGGGGCCCCTCTCAGGAATTTCCTGAGCCCTTTCCTAAATTTACTCCCCGTGAGTTACGGAGCCCCTCCCGGAATTTCCTGAGCCCTTCCCTACACTCACTCCCCGTGAATTCGAGGCCCCTCTAGGAATTTCCCGAGCCCTACCTATACACGCTGTGTACATTTATTGTATCCTTACAATTTCATTATATCAATTTTTACTGCTTGATGCCTTCCCATGGTCCGTGACTGTTTGTCCTAAAAAAAAAAATTCCACTACCACCAGTATCCCATATAAGCTGCGTACCCAAGGACACCTTCCAGAAACCAATTTAAGGTCAAGAAAAGCTAAGAAAATTTTTTGTTTGGGTGTGGTGGGAGGGAAAAATTTTTTTCCAAGAATAACACCACCTCTTACTCCTTCCGTGACAGAACGATATGTGATTATTTCTCAGAAATTTGATCCGCATCGCTGTGCCTAGGCAAAGCCTATTGGCTGTCGAGACAATAGGCCTTAATGCCAATTGGTTCATTGAGAATGCTGCACCTAGGCATTGAAGCCCAGCCCACAATATTGGCCTAAACCATTTCGCAGGGGGTAAATCTGTTTATTGTGCATTGGCTAATAAACTTTATTATATAGGTATAATCAGAAATAATGGCACCAAAGTATGACAAAAGGGTCAACATTTCAAACAGTGTTCAGTTCTCTTAAATCTCATGAAAATCTTAGTACTCAAGCTTTAAAAGCATTGTTTGGTTTCAAACATATTGCCAACAAATTTGGCAGGCTTCCTCCGGATATTATGAGTAAAATATTTGACACAAAAATTGCTCCCATTTTGTTCTATGGGTGCGAACTTTGGGGCACAAATAAAAAGCTTTTTATCTTCTTTTTTTGATCAGAGCTGGTCTCGACTATATTGAGAGCAGGTCTCTTATTCCTTGAAAACGAAAAGTTTTGTCTTTTTGAAACGTCTGGTTTTTGACTTTGTTTATATGTTTTGTGTTACTCCCCCATTGGATGTTGTGCCATATTTTCCCTATTTTTAATTTCAAAGAAGATACGACATGTTGGCTCTCATCATTCACTTGTTTTATTTTTGTCATTTTTTTCTCTTTTTTTGTAATGTGGCATTCTCAGTTTTGTAATTAGAGGGGCACAATGTTGGGCAGTTAAAAATAGTAGAGCTACTGACAGGACTTGAAGCGGTAAAAATAATGTTGCATTCTTTTTATCAAATAGATGTGAAAATTGGGTTTAATATGATTACATTATCACAAACCCAGGAAAAAGTAACTGGACATTTGTGCAAATCCAGGTCTAATAAGCGAAAGTGTTCCAGCATAAGCCCTGGGTATTCTGATAATAATCAATAGCTAGTGTTTCAACCGAAAGTGAGCGAGTGTTTTGTTGAAATCAAAACTCATGTCACTTGCAGTACTTACAAAGCAGTAAGTCATATATAAAATCATAGGATAACATCAATTTTTTTTTAAACAAATTTGTTCAATGTACTCTTCACACGGCCCTTTGTTTACTATGCAATGCATTTTTGTGTTGTTCGCCATTGAAGTGTAGGTAGGCACATGTCCTGCCTGGGCCCCGCCCTTAGAGGGGGCGCCGAATTGACCAATTCAGCATCGATTCTGCGATGAAACAAAATTAAAAAAAATTCGAACGCTTTGTGCACATTTCAGCACAAATTCATTTGAATTTAAGACCGATATTCAACTTCATTATGACCACAATTGTATAGGGTGGTCACATGAAAATTTCAAACCCACCCCTGGAATTACTTTTTCTGTCAGGATTGTTCCTGCTGCAAAATGATTTAAAAAACCTCTTGAATCAACTCAATCGGACAATCCGTTCTTGAAGATACAGCCTTTTAAAGATTCACAAAATTGGCCATTTTTACCCCATTTTTAGGAAAATCCTGATTTTGTCATAAATTTGCATATTCACGGAGCGATAATTGTGGGAATAAAGCCAAAGAAGGCATGAGATGTATTGTTTTTGTTTATTTAATGTTCATTTATGCAAATATTAAAAATCCAGGGTCATAATTGCTATATTTGCTTCTTTACAACATTTTTAAAATGGCTGAAATCACAAAAATAACTCTTTTGCCAGGACTTTTAAGGTAAATATATGTGTTGAGGGCGCTATTATGTGCCAATTTTGGCCTTCAAAGGCCTGTATTTCCTAAACTACACAACCAAATTGTCTGATTTTTGCACAGGATTTTGCTCTGAGGGTCTAGATTGTAAAACTGAATATAGCATAATTGTACATCTTTGGGAAAATAGTTTTATTTGATGACAAAAAATTATTTTGTGCGTAACTTTTTTATGCGTGACCGTACAAAAATGCTATATTCACCTTCATTACGAGCAGAATATTTTCTATCTAATTAGGTAGTCGGGTTTGCACAGAAGTTACTAGGAGACAAATTATATGGAATTCAAAATGCCCAAAAGTTTTCCAACTGCTGCAGAATCTGTTACATTTTCACCATACATTTGTGTATGTAGGCAGGGGTACACACAATAGCTAGCATTGTGGCCACCCTAAATTAATTAGTTGTGTAGGGCCAATTTGTGCAAATTTTCGCACACTCCATGCGCAATTGTTCCAAGAATCGGGGGGGGGGGCATCATTATGTATCCTTAGCCCTGGGCGCCACAAGCCCTAGCTACACCACTGCCTATTTCAGAATATTTAATAATTAAATTGGAAAAGATTTGTCATGAATTTCAATCCCTAAAAGATTTAGAATTAGTTCTTGGTTGATTTTTTAAAATTCAAATAATTTAACTGAATATTCAGTTGAAAATGATTTGTCCCTAACTGCAATTGGCAAAAAATTCAAAATATCTATGCATTTGAATTGATTTATATTTAATCAGAGTACAGCTCTATCTCAAATTTTCTGGCATAGCCATAATCTAGCTGTGCTATCTGTTTTTCCTGTCTGCAAAAAAACTGTAAAAATTTAAAAATAAAGGTAAATCAATAAACAAACTGGTGATATATGTTCCATTCCAGTTCATCTAATATCATGTTGCTGAAAAGTTTGACATGGATATACAACATGAAACCTCCTTAAAGACAATGATATTTTGTAGGCGGCACAGGGGTTAAACTGCAGTCATAAGACAATCAGATGATCTAATCTGCTATATTGACTAGGCAATAGTTTTCAGGTCATCAATCCCCCATAGGAGTATAGAACACACCATGTGATGTGAGGAAATGCAATGCATGCCTCCTGGTAATAATAACTTGAGTTCATTATTAAAGAGATACTCAAGGATTGGATGGAAAGCAAACTTGTTTTGCAATCCTTCATATAGATCTCACACCCAATGACCCATTTAAGGTTAGCGACAACTTTAAACTGTTGCGATTTGGTAGTTCACAGCATCTTGAGAATGGTAGTGAGCTTTGGCAAAAATTGCATTGCTCAATTCATAGTGAGCGTGTAGAAGAATCTAAATATCACAGATATACTTTTGTAGGTCCTGTGGTTCTTGAGTCATGTTGTAAAAGGGCTGAAACAACAACACTTTTGTAAAACGTAGATAACTCATTAGCAGTAATAAATTAAGCAAGTTTTCAAAGTATATGATTTGTAGAATGAACTTTTGCAAAAGATCAAAGTGTTATTTTTCAATAATATATTGATTTAGATAATGAAAATCAATTTTTCGGTTGCTTCGACCAACAATACCTCGTCTACCCTTAAGGACCTCCACTGATTTGTATATAACCAGCATGCATCTCAGTTTGATGAAATCCCCCACATCACCTTTCAAATAATAGAACACCATAAGTGTTTTTCTCATTTCTCATTTTTTGCTCAGAAGGGTTTTCAGAGTTATGCGGGGCAGGGGGCTTAATGGCTAAAATTGCCAAAAAACAGCATTTTTAACAGAGTGCAGGGGCTTCAGCACACAAAGCCCCCCTGGACATGCCACTGCGCTATGTGCCCCCTATAATATTCTAATGACCTATTTTGGTTGATACAGGTACATCAATATACTATTATTGTCCTAGTTTTGTCAGGATGGGGTTAAGGCCAACACATGTGATGTTGTTGAGGAAATGCCATCAGTCAGATATAAATAGCTTGGCCTTGTTCTGTATACAAACTATACATAATTATGTTGGCCAGTTGATGGGATCTGAGGAAGGGAAGGTCTTGGTGTCTTCTTACATGACAGTGTGGGGAGAAGGGGGAAAGTTCTTACAAAGCAAAGCATTCAAAGATGCAGGCTGTGTGCAGACTCTAGGAAGGGGAAAAGAAGCAGGTATGATGAACTACATTGACAATCAGACCTAACCACTAACCAGAGGTGGGGATGAGGAAGGGGCATTCCTCCCAGTCATGACCCTTGCACCCCTTAAGGCACCTGGCCTGTAAACTGACAAGGAAACCCCGCCTGACATTGAGTTTTCCCCTTGCTGCACCTCATTTGTGAAAGGATGGATATGCTACTGTAAAGCCTTCTAAAATCCACAAAATCATTCAACTTGTTTTTTTTCAGATCTATCAGTTTTCCCGCTTATGTAACAACATGGCGTGATAAAATCATGTATTATTGGAGCTGAAGATACATCATTGGCTCAGTTATACTGACTACTCCCTCCATCAATACAGAATGATATTATACTGATTTACAAGGAAACGCCAGGCACATTTATTGCTGTGTACTTCCTTTATTTAATGTATGATAATAATTTCTTCAGAAGTTCTCAAATTCAATCTATGAATTTTCTCACTAGTAATCTATTAATAGTTGCAACAGTAATAGTTTTCTTCAGTTTAAGTCTGATATGACATTTATCAACAAACATACCAGCGCTCGAAATAATGCGCGTTCTTGTGTCAAATACCCGTGAAAGTATGCGCGGACACACAAATTTCCTACGGTACGGAACCGTGTGACCCGTAAAAATTGAACCATGCAAAGAGCAGGAAATCCTAGTTTTATAATGTTCCACTGGAAAATCTGGTTCACATAATAGGTCCAGCAGAGTACACTTTCATTTTAGTTTCCCATCAAGTTTTCAACCCGGGTTTTCAATTTTCTACAAGCTACATATCATGATCCCCGTTAGTTAATTCTCTCTTTTGAAATTTTAAAGGCATGGGTCCGGGGTCGGACCCTTGAAAATTAACAACGACTCTTGAAATTTCAAAGGCAAGGGTCCAGAGGACCCTTGGATTTTTCTTCTTATTTTGAGGCCTGAAACAGTTTAAGTCTGATATGACATTTATCAACAAACATACTACCCAACCTTTAGGGCTATATTCATTCATTGTCTCATGGACCCAAATGATCAGGAGTCCAACTGAAATTCACACCCCTTGGCCCCCACACTCAACAATATACAAGTAACCATGAAAGTTCTCCTACTTTTCAAATACCCCCTCCCCCTTCGCAAGAATTTTCATTAAATTGAGTGAAAAATACCCCGTTTTCATGTTTTTCAATGACTTTTATAGTTTAAAAAACCCTTTTTGATGAAACATTACTTCGATCCTTGCCAGGGGGTGACAGCCAACTTAAGGTCAATTTAAGAACAGTTCCCGGACTAGTTACAGTTATTTGTTTGAAATACGGTAACTTAGGTGTTGTTGTTTTCCGAAATTGCTGACTATTTCTTATTTAATATGCAACATAGTACGAAATTTTCCCAAAGTACCCTTTTAATCCAAATTTCAGAAATATCCCTTATTTTCATTATTTTGTGGTCCGTGCTACTGGTAGAAAAGATACCCCCTTTTCCACAATATTTAGATTGATCATAAATCGTTACCCAATATAATCATGATAATAGTGTCGCATTTTTGAGCCAAGTTGGAAGTAAAAATATTATATCTACATTTTTATCTTCCTATTTGCAAGATATTTACTTCTTGGGAAAAGGCTTTAATACTTGATTTCCTCTTTCTGTGTGTATTTTTAGTAAAACAGTAATTCTGTATTCTTTTTGAGTCATTTTAGAAATTGACAAACTCACATTTTCTAATATACTTGTATATTTGATAGATTTGTACTATTTGTGCAACTGGGCTAAAATGTAATATTTGATTTCCTTCTTGATATAGTTTCATACTGCAGACAAGCAGGGACTGCCAAACCCCTTGATTTCCTTTGACTACAGAAACCTGTAGATAAGTCATAGCTCATGATATATGACACTCAGCAATATAATGTGGACTGATCTTAAAGGGGCCACTTCATGATCCACAGCCTCATCCCCCAACTTATTACAAAAAAGTTGAGATATTTATACAATCAAAAATCTACGACTTCATAATGTTTGTGTGTACATACATTTTCTTGTAAATTTGGTTCTTTGACAAAGACATTGTGCCATTTGTATTTTCTGTCTGCAACACCACTCCATTTCCAGCATTTTATTTGCACAGTAAAAAGTGAAAGATGGCTAATATTTTGGCAACATGTGACTTCTTATCACTTCTTGAGATCTCATCAGAAGCCTGGAATAAACAAATTGAAACTAAAACTGAATATTTAGTTTATAATATTAGTTTTTAATAATCTCAACAAGAATAAGCATAATGCTCACTATCTAGGGACTTTAAACTATAATGTATGGTATGTATGTACATGATGTATGAATGAAACTACATATAGTTGTTTGGGAAGGATATATTATTAAAATGTTGATTATATTTCTTGTATAGACTACTTTTTTAAGAACATTCAGTAATTTTTGTTTACTTCCTGTTTCATCACAAATGAGGAGCAAGCTTTTAATAAACTCTACATTGATAGGTTGTCAACTTTTGGGTTCTTACTTGTTAGTATTATCATTCAAATTATTTGTGCAGTTCAGAATAACAAGAATATCGTACATTATATTCAGGTTATGTTGTGTTCCCTCCTATTTTGGGCCTCTATGGACTTTCCTGGTTTAAATCTGTATAAGCTAGCACCCCTTTTTTCAGTACACTTATACATATCAATTGATTGGGTCAAAATAATCTAAACCAAGTCACAGTTAAAATGTATTTTGACCTATAAGTATCACAGAACATCAAATATTGGGGTGTCTGAGGGGGGATGTGCCCCCTCAGAAGTGAGAAACTTTTGCAAAATGAAGGCCCAACGGAAACCATTTGATGGATTATTTTGGTACTATTATTGTGTACAATTTGAGTTTGAAAAAGCCGAAGATTGGTGAAATGAAGCTATTAAAGCCATTCGTGGGGAAGTTCTCACTATTATTAACTGTATAAATTATTATTGTAAACATTAAGTGTCGGGTGTCCAAAGCAGAAAAAAGGGCGAAAGCAGGGGGGTGTCTAAGGGGATGTGCCCCCCTCAAAAGTGAAAACTTTTGCAAACTGAAGGCCCAATTGAAGTCATTTGATGGATTATTTTGGTACTATTATTGTGTACAATTTGAGTTTGAAAAAGCCGAAAATTGGTGAAATGAAGCTATTAAAGCCATTCGTGGGCAAGTTCTCACTATTATTTAAAACTGTATAAATTATTACTGTAAACATTAAGTGTCAGGTGTCCAAAGCAGAAAAAAGGGCGAAAGCAGGGGGTGTCTAAGGGGGGATGTGCCCCCCTCAAAAGTGAGAACTTTTGCAAACTGAAGGCCCAATTGAAGCCATTTGGTGGACCATTCTGGCACTATTAAGAAACCTGCAGCGATTGATGAACTTAACACCGGACTCAAAGATCTTGCCACACGGCTTGGTTGTGGGTTTGTGGACATTGGACCTGATATGACTTACAAAAACGGCGCTGTTGATAAAACTAGACTTTGTGATGGACTCCATCTTAGCGATAGCGGAGACAAGTTGTTAATAGATGTCCTTGCTGATGCTGTTCCAAGCCTGCAAAAAACATCGCGCTGGGAACCGGTAATCCCGAAGACTCGTCGGCAAGCGACATATTCGTCGGCATTGAAACGAGACAATCAAAGACGTGGTGTAAACAATGCAAATCGTGACACTGATGTTCGTTACAGACATGATGAAAGTCACTCAATAACTCGTCGGCAACCCTTTTTCGGGCGGCATTGAAACGTGACAATCTAAGACACGGTGAAAACAATGTCAATCGGGACAATGATATACGCTATAGCCAGGATGAAAACCTCTCAATGACTCGTCGGCAAACTTATTCGGCGGCATTGAAACGGGACAATATAAGACATGCCAATCGCGACATTCATGTTCACTATGGTCACGACAGAAGTCACGCAATGTACTCAGGATGATAAAATTATAAAAAGGCGAAGGGCACAGAGGGTACCTGCTTCCAGTAATAACCTTGTTATAAAACTTTAACCTTGCTTTAAAAATTAGAAAATCTTCTGCTGAGAGATTCTAAATTATATACTAACAGCCTATATATTGAAACCTTATCTTGGTTTCTAAAAAGAAATATCTATACATAACCAAAGTCATACTTTTAGGTTTATAATATTCAAAACTATGAATATTGAAAGATCATTTATAACATTCAAAACTATGAATATTAAAAGATTATACCAATCATATCGGTCTTTTGTGAAGTTTTGGTGGCTCTGAAAAGAGCCGTTCATTCTCTTGTTCGAAAACCTTTTCTGTCTCTTTTTTAGAAACTATAGAGTCCTTTCTTGGACTCGAGTATGATATCAAGTCCAGACTAGGACCCGATACCAAATGATGAAACCTGACTAGGTTTGAAAAACATCAAGGCCGCAGGCCCAATATAGAAGGGCTCCGTAAGGCATGAAAGCAATTATTTATTATTAAGACTGTGAGTCCTCTCTTGGACTCGAGTTTGATATCAAGTCCAGACTAGGACCCGATACCAAATGATGAAACCTGACTAGGTTTGAAAAACATCAAGGCCGCAGGCCCAATATAGAAGGGCTCCGTAAGGCATGAAAGCAATTATTTATTATTAAGACTGTGAGTCCTCTCTTGGACTCGAAGTTTGATATCAAGTCCAGACTAGGACTTGATATCGAATGATGAAAACCTGACTAGGTTTTAATCTTGACGATGGTGACTGCGAGTCCTCTACTGGACTCTGAATTTGATAACGAGTCTTGACTAGGACCCGCTACAGAATGACGTTTCTTACTGAGAACATCGCTATTTATCATATATCTGCTGCACTCTCATTGGTCGGTAAACCGGGATGCCTGATTGGACGGTAAGATTGGCTAATCGCGGAGCTCGTTAAAATGGCCAATCAGAGACGATGCTGTTTTTCTCGCCGTTTCTCGTTTATCTGCGTAGAATCGGCTAACCTCTTAGCATCATATACAATGGTAGGCTTACCATTCATATATAAAACCTTTTTTGCTGTGGTTTTCATTTATTACTACGACATTCAGAACTTTGAATATCTTAAATTTAGAACGCCCTTACCAAAATAGAGAAACCTATACTTAGTGCGTAAACACATCATCACTTTAAAACATGTATAGGTCTGCATGTTTTTAAACTTAAAAACACTATAAATATTTCTTATTATAAGTAATAACTATTACTTATAAATAAAATATCCATGCCGACCGGCTTGGATAAAAAGCATACAGTTAGCTAGACAAGCCTGTTTCGATCCTCAAGGGATCTCATCAGTAGCACTGTTAAGGTCTATTTCTGACCTATGCATTAAGTAAAAATTATAAATAATTTCTACTCCTCAGAAGACTCACTGGTCGAATCGACTTTCTTTTTTGAACTTTTAGTGGCTCTGAAAAGAGCCGTTCATTTTACTGGAGAATACTTTCCGTAATATCTCGTCGCGATAAACTTATCACTTTTGAAGGGTAAAAGCTGTCCCTTTCACAAACCTATATAAAAGTAAACTTACTTTTTAGAACTTTCGTGGCTCTTGAAAAGAGCCGTTCTTTAATGTGATGGATCAAAAACATAAACTTTGTTTGTGGTAGAAGGAAAACTGTCGCCTTTAAACGATACTAGGTTTTTCTGGATTTGGTATGAAGTTAGGCCTTTCCCGAGTGCTAGAAATTCTTGATTCGATAATTTGTAATCTTACAAATTCATAATTGACTGTTCTGCTTTCTTAATTAAAAAGTCTGTTGCTGACTTTTTAGTTTATATTTTGACTGTTCCTCTTACAGTCTGATGTTTTATAATATTCTTGCGATTGACCTCAATCACTATTGAATGCAAAAACCATAAAGTATGACTTTGGTTATTTATAGATATTTCTTTTTAGAAACCAAGATAAGGTTTCACTATTATAGGCTGTTAGTATATAATTTAGAATTTCTCAGCAGAAGATTTTCTAATGTTTAAAGCAAGGTTAAAGTTTTATAACAAGGCTATTACTGGAAGCAGGTACCCTCTGTGCCCTTCGCCTTTTTATAATTTTGTTGTTTCAACCCCGGGGGGGGCACTCAAGTTTTTTTTTGGTAGGGGTGTGCCACCGCCAGTTTCGAACTTGAGGTCTAAGGAACTGATCGGCAGGTCAAAAAGGGGGGTCTAGGGAACTGATCGGCCGGTCAAAAAGGGGGGTCTTGGGAACTGTTTGACCGGCCAAAAGGGGGGGTCTTGGGAACTGATCAGCTGCCAAAATCTGAAAAATCTCGGCAACTAAACCATGCAGGCCAAACCAGGGTTCAATTTTGTTGCATTTTTGCCACAGATTTTTGAAGGAATCGATTTCACTTTGAATTGTGCATTAAATTATTAAATCAGGAGCCTCATTACGATGAAAATCTCAGCAAAGCAAAACAGCATTCGAATCAAAATTACTAGACCCTGCAGACCTACAATCTATGCTATTAGCCTACTGATAATTATAGCAGCAGCTAGCAGTATTACATAAAAGCCCTCCATAAAAACAAACTCACAAGAATATTTTTTCAGTGCGAAAAGAAAAACATTTTGACTACATTGAACTGCATGAGATGATTGTGTGAATTGCGCAGAATTTGACACCATTCCACTAGACCAGTAGATCGTAAATTACCTTTTAATTCACTGTTATGGCCAGCTGCAAAGATGTGCACACAATTATTTGAGGTACTTTTCCTCATATTTGGCAATTTTATTCCCAAAAGAGATCTCAAAATCATTTATTTCTAGCAAAATGTTCATCAGCTGAAGGCATCGGCACTTTCGGCAGTGCAGTGCTGTTTATAACAACAAACCAGTGTTGCCACTACTAAAGGAGCCCAAAATCCGCCCAAAGTTCACCTTATTCCTAATACAATGTGTTTCAATGGGGAGGAAATTTATGGAAAATTCCTTTGAAGTTTTTGGGCTCATAAAAAAGTAGCTTTTGGGCTTGAAATAGTAGGACAGAAAACACGCCTGTCAAGATGCCAATGAGAGCGGAAATCGATGATCTGAGGGTCTGTGGAACGGCTAGAGAAAGTTCGGGGGTTCAGAGCGGGCAATCAATGAATTCAGAGGGTCTAAGGAACGGCTAGCGGCTCTGAAAAAAGGGGGTCGTCGCCAAGCACATACCAGTATAGCTGGGAAATGTGAGTGCCCCCGGGTTTCAACCCCCATTTGTAGCGGTACCACCGGTGGAAGGAGGAGTAATGGTATGCAGCCATTTGTGCGGGTTTGAAGGGAGGGGGGGATAGTATTGACGCACGGACCTTACAGGTTCGTGGGCAGTTGAGCCCTCGTTGAAGGTTTTAACCTATTTTGAAGCTTGTACCTAACCCAGTGAGGTCAGGTTAACTTGTAACCGAGCTTAGTTCTCAAGTAAGCCTATCAATATCTAACTTAGCCCGAGAGGGCAGTACTATAGAAATATCTCGTGCAAAGTAATTGCATTAAATAATGATTAAGGGCAATCATAATTTCCATTCATAACATAAAGTTTTCAAACTATTCGGAAAAGAACAGCTTTATGATAAATAAGTTGTTAGTATACAACGACAATCACTGCGCATTAAGTAGCGAAAGAAATCACTACTAAGCAAATATAGTTCGAACAAGAATATGGGTCGAAACTTTTAAGCGAAACAAAAGTATCGGAAGGGTGTTAGGTTGTAAGATTACAAATTGTCGAATCAAGAATTTCTAGCACTCGGAAAGGCCTAACTTCATACCAAATCCAGAAAAACCTAGTATCGTTTAATTTAAAAAACGACAGTTTTCCTTCTACCAAAAACAAAGTTCATGTTTTTGATCCATCACACAAAGAACGGCTCTTTTCAGAGCCACCAAAAGTTCTTAAAAGCATGGAAGAAAGAGATGAGAAGGAACCACAACGACTTCGATCGGCCAAGTTTTAATCCGCTTATTTATTGACGCATGAAAAGAAAAGCTATCAATGGTACTTACTTTCATGTATGATCCATTTACCGCGATCGATGCTTGGCAAAATCATTACTGGAAAAAAATTATAACAAACCCATCCACGAACAAACAAACGCTACCCAGAAGTAAGATTATGAAATTTCACTGATGCTCTGAACATGTATAGTAGCTTTGTTTTGGGATCTACAGTCAAACTGTTTTCTTGATCGTGTTGTGTAGAAAATGTCCTATAAAACATCGAAAAGGTAATCAAAATCGGCCGTTTTTTGCTGAGTTTCATCTTTAGCAAATAAGGTAAGATTTTGGTGACTTTTTCGATGAAAAATAGATGTAAAATGTTCTTAAATAATACACAATGTTCGGTTGAGTCCGGTACATAAAACCTGTTTAATTTAATAGTTTATATGTGTATAATCGTAACTAGCTAACTCGTTTCAGTGCCAAAGACTGCCAACTCTGAGAAAAAAGTCATCAAAGTTCGGGAAAATTGGGCAAAATGGAAGAAAAAAGATGTAGGCCATCAATGACCGATGATCACGTCACCAAAGAAAATCCTATAGGGTGCTTGCACGGAAGGTCATTAGTTCAAATCATCCTTCACACACGCTCCAGAAGACATGCAAATACATGGAATACAATACCAATCACCTATTTAACGCGGGTATTGATCAAAGTAAATCCTCATGAATAACAATGTCAACTAAATGTCGGTAAAGGGAGTGTACAAAGTGAATGCGTTCGTTGTGGTTCCTTCTTATCTCTTTCTTCCATGTTAAAAGTAAGTCTACTTTTATATAGGTTTGTGAAAGGGACAGATTTTACCCTTCAAAAGCGATAAGTTCATCGCACAAGATATTACGGAAAGTATTCTCCGTAAAATGAACGGCTTTCTTCAGAGCCAAGAAAACTTCAAAAAGAAAGTCGGTTGACCAGCGAGTCTTCCGAGAAGTAGAAATTATTTATAATAATTTTTACTTTATGCATAGGTCAGAAATAGACCTTAACAGTGCTACTGATGAGATCCCTTGAGGATCGAAACAGGCTTGTCTAGCTAACTGTATGCTTTTTTTATCCAAGCCGGTCGGCATGGATATTTATATCTATACAAGTAATAGTTATTACTTATAATAAGAATAATTTATAGTGTTTTTAAGTTTAAAACATGCAGGCCTATACATGTTGTAAAGTGATGTTGTGTTTACACACTAAGTATAGGTTTCTCTATTTTGGTAAGGGCGTTTTAATTTAAGATATTCAAAGTTCTGAATGTCGTAGTAATTAATGAAAACCGCAGCAAAAAAGGTTTTATATATGAATGGTAAGCCTACCATTGAAAATGATGCTAAGATGTTAACCGATTCTACGTAGATGAACGAGAAACGGCGAGAAAAACAGCAGCGTCTATGATTGGCCATTTTAGCAAGCTCGCGATTGGCCAAATCTAACCGTCCCAATCAGGTATCCGGTTTATCGACCAATGAGAGTGCAGCAGATATATGATAAATAGCGATGTTTTCAGTGACAAACGTCATTCTGTATCGGGTCCTAGTCAGGACTCGTTATCAAATTCAGAGTCCAGGAGAGGACTCGCAGTCACCATCCTCAATATTGAAACCTAGTCAGGTTTCATTATTCGGTATCAGGTCCTAGTCTGGACTTGATATCATACTCGAGTCTAAGAAAGGACTCTATAGTTTCTACAAAAGAGACAGAAAAGGTTTTCGAACAGAATGAACGGCTCTTTTCAGAGCCACCAAAACTTCACAAAAGACCGATATGATTGGTATAATATTTCAATATTCATAGTTTTGAATGTTATTAATGATATTTCAATATTCATAGTTTTGAATATTATAAACCATAAAGTATGACTTTGGTTATTTATAGATATTTCTTTTTAGAAACCAAGATAAGGTTTCACTATTATAGGCTGTTAGTATATAATTTAGAATTTCTCAGCAGAAGATTTTCTAATGTTTAAAGCAAGGTTAAAGTTTTATAACAAGGCTATTACTGGAAGCAGGTACCCTCTGTGCCCTTCGCCTTTTTATAATTTTGTTGTTTCAACCCCCATTTGTAGCGGTACCACCGGTGGAAGGAGGAGTAATGGTATGCAGCCATTTGTGCGGGTTTGAAGGGAGGGGGGGATAGTATTGACGCACGGACCTTACAGGTTCGTGGGCAGTTGATCCCTCGTTGAAGGTTTTAACCTATTTTGAAGCTTGTACCTAACCCAGTGAGGTCAGGTTAACTTGTAACCGAGCTTAGTTCTCAAGTAAGCCTATCAATATCTAACTTAGCCCGAGAGGGCAGTACTATAGAAATATCTCGTGCAAAGTAATTGCATTAAATAATGATTAAGGGCAATCATAATTTCCATTCATAACATAAAGTTTTCAAACTATTCGGAAAAGAACAGCTTTATGATAAATAAGTTGTTAGTATACAACGACAATCACTGCGCATTAAGTAGCGAAAGAAATCACTACTAAGCAAATATAGTTCGAACAAGAATATGGGTCGAAACTTTTAAGCGAAACAAAAGTATCAAGAAGAATATTAATTTGTAAGATTACAAATTGTCGAATCAAGAATTTCTAGCACTCGGAAAGGCCTAACTTCATACCAAATCCAGAAAAACCTAGTATCGTTTAATTTAAAAACGACAGTTTTCCTTCTACCAAAAACAAAGTTCATGTTTTTGATCCATCACACAAAGAACGGCTCTTTTCAGAGCCACCAAAAGTTCTTAAAAGTAAGTCTACTTTTATATAGGTTTGTGAAAGGGACAGATTTTACCCTTCAAAAGCGATAAGTTCATCGCACAAGATATTACGGAAAGTATTCTCCGTAAAATGAACGGCTTTCTTCAGAGCCAAGAAAACTTCAAAAAGAAAGTCGGTTGACCAGCGAGTCTTCCGAGAAGTAGAAATTATTTATAATAATTTTTACTTTATGCATAGGTCAGAAATAGACCTTAACAGTGCTACTGATGAGATCCCTTGAGGATCGAAACAGGCTTGTCTAGCTAACTGTATGCTTTTTTATCCAAGCCGGTCGGCATGGATATTTATATCTATACAAGTAATAGTTATTACTTATAATAAGAATAATTTATAGTGTTTTTAAGTTTAAAAACATGCAGGCCTATACATGTTGTAAAGTGATGTTGTGTTTACACACTAAGTATAGGTTTCTCTATTTTGGTAAGGGCGTTTTAATTTAAGATATTCAAAGTTCTGAATGTCGTAGTAATTAATGAAAACCGCAGCAAAAAAGGTTTTATATATGAATGGTAAGCCTACCATTGAAAATGATGCTAAGATGTTAACCGATTCTACGTAGATGAACGAGAAACGGCGAGAAAAACAGCAGCGTCTATGATTGGCCATTTTAGCAAGCTCCGCGATTGGCCAAATCTAACCGTCCCAATCAGGTATCCCGGTTTATCGACCAATGAGAGTGCAGCAGATATATGATAAATAGCGATGTTTTCAGTGACAAACGTCATTCTGTATCGGGTCCTAGTCAGGACTCGTTATCAAATTCAGAGTCCAGGAGAGGACTCGCAGTCACCATCTCAATATTGAAACCTAGTCAGGTTTCATTATTCGATATCAGGTCCTAGTCTGGACTTGATATCATACTCGAGTCTAAGAAAGGACTCTATAGTTTCTACAAAAGAGACAGAAAAGGTTTTCGAACAAGAGAATGAACGGCTCTTTTCAGAGCCACCAAAACTTCACAAAAGACCGATATGATTGGTATAATATTTCAATATTCATAGTTTTGAATGTTATTAATGATATTTCAATATTCATAGTTTTGAATATTATAAACCATAAAGTATGACTTTGGTTATTTATAGATATTTCTTTTTAGAAACCAAGATAAGGTTTCACTATTATAGGCTGTTAGTATATAATTTAGAATTTCTCAGCAGAAGATTTTCTAATGTTTAAAGCAAGGTTAAAGTTTTATAACAAGGCTATTACTGGAAGCAGGTACCCTCTGTGCCCTTCGCCTTTTTATAATTTTGTTGTTTCAACCCCCATTTGTAGCGGTACCACCGGTGGAAGGAGGAGTAATGGTATGCAGCCATTTGTGCGGGTTTGAAGGGAGGGGGGGATAGTATTGACGCACGGACCTTACAGGTTCGTGGGCAGTTGATCCCTCGTTGAAGGTTTTAACCTATTTTGAAGCTTGTACCTAACCCAGTGAGGTCAGGTTAACTTGTAACCGAGCTTAGTTCTCAAGTAAGCCTATCAATATCTAACTTAGCCCGAGAGGGCAGTACTATAGAAATATCTCGTGCAAAGTAATTGCATTAAATAATGATTAAGGGCAATCATAATTTCCATTCATAACATAAAGTTTTCAAACTATTCGAAAAGAACAGCTTTATGATAAATAAGTTGTTAGTATACAACGACAATCACTCGCATTAAGTAGCGAAAGAAATCACTACTAAGCAAATATAGTTCGAACAAGAATATGGGTCGAAACTTTTAAGCCAAACAAAAGTATCAAGAAGAATATTAATTTGTAAGATTACAAATTGTCGAATCAAGAATTTCTAGCACTCGGAAAGGCCTAACTTCATACCAAATCCAGAAAAACCTAGTATCGTTTAATTTAAAAACGACAGTTTTCCTTCTACCAAAAACAAAGTTCATGTTTTTGATCCATCACATAAAGAACGGCTCTTTTCAGAGCCACCAAAAGTTCTTAAAAGTAAGTCTACTTTTATATAGGTTTGTGAAAGGGACAGATTTTACCCTTCAAAAGCGATAAGTTCATCGCACAAGATATTACGGAAAGTATTCTCCGTAAAATGAACGGCTTTCTTCAGAGCCAAGAAAACTTCAAAAAGAAAGTCGGTTGACCAGCGAGTCTTCCGAGAAGTAGAAATTATTTATAATAATTTTTACTTTATGCATAGGTCAGAAATAGACCTTAACAGTGCTACTGATGAGATCCCTTGAGGATCGAAACAGGCTTGTCTAGCTAACTGTATGCTTTTTTATCCAAGCCGGTCGGCATGGATATTTATATCTATACAAGTAATAGTTATTACTTATAATAAGAATAATTTATAGTGTTTTTAAGTTTAAAAACATGCAGGCCTATACATGTTGTAAAGTGATGTTGTGTTTACACACTAAGTATAGGTTTCTCTATTTTGGTAAGGGCGTTTTAATTTAAGATATTCAAAGTTCTGAATGTCGTAGTAATTAATGAAAACCGCAGCAAAAAAGGTTTTATATATGAATGGTAAGCCTACCATTGAAAATGATGCTAAGATGTTAACCGATTCTACGAGATGAACGAGAAACGGCGAGAAAAACAGCAGCGTCTATGATTGGCCATTTTAGCAAGCTCATGATTGGCCAAATCTAACCGTCCCAATCAGGTATCCCGGTTTATCGACCAATGAGAGTGCAGCAGATATATGATAAATAGCGATGTTTTCAGTGACAAACGTCATTCTGTATCGGGTCCTAGTCAGGACTCGTTATCAAATTCAGAGTCCAGGAGAGGACTCGCAGTCACCATCCTCAATATTGAAACCTAGTCAGGTTTCATTATTCGGTATCAGGTCCTAGTCTGGACTTGATATCATACTCGAGTCTAAGAAAGGACTCTATAGTTTCTACAAAAGAGACAGAAAAGGTTTTCGAACCAAGAGAATGAACGGCTCTTTTCAGAGCCACCAAAACTTCACAAAAGACCGATATGATTGGTATAATATTTCAATATTCATAGTTTTGAATGTTATTAATGATATTTCAATATTCATAGTTTTGAATATTATAAACCATAAAGTATGACTTTGGTTATTTATAGATATTTCTTTTTAGAAACCAAGATAAGGTTTCACTATTATAGGCTGTTAGTATATAATTTAGAATTTCTCAGCAGAAGATTTTCTAATGTTTAAAGCAAGGTTAAAGTTTTATAACAAGGCTATTACTGGAAGCAGGTACCCTCTGTGCCCTTCGCCTTTTTATAATTTTGTTGTTTCAACCCCCATTTGTAGCGGTACCACCGGTGGAAGGAGGAGTAATGGTATGCAGCCATTTGTGCGGGTTTGAAGGGAGGGGGGGATAGTATTGACGCACGGACCTTACAGGTTCGTGGGCAGTTGATCCTCGTTGAAGGTTTTAACCTATTTTGAAGCTTGTACCTAACCCAGTGAGGTCAGGTTAACTTGTAACCGAGCTTAGTTCTCAAGTAAGCCTATCAATATCTAACTTAGCCCGAGAGGGCAGTACTATAGAAATATCTCGTGCAAAGTAATTGCATTAAATAATGATTAAGGGCAATCATAATTTCCATTCATAACATAAAGTTTTCAAACTATTCGGAAAAGAACAGCTTTATGATAAATAAGTTGTTAGTATACAACGACAATCACTGCGCATTAAGTAGCGAAAGAAATCACTACTAAGCAAATATAGTTCGAACAAGAATATGGGTCGAAACTTTTAAGCGAAACAAAAGTATCAAGAAGAATATTAATTTGTAAGATTACAAATTGTCGAATCAAGAATTTCTAGCACTCGGAAAGGCCTAACTTCATACCAAATCCAGAAAAACCTAGTATCGTTTAATTTAAAAACGACAGTTTTCCTTCTACCAAAAACAAAGTTCATGTTTTTGATCCATCACACAAAGAACGGCTCTTTTCAGAGCCACCAAACGTTCTTAAAAGTAAGTCTACTTTTATATAGGTTTGTGAAAGGGACAGATTTTACCCTTCAAAAGCGATAAGTTCATCGCACAAGATATTACGGAAAGTATTCTCCGTAAAATGAACGGCTTTCTTCAGAGCCAAGAAAACTTCAAAAAAAAGTCGGTTGACCAGCGAGTCTTCCGAGAAGTAGAAATTATTTATAATAATTTTTACTTTATGCATAGGTCAGAAATAGACCTTAACAGTGCTACTGATGAGATCCCTTGAGGATCGAAACAGGCTTGTCTAGCTAACTGTATGCTTTTTTATCCAAGCCGGTCGGCATGGATATTTATATCTATACAAGTAATAGTTATTACTTATAATAAGAATAATTTATAGTGTTTTTAAGTTTAAAAACATGCAGGCCTATACATGTTGTAAAGTGATGTTGTGTTTACACACTAAGTATAGGTTTCTCTATTTTGGTAAGGGCGTTTTAATTTAAGATATTCAAAGTTCTGAATGTCGTAGTAATTAATGAAAACCGAAACAAAAAAGGTTTTATATATGAATGGTAAGCCTACCATTGAAAATGATGCTAAGATGTTAACCGATTCTACGTAGATGAACGAAAACGGCGAGAAAAACAGCAGCGCCTATGATTGGCCATTTTAGCAAGCTCCGCGATTGGCCAAATCTAACCGTCCAATCAGGTATCCCGGTTTATCGACCAATGAGAGTGCAGCAGATATATGATAAATAGCGATGTTTTCAGTGACAAACGTCATTCTGTATCGGGTCCTAGTCAGGACTCGTTATCAAATTCAGAGTCCAGGAGAGGACTCGCAGTCACCATCCTCAATATTGAAACCTAGTCAGGTTTCATTATTCGGTATCAGGTCCTAGTCTGGACTTGATATCATACTCGAGTCTAAGAAAGGACTCTATAGTTTCTACAAAAGAGACAGAAAAGGTTTTCGAACCGCAGAATGAACGGCTCTTTTCAGAGCCACCAAAACTTCACAAAAGACCGATATGATTGGTATAATATTTCAATATTCATAGTTTTGAATGTTATTAATGATATTTCAATATTCATAGTTTTGAATATTATAAACCATAAAGTATGACTTTGGTTATTTATAGATATTTCTTTTTAGAAACCAAGATAAGGTTTCACTATTATAGGCTGTTAGTATATAATTTAGAATTTCTCAGCAGAAGATTTTCTAATGTTTAAAGCAAGGTTAAAGTTTTATAACAAGGCTATTACTGGAAGCAGGTACCCTCTGTGCCCTTCGCCTTTTTATAATTTTGTTGTTTCAACCCCATTTGTAGCGGTACCACCGGTGGAAGGAGGAGTAATGGTATGCAGCCATTTGTGCGGGTTTGAAGGGAGGGGGGGATAGTATTGACGCACGGACCTTACAGGTTCGTGGGCAGTTGATCCCTCGTTGAAGGTTTTAACCTATTTTGAAGCTTGTACCTAACCCAGTGAGGTCAGGTTAACTTGTAACCGAGCTTAGTTCTCAAGTAAGCCTATCAATATCTAACTTAGCCCGAGAGGGCAGTACTATAGAAATATCTCGTGCAAAGTAATTGCATTAAATAATGATTAAGGGCAATCATAATTTCCATTCATAACATAAAGTTTTCAAACTATTCGAAAAGAACAGCTTTATGATAAATAAGTTGTTAGTATACAACGACAATCACTGCGCATTAAGTAGTGAAAGAAATCACTACTAAGCAAATATAGTTCGAACAAGAATATGGGTCGAAACTTTTAAGCGAAACAAAAGTATCGCGAGAATATTAATTTGTAAGATTACAAATTGTCGAATCAAGAATTTCTAGCACTCGGAAAGGCCTAACTTCATACCAAATCCAGAAAAACCTAGTATCGTTTAATTTAAAAACGACAGTTTTCCTCTACCAAAAACAAAGTTCATGTTTTTGATCCATCACACAAAGAACGGCTCTTTTCAGAGCCACCAAAAGTTCTTAAAAGTAAGTCTACTTTTATATAGGTTTGTGAAAGGGACAGATTTTACCCTTCAAAAGCGATAAGTTCATCGCACAAGATATTACGGAAAGTATTCTCCGTAAAATGAACGGCTTTCTTCAGAGCCAAGAAAACTTCAAAAAGAAAGTCGGTTGACCAGCGAGTCTTCCGAGAAGTAGAAATTATTTATAATAATTTTTACTTTATGCATAGGTCAGAAATAGACCTTAACAGTGCTACTGATGAGATCCCTTGAGGATCGAAACAGGCTTGTCTAGCTAACTGTATGCTTTTTATCCAAGCCGGTTGGCATGGATATTTATATCTATACAAGTAATAGTTATTACTTATAATAAGAATAATTTATAGTGTTTTTAAGTTTAAAAACATGCAGGCCTATACATGTTGTAAAGTGATGTTGTGTTTACACACTAAGTATAGGTTTCTCTATTTTGGTAAGGGCGTTTTAATTTAAGATATTCAAAGTTCTGAATGTCGTAGTAATTAATGAAAACCGCAGCAAAAAAGGTTTTATATATGAATGGTAAGCCTACCATTGAAAATGATGCTAAGATGTTAACCGATTCTACGTAGATGAACGAGAAACGGCGAGAAAAACAGCAGCGTCTATGATTGGCCATTTTAGCAAGCTCCGCGATTGGCCAAATCTAACCGTCCAATCAGGTATCCCGGTTTATCGACCAATGAGAGTGCAGCAGATATATGATAAATAGCGATGTTTTCAGTGACAAACGTCATTCTGTATCGGGTCCTAGTCAGGACTCGTTATCAAATTCAGAGTCCAGGAGAGGACTCGCAGTCACCATCCTCAATATTGAAACCTAGTCAGGTTTCATTATTCGGTATCAGGTCCTAGTCTGGACTTGATATCATACTCGAGTCTAAGAAAGGACTCTATAGTTTCTACAAAAGAGACAGAAAAGGTTTTCGAACACATGCAGAATGAACGGCTCTTTTCAGAGCCACCAAAACTTCACAAAAGACCGATATGATTGGTATAATATTTCAATATTCATAGTTTTGAATGTTATTAATGATATTTCAATATTCATAGTTTTGAATATTATAAACCATAAAGTATGACTTTGGTTATTTATAGATATTTCTTTTTAGAAACCAAGATAAGGTTTCACTATTATAGGCTGTTAGTATATAATTTAGAATTTCTCAGCAGAAGATTTTCTAATGTTTAAAGCAAGGTTAAAGTTTTATAACAAGGCTATTACTGGAAGCAGGTACCCTCTGTGCCCTTCGCCTTTTTATAATGATGCTGTTCCAAGCCTGCAAAAAACATCGCGCTGGGAACCGGTAATCCTGAAGACTCGTCGGCAAGCGACATATTCGTCGGCATTGAAACGAGACAATCAAAGACGTGGTGTAAACAATGCAAATCGTGACACTGATGTTCGTTACAGACATGATGAAAGTCACTCAATAACTCGTCGGCAACCCTTTTCGGCGGCATTGAAACGTGACAATCTAAGACACGGTGAAAACAATGTCAATCGGGACAATGATATACGCTATAGCCAGGATGAAAACCTCTCAATGACTCGTCGGCAAACTTATTCGGCGGCATTGAAACGGGACAATATAAGACATGCCAATCGCGACATTCATGTTCACTATGGTCACGACGGAAGTCACGCAATGTACTCAGGATGCCACAAATGTGGGTTGAAAAATCATAACGCTGATACTTGCTTCCATCGTGAAAGACTGCAGTGTCACAAATGTCACAAATGTCACAAATTTGGTCACAAAGCAAATTACTGTAAGATAAATAATGTATTTTCCAATTGAAGTGTAGGCCATGACCAGGGTGCCGACACTAATGATCATGTTAGTCTGAGTTCCTCTGACAATAATAATACTATGTATATTCATGGTGATAATCATGTTGTTAATAATAATGTTGTTAATAGTAATGTTGCCATGGTTGTTGGTAATCATATTGTTGATAATCATGTTACTGATAATAGTGCTGTTGATAATAATGTTTTTTATAATAATGTTGTTGATAATCATGTTGATAATAATCATGTTGATGATAATAATGTTGTTGATAATAATGTTGATGATAAGCTTGTTGATGATAATAATGTTGATGAAAATGATGTTCATGATAATTATGTTGTTCATAATAATGTTGATGATAATCATGCTATTAATAATGATGTTGTTGATAATTATGTTGTTGATAATCATATTGATCGTAATAATGTTGTTGATGATCATGTTGATCATGATAATGTTTTTGATAATGATGTTGTTAATGATGAAGTTGATCATAGTAATGTTGTTGATAATTATGTTGTTGATAACCATGTTGTTGATAATAATGTTGTCGATAATCATGTAGATCATAATAATGCTGTCGATAATCAGGTTGATCATAATAATGTTGTTTTACCCAGCACTGAACCACCGTGTACTCATGTAAATGAAGATGAAAATGTCACTGATAAGACTGATTTTGTTTCAAACCATGCAGAGTATTGCAACTTCAGGATGGCAAAGTTCCCCATTTAAAACCAAGGGTATAAAATTTGCACATATTAATGTCCATAGTCTTATTGGTAAAATTGACGAGTTCAGATATTTATGTGGTAATACTTTTGATGTTATCTGCGTCAATGAAACTTTATGTGATCATACAATCAATGATGATGAATTGAAGTTAGATGGGTACAATATTTTGAGATGTGATCGCAACAGAGGCGGAGGAGGTGTCGCTGTTTTTATCAATGATAGATTTAATTGTAAAAGACGGGATGATTTATGTGATAATACAGTTGAATGTATTTGGGTAGAAGTTACCCCTCCACATATGAGTTCAATCCTTATTTGTGCAGTGTATAATCCAGATGGCAAAATAATGCTTTTTCTAACAAGCTATCAATTATGTTATCAAATCGTCTGTTGAGAAGAAAGAGCTTGTATTACTTGGTGATTTTAATTGTGATTTTTCAATTGGTATTGATAGTAGTAAACAAACCAAAGATTTAAAGTTTGTTTGTGATATGTTCCAACTACAACAGTTCATTACTGTTCCAACTCGAGTGACGCCTACAAGTAAAACAATTATTGATTTATTTTTTACATCGAAATGTGAATTGTATGGAGAAAGCGGTGTTATACAAACTGCCATAAGTGATCACTTTATGATCTATGCGATTCGAAATGCAAGGCCTATCAAGGGTGGCCATAAGACAGTTGATTATCGCTGTTTTAAATATTTTAATGAACAAATGTTTGTGAATGATCTCCATAAAATACCATGGTGTAATATTGCTGATTATGATGATGTTGATGTTGCATTGAAAAATTGGGATACCATGTTCTTTGATGTAATAAACCGTCATTTACCACAGAAAAGTAAGCGTGTTAAGACCTCCCCAGCTCCTTGGTTAAGTGGGGAGATTAAGAAGAAAATGTTACAAAGAGATTCTCTTCACCGTTCGGCAGTTCGTACAAATAATGTTCTTGACTGGGAGGCATATAAAAGAGCACGTAATGATGTAACATGTAAGATAAGATCTTCTAAGAGTGATTATTATAAGAACTTAATCAGTCAAAATAGTAAAAACTCCAGTAAACTATGGCAATCTCTTAAAAAGGTCCTTCCAACTAAGAAATCTTCAAATCCATCATCCATTGTTTATGATGGTAACGTTTTAACATCTGACGATGATATTTCAAATGGCCTTAACAAACATTTTGCAAATGTTGCAACAAAGTTAATTGGTAGTTGTAATAATAATTGTACTGGTAATGTTAAGAATGAAAGTGTTAGTTGAGTAAAGTTAGCCCTCTCCTTGATTTACCTCTCATAACTCCTGAGTTTGTTGACAAGGAAATTCGTGCAATGAGTGCTAATAAGGCCACTGGTCTTGATGATTTAAGTTGTAGAGTACTCAAATTAGCTCGTCCTGCTATTGTAGACAGCTTGACACACATTTTAAACCTATCCTTGTCAAAGGGTATTTTCCCAACTGCATGGAAAGAGGCTAAGGTTACACCATTGCATAAAGGTGGTAATCTCGACGACACTAACAATTACAGGCCTATTTCAATTCTGCCTGTGGTAAGTAAAATAATTGAAAGGGCAGTGCATAATCATGTATATTCTTATGTAACACAGCATGGCATTTTAAATGAGCACCAGTCAGGTTTTCGGCCAGGGCATTCTACTGATACCGCTCTTATAGACATGGTGGACGACTGGCTCTCAAATATTAATTCAGGTAAAATGACCGGCGTGGCCTTTATCGACTTACGTAAGGCATTCGATACTGTAAACCATGATATCTTGATTAATAAATTGTGTGATATTGGTGCATCTAGTAACACTCTAAAATGGTTTAGGTCATATCTGACTGGAAGAATGCAAAGAGTTTTATTTAATGGTATTGTTTCTGATGCACTTCCGTGAAAACGGGAGTTCCACAAGGCAGTATCCTTGGGCCACTTTTGTTTCTTATTTTTATTAATGATATGCCAATGGTAATTAAACATGGAAAGATCTCAATGTACGCTGATGATACCACACTATATGTTAGTGGAAGTGATGTTAATGTAATATCCAAGAAGCTCACCGATGATATGGAAAAAATTACTAAGTGGCTTCGTAAAAACATGCTTTTCCTCAATACTGACAAAACAAATGTTATGCTATTGGGCAGTAGTTCAAAATTACGCAATGTTCATGATGATTCCTTTTCAGTTATGGTAAATGGTTGTAAACTTGACAGGGTAAATAAGGCTAAATGTTTGGGTGTGGTAATTGACGATGAGTTGCTGTGGCAAATGGTGTTACTCAGAAAGTTTTCTGTAAGATAGCTCTTCTAAGGCGTCTTAGCACATTTCTTGATGCCAATATTTTAAATATTTTGTATAAGTCATTGATTCAGCCCCAGTTTGACTACTGCAGTGCTGTATGGTTTGGTAGATACAACGAGGATGTCCATAAACTCAGTGTATTACAAAAACGTTGTGCCAGAATTATATTGAGTGTTAATTATCTAACTTCATCTGATATTATGTTTCCAATGTTAGGATGGAAGTCACTTCAAGACCGTTGTAACTATTTTAAGGCTTTATTGATGTATAAATCTCTAAATAGTTTGGCTCCATCATATCTCTCTTCAAAATTCAATTATATTTCAGATAGACATTGTGTTAATACTGAGACAAGCAAGCAGCTGATCTGCTGGCGCTACCACCATGTTCCAATGGCAATGATACTGAATATTTCAAGTCTTCATTTTCCTATAGTGGTGTTCAAGTATGGAACAAAATTAATCTTGACATCAGAAAGTCACCAAGTATTCAATGTTTTAAGCGCATGTACAATTTATGATGAACATAATGTTTGTTGCTTTAGGACCAATATTGGTCCATTTTGCATTAAGAGTATATCGTATGTTTTGGTTAATCTTGATGAATTTGGTTGTTATTTGTATCTTATTTTATGTTATTGTTAATTATCTCATCATGGTTGATGCGCACAAAACATCATGATAAACAGTATCTTCATTTTATGTTTGTATATAATTATGTGGGGTGCGTGTGGGGGGGGGGGGTGAGTGTATAAGGTGTGAGTTTTTACGTGAGGGGTGAAGTAGTGTGGGATGTGTATGTTTGTGCGGTAGTGGAGATATGAGGACGATAATGTTGTGTGGGGAGTAGTGCAGTGGTGGATATTTGAGGGTGATAGGAGAATATGAGTTCAATATGAGTTTGATTTTGATTCGGATTTGTGCAATATATTTGATTATAATTTTGTGCCATGTTGAGTTACCAATATTATAGTAGTACTTTGTAATGATTTGTTCTTAACATTGTATTAGTTTCAGGATGCACACAGGATCACTGAAGTGTTACATGGCCAAAATTGAGTTTTCATCACTAATGTCATCTTCAAACCGTATTTTATCTTGTCATTAATAGATTTTAAAGAAATCTTAAAATTTGAACCATAAGAAAAGCTATTTTAAAGACCCTTTTTCATTAAAAATTAGTCAAAATGCAAAAGCAAATAAATCATTGTTTTCCCGCAATAGATCGGCGTTCTAAATGCTGCGTACTGCGGCGTACAGCTAGCAAAGACACGCACACATGGTAAACTGGATGGGCGAGGTGATTGCTGATTGAGGCGATGGAGTCGCCAATCGCGATCACTGCCGTATTTTATCGTATTGATCTCTTCCAAGGTAGGTAAAGCTTGCACCACCGTCCCCGTCCCAGAATCAGTAGGCCTACTCGATAAATTTCGCCAAAGAGTGCAGCTGGTATAGTGGTATAAATTAGTCTTTTTTATATGAACATAATAGTGAATTTTTTGTTTGTTTTTGTTTTGTTTTTCAAGTTTCATTCTGAACTTGAAAAGATGAAATTTATCTGTAAGAAGTAGTTACCCGTAAGAAGCCCTGTAATGATGACGCAATCTGGTAGATACGATAGAAAACATAGGCCCTAAATATTTTGCTAGTAGGCTAGACTTAGCCCGTATAGTACATCATTAGGCTTATTATTTTATGTCTAAAAATGTGTTTTATTTCATTCGTTCATTCATTCATTCATTCATTTCATGACCATTAATGCAATGTCAAAAACGTTGACATGTCAATACATCATATATCGACCATCTATAGCATAGGCCTACAACTCTATTTCAAAAATGTCTATATTTGAAATCGGCATAGCGAGCACGCGTTTATGAAAGCATTTTCATGAATGTTTTAATGCTAAATAATAATTTCAAACGAGAAATATAATCGAAAACGCAAATTCGTGCTTTTTTCATAACCCATTTTAACTACATTTCCATTAGTAGGCCTATTAGGTCTACCATATGCCATGATTGCGATAAAAGCTTTTGGTTTTACAACACTTTTTGCGAATGTTTTGGCCGAATGCCTTTTTATTTGCAATGTTTGTCTGGCTTTCAACTTTCATGTTTATAATGTTTTCTGCATACTTTAAAAGGCAAACTGCTTTAAAGCATTTTTCGTGAATGTTTTCATGCAGTGTTTTAAAACGCTCTTTATAGCATGATGCCTATATACGGTAGGCCTACTGCATAAACCACAATCTAATTTAAAGCCATAAGTGTTCCATTTTCTACTTTTGAAATTCGGTTTTGTTAGGCTATGTCAATTTCCGTGTTTTTCAGTTGTCTTGTGACCTCTCCGTGTTTTGCCCATTTAACATTATATAGGCCTACTTTTTGTCCGTTTTACAAGTTTATTCAAGACATATTACAACTTTTACCCCACTTTTTACACGTTTATTTGATTGAAAACAACAACAGACACACTTTTTTTAAATTTTTGTTGTTGTATTTTATTCAGTTTTTATGCGGTACAAAATATTTTACAACTTTATTGTGGCTTTAGGCCTATAATCATGATAATAGGCCTATGACTTTTGTACATGTACGTGTTTGATATTCCGTAAAAAGTTAAAAATAAAATATGATAACAACAAACAATTACAATAACAAAAACGGAATATTGAGTAATGACACATCAGAATCTTTTAAAATTTTACTTGGGATTCCCCTGTGGTGTAGGCCTAGCTATAACGGGCGTTAAAATGCCTATCTTTGGTGCGGACGGGCCGCTGTGGTGCCTCTCAAGCACCAACTAAAAAGAAAAAGCAACGAGAAGTAACAACATCATGTTTGCGGTTCAGAAAAGGACAATGAACATAAAAATGCAATATTTGTCAACACACAAAAAAGAAAATCACCAAAAAACGATAAATTAAAAACATTGCATTTTAAAACAAAATTATGAAAATTAGGACAAAACAGAAATCGCAATTATCATGATTATGTCTCAATGTATTCTTCATTTCATAAAACTTCCTGATTATCTGCTAAAATAATTGCTTGTCAGTTATTCTGTGCTACTTTTAATGTTCTGATGCCCGCAAATTTTAATACAGAGCATGATCTTTTTTTATACGGAACAGGACAAAATTGTGCTTAAATAATCATGGTTTCGTTCGCGGCAACACGACCATCATGCACTGTGCAATTTATTTGCGTAACCTGTCTGTCTGTCCGCGCGCCCTGTCGCTCCTCAAACGCCAACGCGACGCCGCGGCCTTGCCGGACGCTCTGCTGCACCATGGAAACAAGACTGCAGTAAATAAAATGGCAGCTCCATGTGGATAAACATCTGCCGAATGTGCACGGATAATTTTGTCATATTGTATATTTTACCTTCTAAATCACCAAAAAAATGCCAATCTGCTGCAGTTGGACGCCCCTTCTCATTTTCTTACTTGACCAAACGTCACAAGTCACCGGATTATATATTTACGGAATAATCTTCAAAAATGGACCTAAAATCCGCTGTATTTTTCTAAATCGCGATTTTCGGCAAGTTCACTTTTGACCACTTTTAACCATTTTTGGTCCGCCATAGCGTCTAAATGAAGCATCACTGAGGTAAGTTTTTAAGTCGAACGTTTAGATATGGCCAAAATCTAGATAGTGTTTTTTCATTTTTTTAAATTAGGGTCTATAACTTTTTTTATCACCCATGATTCAAAAATTTGAACACGGGTCACACGTTTTTACTGATTTTTTGCCTATATTTTAAAAACTAAGCAAAATTTCGAAAAAATAAAAAAAAAATCTCTAGATTTATTTGTCTAAATTAATAAAATTCATGTTTTACAGTTTTTGATTTTCAAATAATTTTTTTATGGCGGACCAAAAATTTTTGGTCAAAAAGCCATTTTTTGGATTTTCTCAAGAATTGTACTTTTTGACCCAAAACTGACATTTTAAATGGATTTATGAGCTCATTTCCTTTCAAAAAATGTATACTTTTATATACTTTACATGAAGAGTTTTCGAGTTATGCAGGGCCCCGTGTAAGAACAGCATTTTAGCTGATCGGGCCACCCTGGGTAAATATGATGCAATATTATTGTGTACAATTTTAGTTTGAAAAATCTGAAAATGGGTTAAATGAAGGCCCAAATTGAAGCCATTCATGGATAAGTTTTCAGATAATTGTATAAATTATTGCTTTTAGTGTTGGATGCAGGCGCGTAGCTAGGCGTATAAAGGTGGGGCGCCCAATAGACGGACCCAATATGACACAGAAAGAAATGTAAAAAATGGCATAAGCGGGCATTCCGTCATTTCTTGCGATGCAGGGGTGTCTGAGGGAGGATGTGCACTTTCAGAAGTTAAAACTTTTGCAAAATGAAGACCCAATTGAAGCGATTTGTTGGACCATTTTAGCACTATATTAGTGTGTAAAACTTTAGTTTGAAAAAGCTGAAAATTTGTGAAATGAGCGTTCCATGAAGCCTTTCGCGCAAATTTCGTGGACAAGTTTTCCCTATTATTGTAGGCCTATAAATTATGTTGAAACATAAATTGGCAAATGTCAAAAGGAGAAGCGAAAATTGCCACTTGTTTGTCCACTACGCAGGGGGGTGTCTGAGGGGGGATGTTCCGCCCTCAGAAGTAAGAAACTTATGCAAAATGAAGACCTAATTGAAGCGATTTGGTGGACCATTTTAGCACTACAATGTATAAGTGAGAAATGTTTAGTTTGAAAAAGTCGAAAATTTGTCAAATGACGGTCCATGAAGCCTTTCGTGGACAAGTAGTTTTCCCTAGTACTATTGTAGGCCTATAAATTCTATTAAACATAGGGCCTAAATTGGCAAATGTTGAAAGCAGAAGCGAATAAATAGGCACTTGTTTACCCACTATGTAGGGGGTGTTTGAGGAGGATGTTCCCCTTCAGAACTTGGGAAATTTTGCAAAATAAAGGTCCAATTGAAGCCATTTTGGTGCATCATTTTTACACTATTTAAGTTGAGACTTGCAATTAAAGCATGCATGGATCGATGTTGAAGTCAGCATGAGACCCGACTGCGCGTTTTTTTAGGCATGTGCCTACTATCATGACTATACGCGCAATTCAGTTAACTTTTTTCTCTCCTCCTTTTCTCCCTTTGCTCTTCTCTTTTTCTCCTTTTTTCCCTGTCTTTTTCTCTTCTCTTCTTTTCTTTTCAAAAAAGTGGGGCGCCCATGGGCGCCCGCTTGCGACGCGCCTGATTGGATGTCCTAATACAGGGTAGTTGGAAAATTTTGCAAAATGAAGGTCCAATTGAAGCCATTTCATGCATCATTTTTACACTTTCTTTAAGCATATTAAGGGTCTAGAATAGAGATTTGATTATTTATGTTCACCCAGACATGTTACACACAGCACTTTATGGGTTAAAAGTGGGGGGGGCAGGCCCCCTGGTCAAAAAAGTGGAGGGGCCACTGCCCGCCCCCCGGTTCCGCTGCCACCGAGTATACATTAAGCTTTAAGGATAATTGTGGTGTAGGTGGTTACATAGAAGAGTGCATGAATAATGAATGAATAAGTCAAAGCAGGAAGCAGAGATAATGCTTTTTATTTTCATTTAAACATGAATGCAATTTTCAATGCTATTTTAAGTGACACCAAATTATGGACCATTTTGACATTAGCAGGCCTACTCTTAAAATTAACTCCTCACAAATGAATACAATCAATTCAAATTTGACAAGTATAATTATTTTGAGGGGGACATAACAGAAGCTTGTCAAAAAGACAAGGAAATCTGTTCAAATATTTGAAGCGGATAACATGGATAACAAGTGATCTGACATTTATGAGACATGTGCCTTAACCACTTGGCCATGATAGCTTTATGATTAGGCTGACTGAAATTTAAACTCATAAGCTTTACCTCAAAATTAGGTTTGCCTGCATAGGAATGGGTCAATATGTTTGCTCCAACTAAATGTGTTGATTTTTTAAAGGTATGCAGCCCAATTAGACAGCTGAGACACATTTGGGATGTCACAAACATTACCATAGTAACATTTAACCCTAGCATGAAATAAACACATGTTTATGGTATTTCAACCCTAATGACAATCAAGTCACAGACAAATCCCAACCTCTCACAATCCCCTAAATTACATAAGGGTTCCCTGTTACCTCATGTGGCAATGTTTGTGACATCCCGGGGAATGGCCCATTATAAATGGAAAAATGTTTTTGGAAGAAATCAGCACATTATTTTTGTCAGCCTGCTTTTATAGGGACACCCTGTACATGGTCTACTGGCACCCTTTATTAATGGAAACAATTTGTCAAGTTGGATTATTAATTCATTAATTATTTACATTCATATATGATGAGACCATGTATCCCATGCCAGGCAGCAAAGATGACACAAGCTGTACTGAATCTGCTCTTGATATCAAAACCAATATTATACACTCTGATTTGACATTATTCATTTTTTAAATAGAATCTCTGCTCATTTATTTTTGATTCTGCATCTAGATATAAGCTTACTGATCATTTTGATTATATTACCACTGATTATCTTATCAAAATTAATAGTTTCAGTTTTATTTTAACAAATAACTATCCCAATTGACAAGATCTCCAAGTTTTTCCAACTCAAGTTGGGTCATTTATGACAAGAATCATTAGAATCTATTCATTTTTAAAAATGACAAAGCAATCTTATCAAATTTTGATGAGAATATCCAATATCTTCATTTTGAAGAAAAATCTGTTACGTCACAGGTTTCTATTCAAATATGAGTTGATCAATTTAAGGTTATTAATTATTAATTATTTTAAACTGTTGTGATTTGGTAGTTCACAGCATCTTACGAATGTTAGGGAGCTTTGGCAAAAACTGCATTGGTCAATTCATAGCGAGTGTGTAGAAGAATTACAATATCACAGATATACTTTTGTAGGTGCTGCGGTTCTTGAGTTACGTTGTAAAGAGGGCGGAAACAACAACACTTTTGTAAAACGTACATAACTCATTAACAACAATAAATTAAGCAAGTTTGCAAAGTATACGATTTGTAGAATTTGCAAAACATCAAGGTGTTAATTTTTAATAATATATTGATCTACATAATGAAAATCGATTTTTAGGTTGCTTCGACCAACAATACCTCGTCTACCCTTAAGAGTGTATACAATATGGTACCAGGTACTGAATTGATGGTATTTCACAAATATTAATTTTATTTCAGGTATTTTAATCATCAAGATTTCTGCTGCTGTGCAAGGCTGGTGTAGTAGTGTTTAATCTGACACACAATATGCCTACGTAGGCTACATTACAAACGGTAGGCCTTATGTGTGCGTGATTTTTAATAACTTTCTGTTGTGCATACATGCAAAATCCAATGTTGCATGCATGCAATTGTTAACAATAATCAGGCATGAGAATGGCTTTTTTGAAAACTGCCTGAAAAAAGCACATGAATTTGGCCTTCAAAGGTCCAAAACAGGCTAAAAAATAAACAACAAAAAATGAGTAAATTGGGACATTCAAAACAGCCTGAATTCAGGCAAAAGCCTGAAAATTCTCATGCCTGAATAATGCAATGAACTTGTCTAGACACAAATATTATGTTATTTCAATACTACAATATTGTGCATAAATATTGGATCAGAACCAATGACTTGCAAACACTGAACTTTGAACTCTGTCAGGTGAGTGATACAGTTACAAATTTGGCACAAATCCATGATCTATTTTTACGAAGATACTTATAGAATGAATTTGATTTGATTTCAAATTCAGAATGTACCATGTGTCATGCACTCACACAATTAATTAGCTGCTTGGTCCAAATGTGCCAAAATCAGGATTTTGTTGACTTTTGTCATCACTGTCATGGTTTTAGCAAATGACTGATTGTTCAACAGAAGTACTTGATCAGACCCGTAACCAAGGGGGGATGCCCCCCCCCCCCCTCCATTGCCAAAGGCCCAAAATGAAAACAAGCACTGACATAATGGAGGGGGATAGGGCTTTTTCAATTGCTTCACCACGTCTCTGGAATACTCTGCCAACCTACATTAAACTAAGTACATCTTTAACACAGTTTAAAAGTTCTTTAAAAACTCACTTAATGAAAGAAGCATTTTACTGATGTGCATCACCATATTTTGTTCACCTATTGATTGTTGTTCATGTGTAGATTAAGTTGTAATGAAAATTAATTTTTATTTTGTAGTTTAAGTTAATCTATGTATCGCGCCTTGAGCGCCATTTATTTGGTGGAGATGTGCGCATTAGAAATTCACATTATTATTATTATTATTATTATAATTTCTAGAAACTGCTTTAACATGTGTATTTCCCTATACTTTGAAAAGGGAAGTTCCACGCCAAATTACCTGAAATCAGGAAATTTCCTGAAGATTTACATCCAGGCTACCAAAAAGTCCCCTTTTGGCCTGTACTTGATCAATCAACATGTTTACACCGAGCACCTTGCATCCCTGTACTTTTATTCCATCATATTTTTAACCCGTTCACTATCTACTGGGTTCTTTCAGGGCAACAATTCACTATCCACATATTTTAGTGGGAAGGATGGAAGTCCACAAAAACTTTTTTGTAACTTTCAAGCTCTATCAAGTTAAAGCCGTTGTAACATTTACTGAGGAGGGCACCCTCAATGTTTTTCACAATTACACAATTGTAATGTACTTGAATAAACTAACATACACTGCAAATATCAAGGCTTTAGGGGCTGTATCTGTGATACAATTTGAGATTTTCAATAAAACGATGTGTCCAGGCGGTTTATTCATACGATCAAAATATTAGTTGAATGCATATGTGATGTTCATAACACTGTACGTATATACATGGCATATGGGATTGTCATAACCAGGGTTCGAATTTGGCTGTATCGCATAGCAGTTTGCTCCACATTTTGAAGTAACTGCTACCCAATTTTGCATTTGTATACTATAGGACTTTTTATAGTGCTTTAGTATATGGAAGTATCCTGATTATGATGAATTAGCCAAAAACTACTACGCACAAATTTTTTAATTCGAACCCTGGTCATAACACATCAACAGGATCAAACTCAGTCACAATGGACAGCAGTGACATTCATTGAAGACATAGGCGCTGGAATTCAAGAATGATTTTCTTTGCGTCGCCTCATTTGTTTGGCTCGAAATTAAAAGGGGACATAATAATAGTGAAAACATTGGAAAACAAATGAGAATCTATTCTCGATGGAAGTCACACATTATTGCTCTACATTATGTAAGTACCTCTTAATGACTCACTAGCTACCTCATTTCAAAATAACATGAGTTATCCAGCATTTATGACATGGTACTTACCACATTGGAAGCAAATTTTCTAACTCTGAAGAATATGACTACGATAAACGTCGGTAGAAACTCCCAGACAAATAGTACTATACCAAACACTAAGAAACGAGTACCTTTTAAATAGCCCAAATCAGCCTGCAAAATAAAATGAATGAAAAATATGTCATCCTATTATATTGAATATGTGTATGTATGATGTATGTAATATAAAATGAATGTTGTTGAAAAAAGATTGCAACAAGATTGACTATTTTGAAGAACAACTCACACAATCTCCAAACATAATCTTCATATGTCAATTTATTTCAGGTATTTTGTAAAATAATTATTTAGTTTTCTATTTCATTAATGTTATGACCATGAGTTAATATTTTTATTAATTTTACGCTTGTTCATTTCCTTCTTTCATCTGTTTCCATAACCTTTCAACTTTCTTGTTTTGTTTGTAACTTGCCTTGTATGTTTCCTGTTGCTTCTTCTTCCCTGTTTACATTTGCAGGGTTATATATTTTCAGACAGAAGGGCTTATTTTTCCATAATATTATTCTTTTCCATGACTTGAAAATGGTATTTTTCTTCCAGATTATCCCAAAATAATTTCCCTGGTGAGTGCCATACCCACAAAGAAGGGAAATTGCAGTGAATATAGCATTGATTGTTCATCCACTTGTTACTTTCTGCTCCCTCCCTCATTCAATCAGACCCTTCACCCTTGATCTCTCTCTCCATTTCTCTATCTCCCCCAAAAAAAAAAATCCTAAAATCACTCTAGAATTGAGGGGAGCATTTCACAAATTTGCACAACCATTGTACAAGTGGTCAACTTCCAAAATATTTCACAATTACAATTACATAACTGGTACGGAATATACCACCTAAAATTTGATGACATCAATATAATCATTTGGAAAACATTTGCCTTTTGGACTGTTATCTTCACCAAGGATCACCTTATCTACATGTAATGTGTTTATTTAGATGATGATCACAAGATACAGAGATTGAGTAACTAAACCAGTGCTGACACTGATGGTACATAATACAAAATATGATTTGCATATTTGAAGATCAAGAGTACTTTATGAAGCTTGTGCAACAAAACAAAGGATTCCAACTCGGCAAACACAAAATGTTTTACAGAAAACGTTTAAATGTTATATGTATACCAGTATAAAAACGTTTTAAATAACATTCAAAAAACATTTTTGAAAACTTGATGCAAACATTATAAACAGAATGTTAAAAGTGTTGACAAAATATTATGCAAATATGTTTGCCTAACATATTAACGGTCACGTTTTGAAAATGTTTTCATGATCTTTATATGACCCGTGTTATGAAAACATTTTGAATAAAGATTTTTGTGTATGCTGGGAATACAATTTTTAGTGCAGTGATTTGTAGTGCGCTATGCACAGGAATAACCTCACAAGCCTCAGCATGCTTTTATACAGGAATTTGGTATTTGCTGACCATTGTGGCCCAAGACACACCATATTATAAATCATTTTTTTATACATTGTACATGTATACAATGATAAACCATCACAGCCTGGATCATCTCCATTGTACTGGTAACCAAGACAATAGCAGTTGCAGGGGAATTTCTAGTTCAATTAATTTTTTTCTAAAAACAAGCAAAGACTGCGACTGGGAACTCAAATTGCCAAACACCATACATACCGATTTAACATGTTTGCTTTTTTTTTTTCGTACTATGATGCGAGATCACTGCAAGTTAGATCTTTGTATACATTTTATGCCAGGATCAGGTGATCATGGATATGGTACATGATCATGTTAGTAGGAAGCAGGATTCAATTATCAAATGTGCTGTAATTTCTACACCAAACTGTGACCCACATTATTCACTGGAATCATCATCCATATGTGTCATGTATGCATGGTGGAAGTATGCTCTACATAAATTGAAGAACTCAGAACTAAAAGGGGACTAAGTCACATTGAGTACATTTCTAGATAAATGGCAAAGAAGGTTTTATGAAGTTTCAATGTAAGGAAGTGGTTTTGTCCATGCAGTTCAAATGTTGAATAACATTTCACTACATATGAAATTTGCACGGAGGGTGTAGATAGCCCCCTTCAGGAAAAATCTGACACTAATTTTTCATGATTTTGTGCCCCTTGGCCCTTTCAGTTCTGAGATCTTATGCTACCTTTGACAAAAGTAATGATGACAATTTATGTACCGTACTTTTTTGCATTTTGGTGCAAAGCATTCCCTCCCTATACACAATTTGAACATAACTGGCATTTCCTTTATTCCTCTTTTTTATGGCAACAGCTGAAATCTGGGAGATACCGCTGACGACATTTCGGCCAGGCACAAATGAGTGGAGTGACCTGGTGAAGGGGGTTGACTGTTGATAGCTGGTCAGGGCATTTTACAGGACAGGCAAGTGTATCAACAATGATTGGGACTGACTGTAACAAGGTCTTTTATCATCTTTTTCCAGATGAGCCACAGGGAGGAGATCTCGAGAGCGGATTTGATATTTTTTTTGGTCCTGCCTGCAGAGATTTGAACCTGGGACCTCGCACAACAAAGCCTAAGACCTCAAACAGTGTGCCACACTGCTCCCCTGCTTGAATTACATGCCATGTGGTTGCAAACTTGTCTTTAATATTGGTCAGAGGCTGATATCAGGCATACATCTCTGACACTGCAATTAATGCAATATTCTAGGAAGGTTAATTATAATATGTACATTATGTGGCATGTGCAGTGTTTAAACTAAAGGCACATACGTTTCAAAGGCAGAATGTATTTAAAATCACATCGAATGCCCTGAATGATGGTGTTTTATAAGAATCATTCGATTTTTGTTTTTTCATTGGTTATTTCCTTGTACTGAAAATGGTAATGAAAACCACATACCAGGGGGATTTCCCTACACAAACACAAGCACCTTTGATGAATAAGCACATCTGCCTGTAATATGTAACTGCCTCTCACAAATAAACTATGTACATTGTATGGTAAATAGTGTATCAGGAAATAACATGATCATTGTATATTTCCTATGTTCAGTACAAATTTCAATTGAATGAACACTGCCTGACATAGCATGACGATTTTTTGTGTACAATGCGCGATGTACGCCACTACGCCAGCATGTGCGACTGTGCGTGCACAACACAGAATTGAATCCAACCATGCCAACTCACTCGTGATTGGTTAGTATTGTATCTAAGGTTGTGACATGTGCGGTCATGTCATAGTTTGCAATACGCGATAAGCGATCGCAGTTGGATCAAGTACAGTTGTTGAAAGCTGTATTCATTCAATTGAAATTCCTACTGTAGATCTTGCTTAAGTGAAATACATATTTATTCAAATTGCACAGAATCATAACTCAAACTGACAGGGAATTTAGCCCCCAAATTAACCCATTTATTTCACATCTAGGGATACAGGCTATTTCATAGAATATGTTCAAAATAGCCTTTTGTAAAAATAACCACAAATATATATTTTGAGCCCTAGACTGAATAGAAAGTAGTCAAAAGATTTTATATAATAAACTATATTTAGTGAGGAAATTTAAACTAAACAAATTATTACTAAGTTTCACTTAATTACTAAGTTTCACTTCTCAACTTTATTTTATGGACATTTTATACATAATTCAAAGGACAAAGTTTATAACTTAAAATACAAGTCTTATTAGAGAACTATTAATTGCATGACATGACATCTATGTTTGTATGATACATGTAGTGTGCAAATTTTATGAAAACTAAAAAGCTTGTCAAAATCCCCCATAAAATATATACACTTCAAAATAAAAGACAATGTCCTGAACAAATTATAACAATTTACAATAGCTAATTAATTAATAATTAATATTTCAAAAATAATAAGGATCCACCAAGCACTGATATGCTCAATCGAAAGATCGTAAGTGCCTCCTGAAACTGTTCAGGCAACACAAAATATAAAAGTCACAATAATTAATAAGCAAATTAGTCCTACCTGGTCGGATACATTTATCCACCCAAAGCCAAATGAAGGACAGACATCAGTGACTGCTATTATATTATACACAGCTCTAGATGTGTAAAGTAGTACGATAAATGTGCATGCTAGGGTTGCTTGACAAGGCGTTGTACCCTGGGAAAAAGGAACAATAATCAAGTATGTCATATGTACTGCTAAAATGTAGCCTATCAGTTTTACAAATAATAAAGATTTTAGCATGATAGCATCCAAAATATAATACACAGACAGAGAACCACTGACAACCAATCAAAGGACAATTAGGCGGCGAAAAAAAGTTCTACGGGTGGATGAACCTTTCAAGTAGGGTCGGTCAGGCTTTTTGCTGAACCATGAAATGGTATCAGCCTATATGTGTGAATGTTACTAGCTTACTTACTAGCTTACTTACTAGCTTACTGACTAACCATTTGGTCTTAAATGGACATATCTCTAAATGCCACGAAGGTATGACCCCATGAGTGGTGTCATATGAAAGAGGAAAACATAAAGAATATAATAAAAATATTTCCAAACGTCAGAGGTCATCCTGGGGTCACAGGGGTCAAAAAAGGTCATTTTAACCGAAAATGCTCCGATTGAGCTCAAATTTAAATGCAATGATCATTATGACATTCTAAACATGTTTAAAACATTTAAAAATTTATTTAAGGTCATTAAGGGGTTATAAAGGGGTCAAAGGTCAAGGTTTTCAAAATGCTCCAATTGAGCTGAAATTTAAATGCAATGATCCTTATGACATTATAAACATTTAAAAAATATTTTAAAATTCATTTAAGGTCATAAAGGGGTCAAAGGTCAAGTTTTTCAAAATGCTCCAATTGAGCTGAAATTTATATGCAATGATCCTTATGACATTCTAAACATTTTAAAAACATTTTAAGATTCATTTAAGGTCATTAAGGGGCCATAAAGGGGTCAAAGGTCAAGTTTTCCAAAATGCTCCGATTGAGCTGAAATTTAAACGCAATGATCCTTATGACATTCTAAACATGTTTAAAATATTTTGAAATTCATTTAAGGTCATTAATGGGCAATAAAGGGGTCAAATGTCAAGTTTTCAAAATGCTTCAATTGAGCTGAAATTTAAATGCAATGATGACAGTGGTATAGGCCTACCACAATATACTGCCGAAGCCACATGGTTCAGCTATGGTGCGGTTATCGCTCTAGTTTTTTTCTTTTTGGAAATGACCCAAAAATCACCAAAATCTATAAATATTTGCAATTTGGGAAAATACAAAAAAAGTGTCCTGAAATTGTCGATATTTGGGTCAGTATTCATTTGTAGAGGAAAATAATTTTTTCCTGAATTTGTTCAAAATCTGGCTCAGTCGGGCCCGTAGAACAGGGTTTTCTTTTTTCATCGCCTTACTGACAAACTTTTCATCAAGTGACACTTTAGGTAAGGTTTTTGAACATTTTCCCCTGTATAGCCCACCACTACAATATACTGAACTATTTCCTGAACTTTACCAAGTACTTCCCTATTTGTTTTCCTGTAGATATACAGCATATAGCTAAGCGAACACAACTTTCAGTTCTTAGAAAACCAGGGTTTTTAGTTTACATTCCCTGAAAATAATACAAGTTACCACACCCAGCACCCAGGTGCATATAGCTAGGTTTTTTTGCAGTGGAGGTGGCCGGGTGCAGAATGTCCAAAATTAGACCTTTTTCCTGAATACATGTAAATTTGCTTGCAATTCTGTACTCAGTTTAAATTTTGTCATATAATTGAAATTTGAATCTTGGAAATCATTGGAATAGTGGCCAGTACCGTACCGGTACTATAAAAAGCAACAATTCAGTAGGCCTACACCCTGTGTTCATTTAGAGTTACATGTAAAAACAATATATTGCAAGGACATACAGACATAAGTAAAACAGTCCTGTGGACACAAGTTATTCTGGGTACTCTTTGCGCTCTACTGCTGCCACTTGTCTTTCCATTCCTAGATCCCACAAGTTGGCTGGTGACAGAGCATTTTCCATCATTGCCCCTGTTCTATGGAATGGCTTGCCTTCCCACATTCGTGACTCTCCCAATGTCCAAACTTTCAAAAAGAACCTAAAAACTCACCTTTTCACCTAATGTTTCCTCCCTCTTGCATTTTTCCTTTTCCATAGCGCTTTGTTTCTTCATTTAAAAAGCGCTCTCTAAATCTGTGTATTATTATTATTATTATTATTATACACTTAACATTCAAGCTTATGATGACTTTAAAAGTATAATCTTGGCTGGATGAATGAAAAATTAGTTTTGTGTAATAAGTTTGACTTACCCTTGCTTCTAATAAAACATTTGCTGATGTCATATGATAAACCTTCCAGATACACACAGATAAAGAAATACCAGCTCCAACAAACAATACACCACTAATTATAACTCTGGCTAAGATTACTCTTTGGTTTTCTGGGTTCGGAACCATAGCACATGTAATATTTGTAGTAAGAAAGGCAATTATGACTGCTATGATGATGATTCTACTCCATTTCCGATGGTACTCGTATTCATTTGGTTTATGCTGAGCCTTAGCTTTAAATAAAACCTGCAAGTACAAGTGAAAAATAAGTTCATAAAAGTAAATACCCGGTATTCAAAAATGCACACCAACGCATATCACATCACAATTTAGTTTTTTAACTTCTCACAATACAGTACCGTACTCAGACTCACAATATATATGTACTGGTCAGTGTAACTTGTCTCGGTCTCGATCTTCGACATAGAGCTCTTGACTACAACACTGACATAAACTTGATTACAATGTTGAATACATGTATTATGATTATGATGATATGTTCAAATTTAGTAAGTGTCTTGAGAATTAACTTTTCAATTAAACCATAAATAAAACAATCATTTTTGCCTTTGACGCTTCAATTCTCAGAGCAGATGCATTCATCAATTTACACAAAAATGATACGGTATAATACTCAATATTTTGCGTTTTAAAACTTGATCATTCAAATGATTCATGTTGATACCGGTAGAGTTAAAAGTTTTTATCATGTTTGAAGCTAAATCAGATGTGCATACTTACCTGTGCAAAATATAATACCAGTAAACATAGTGTTGTAAACTGCAAACACACAGGAAAACTAAATAACAACCAGTGGAAGAAAAAGTCCAGTTTATTTGCAACAACATCATTGTGAATGTAAAATGAAAATAATGTTGTCCGTAGTCCTGCCCAAATCAGGCACAAGTACAAAAACACAGTTTGATAACTGAATCGTTTATGTTTGTAGTATAATATTAGAAAGAGTTGCGTATACACTAATAGGAATAACAACCCATATAATACAATGAAACATATCGTTAGTGAATTTTCTACTTTGGTCGGTATAGCGGGTACCATCGGCTTGTCAGGTACCGGTTCTGTTTTCGCATGAAATCGCACCCAACTGCGGTGTAAATCCATGCTGCTAAAAAGCTTGTCAAATCCCCGTGAATCATGGAATATGCACAAACATGATGATACGTATGTTGTTAACTATTCCTACTGTTTGAAAAAACATTTTCCTGTTCTGTAGTGCATATAATGCGGAATATTTGAGCCTTCGCTTTGACAGCTACAGGTCTTATCGTGAAATACTCAGCTAAAGTGCATTGACCTTGGTGACCTTAAAACTTTACATTAATAATTTAGGGGATAATTTTTGCATCTAAATTATAATGCAACGATTTCAGTTATGTGATTTCAACCATGTGATTTAAGCCATTTTATACACAATTTTTTGAAATATTTTCAATACTAAAAAAGTAAAAAAAACTGCGTTAAATCCCTATAAAGTGTAATTTATTCGTTTTCACTTGAAATAAACTTTAAGCAAACCCCTTAATTTAGTGGTCTAGTCTTTCCGTCACGTGAAAAAAATTGAATTCATCTTCTCGCCGTTAGATTGCGCAATAACCCAATCTACACGTTATAATTTTAAGTTAGAGATGGGCGATATTCTTGATTTTGGCCGCATACAGTCCCGACATACTGTAGTCATCGAGGGTCGTGCGTGGGGGGCACTCCCACTTCGGAGGTGTCGCGTATGTGGGCTGTTAAAACCCCCTTTTACAGCGTCGCTGTAGTCACCCAAAGAATCGCGCGGAGCGCACAAAAAGATTGCATTATCAAAATGTAGGCCTATAACGCCCCTTTTTTTTAAATTTTGACCCCCATATATCGTTAGGCCTATGAACACGGCAGAGTGCCGAATACGCAAAATTGCTGTTCTGAGTAAATGGCGTTTGAAAATCTTGGAACCATTCAATTGGTCCTTCTAAAAATTGAGAACATTCTTGAACACTCATTTGAAATGTATATTATAGAAGTGAATGTGCACAAATTATTTGCAATAATTAGATGTTCTGAAACAATCGATATCATCCCTCCAAACGGGTATTTACAGTTATTCGGCTTTATGCTGAATCCAAAATGTCTCTACCGCTGCGCAAATAGTTGTATTCGAGGTCGAATACGCATTCAACTACGTGTAAACCATAGCACGCATTCTAGATTTGGGACTTTTGTGTAGAAATTACTGGTTGTCCAAAGGCTGTAGACTTTACATTAGATATATAAGTTATAAAATAGCCATCCCTGTAATATTTAGCAAAATCCAATGATTTTAAACCAGAAATAACAATATTGGCCTATATTTTGCATACAAGTTTTGGGATTCTACGAGAGCGCACTCACATTATTAAGCCAGGGCGATATCATGTGGGGAATGTTTGTACGTATAATTGTTTCACTGGATAGAAGACACCTATAGCTATCCATTGGTATCAAATATAATAGTAATATAGGATATTTAATATAGAAAATTCAGAGTTTTCAGCTATACACTACTACAGATCAACCTGATTGTACAGCTAAGTATACGATTCGTCTTTTGGTCGAATTCATTAATTGCACTCAGGCGCGATTCGTCCAAATCAAAATTTCGGTATCTACGTCAGGGAGTAACATTTACCGTTAATTTTTGGTGGAAATAAAAGATCATCTGAAACATAATCATAAGCATACAATAACTCAATTTACTCAAAATTCTTGATTCGTCACTCTGCCGAATTCATAACGATATAGGCCTAGGCCTAGCCTGGGGACGCCTAGGCATATTTGGGACCCCCTTCCGAAGTAAATGATAGCCCCTAATGAATAAATGGAGTCATTCGGTGAGAGATTCATGGTCAGCTTTTTTCCCTATTTTTTTTTTAAAGGGTCTTGGTGCAGTGACGAAAACAAATTGTTCCCGGGGAGGGGGCAAGCGATTTTTAGCAGGCCGAGAGGGGGGAAAACGATTGGCGGGCCGTTTAGAAATTCAACCCCCGGGCTCATCATAATTATTGCATAGCCCCCAGGTCCGCACACAGGTGGATTGCGACGCAACCCACAAAAAGTCCCAAAATTTCAGAATTTGCGAGCCGAGCGAGTATAAAATCAGGTTTTTTACGATTTTTTTGGACAAAAAAGGCCCAAATTTTGAGTCCACTTTTCACAAAATTGCCCCCCCTTGGAAAAAAGCCCAATTTTTCAAAATCCGCACCCCCCAAAATGAAATCAGGCTGCTTACGGGCCTGACAGCCCCTAATGCATGCTGGCATGTATGAAGTGACTGATCGGAACGAAAAAGAGCAACTTGATTGAGGAAAAAAGGTATCCCCCCGGAATTGAAATAGACTGAAGGAATGAAATAAAACTATCCGGGGTCCGACTTAGTAACTTGAATATTACTTGATAGTAACTCGGGCCCCGACTTAGTAGCCTACTCAGGCCCTATTTAGCTAGGGGTCTTGCACTCTCTAAGAAATAGGCCAGGCTTGCCCCCGGTGTTTCCCCGTAAAAACCCAAAATGCGAAAATTTCACCTTTGCGGTAATTTTGCGCAAAATTGGTTGATTTTGCCCCTTTACTTTGCCCCTCCCCCGAAAAAAATCCTGGTGCCGCCACTGCCCCCCGGCGCACTTTTTAAAAATCATGTAAAATCAGCCGTTAGGTTTGGCGATTTCAGCCACTAAAAGCCCTTCGCATAACTCTGAATTGCTACGCTTGCAAAATGAAGTTTTTGGGTCATAAAAGGGGACTTTTGTTTTGGGCATTGATTGGGTGCCTGATTATGCCTAGAAATCCAATTTACCAAAAATTGCTTCCCCCACTTCCCACATGGCCACATTATTAATTGCACACCATGGACACCCATGCACTTAGGCCTGCTTGGAAAGCAGTGCTTGACACTGAAGTGGAATTACCCTCAATAAAGAAAGATTATTATTATTATAATAGGCCTACTTTAAGCCTTAGTGTACGATTTCCGTCAAATGTTAATTTATTTCTTATAATGTTGAAATAATATTAGTAATAACTGCCGAGAAGGGTAGCTGTCCATTTTAAGTTGAAATAACAAGGTAAAGTGAAAGAAACCCCACTGGTTATTTTGACCACATGCAGTTCCATGGGAGGACATACCGGTAGGCTATTATATTTTTAAATTATGATAATATGTCGAACTTTGGTCTGTTGACCTACAAAAACAACAAATTTGGCCGATTCCATTTAGGTGCAAGTTGGGACATGTTTAAACATTACAAATATGCAAAAAAAATCAGGTTTGAAAAAAAAAAAAAAACTAATTTCATATTTATAAGTTATTTACTAATTCGGTACCCTCAAACGTAAATAAAATATTTTCTATACCGCCCTCCCCCGTATTTGCCCCTCCCCTTTTAACTAAAAGGAACATAAAAAATATTAAGAATAGGGGAACACCGTTCTTCGAGGAGACAATGGACATCTCCATGTTCCCTAATCTCAGGGGAACACCGTTCTTCGAGGAGACAATGGACAGTGCAAGAACCTATCGTGAAAAATTTGTGTTAAGTAAGTTAAGTAACCTACACCTTTTGAACACACCAACACGATACTACCCGACACGACACGATTAGCATGATTAGTATCACAACTAGACAGGCAAGGCCTGTATCATACTTACTATAATAGATCACCTCCAATCACGACAACTCGAACACAACTTACTTATTATGGCTACGTAGTCCTGCTGTTGCTTTTTTCTTTCTAGCCAGAATAATCCGAATCTGCAATTGACTTCCAACAAGCTAAATTTGGGCTGAAACCCACCTTTTAACAATTTTTAACTAAATATTAAATCTATCCGTGATGTGCACTGGTCTCTAGGAAAACAGTCAATGACTGGCCAACGCCCTAGCGCCTACCTTCGTATAACCCGCCTAACTCTTACGTAACATTCACCAATGTTATGCAAATAGGGTTCCTGGCTCATAACAGAAAATTCATATCATACATTATGCGCTCTCTTACCAAAAAGTGTATAATTGCCCATCCCTACTTTGTCAGACTCGCCTTCCATTGCATTGAAAACAGCTGTCACTATTTTACAGGCAGTAAACTCACAAACAAATCGAAACATGATGTGCTGATCAGAGCTGTCAAACTGGTTCTCTGTTTCCTCTTTTATGAAAGGTGAGAATATATACTTGTTAAAATGGATCATTTGGATACATTTGTATCGGTCTAGACTCGCTGAGTCTCATGGACGCCGTTCCTATGTCCATCAGACTCGTATTTCCCATTTTGGATGTCAATGGGAAATACACACTTAACGATTTGCGCCAGTTAGAAACTTGAAAAAAAATCTCTAAAATTTTATCAATGTATATAAAAGTGGTACCAACCTTATTGTGCTTGCTAATTTAAGACTCGATTA